>NC_012875.2:29200445-29557213 GCF_000003195.3 Sorghum bicolor
GCTAAGGGCCTTGATGAGTATAGAAGAGAATAAGAAAAGAATTGCTAGATGGTATGACAAAAAAGTGAAGGCTAAGGAGTTTGCCAATGGAGACTTGGTATGGAAATTAATTTTACCAATCGGGACTAAAAGTTCGAAGTTTGGAAAGTGGTCTCCTAATTGGCAGGGTCCGTATCAGATAAGTCGATCAGCTCCTGGTAACGCCTATATTCTAGAAACTCTCGAAGGAGTTGAATTTCCCAGAGCATTAAATGGCAAGTATTTAAAGAAGTACTACCCCAGCATATGGGTCGATGCATAAAAGTTTAAATGCCGATAACACTCCTATCGGCTGGATTAAAATGTTTAGGGCAGGACTTAATGTTTCAAAAAGATGCCGATAACAGTCCTATCGGCTAGACTAAACAACAAGAAAGCTGAAGAGCAGGAAGAGGCAGGTGCATTGCCGATGAAGAGTTCACTTGTTTAGCAGTGCTTGGATGGCCGATATGGCACGTAGGCGGATCTGGTTGGCTGTTTCTATCTCTTTGACATCTTCATCGGCAGAACCTTCTATCGGCTTCAATTTCTTCTTCAACTGCAGTGCCTTGCGACCATGGGCATTTCGCTCTTGTTCAAGGAGTTTGATGGTCTCTGGCAGTTGGCTCTCTTCCTGTTGGGCTTGAGATAGGGCATCCTCCACTTGCTTGAGTTCTGCCAGCAGGGCTTCTCTCTTGGCCGATAAATCGAGGATCTTCTGCTTCAGTGCGTCTCCTGAGGACTTCAAGGTGCCGATGTTCTTGTGCTTCTCATCGGTCAAGAGCTTCTCTTTCATCATCTCCTCGGAGAGCCGGGTCTGAGCAGCTCTATCGGCAAGACGCCGAGCGGCCCTCTGGTACTGCAACTGACGACTCTCCAGGTGTGCGGCCTGGAAAAGGATTTTCTCGGCATCGGCAGGAATCTGGCCTCTGAGGGTTTTGAACAGAACCTTGGCCGGATCAGAGTCATCGACCAGTTGAGCCGTGTCTTGATGAAGGAGGGCAGATAGTTCTTCCAGCTTAGCCCTGATCTCTGCCGATGCGATCCCAACTGCCCGGGAGGAGCTTGCTTCCTCACCTTCGTCTTCAGAAATATCAATGGCGAAGGAGAATAGGCTGTCGGGAGAATCCTGCTCCTGAAAAGGAGAACAAAGTAAGTCGTTCTATGGCAAGAGCATCGGTAAGTAATATTGATGGAGATTGGATAACTTACTTGCTTCAAAGCGATCTCTTACCTTTGACTGGGAGATGCCGATGGAGCAACGGGTTGATCGGCCAGAGTTGCCGATGGAACTACATCAGCTGAAAAATTAACAGAAAGGGGTTATAAGGCCAAAAAGAATAAGTTCATCGGCATGTAGTAAAAGTGCGTTACCTTGAGAAGGGATGATGCTTGTTTTAATTGAAGAAACTACCGATGATATGATCGAACCTGCCAGATCGGTAGTTTGTTCGCTTACATCAGCCGGTGCGTCTTCTGGCTGGGGTGTTTCTGATTGAGGTTCTTCCTACTGGGGTTCTTCTGCTTGCGGTGCTTCTTGCAATTGAGGGGGAGATGGTACTTGTTGAGTCTCTATTTTTGGGGGAGAAGGAGAAGATTCCACCGGAATGGGAGATACCGGAGGGGGAGTTGCTACTCTCTGGCGCTTAGCCTGTGCTCTGGTACCTTTGGCACCCTTTCTCTTTTGCTGGCTGGACTGGGCGGCATCGGCACCTTTGCTTTTGGTTCTTGCCGATGTGCTAGTTTGCTGTTACAGAAAAGAGAATTTGTCTGTATTAATATAGCCGATGTAAAAGTAAGATCGGTATAAGTGGAAAGGTTTGGCTGTTACCTTGAAAGCCTGTGCTAGGGTGGAAGCAGCTACCGATGGTGATGTTTGAGTTCTCTTGGTAGTGACCTTCTTGAGGCGTATGCCTCGATGTACGATGGCGGCCAAGGTGGGAGCATTGTGGCCGATTGAAGAGATTGGACCTGATGCAAATAGGTCAATCGGCTTGCCACTTCTACTGACTGACGGAGGAGTGTTATCGACCTGAAAAATCACACAAAGAGTCAGTTACCGATGGAAATAGAATTGAGAGAATTGAAACATCGGTTTAAAGATACTTACAGCGTCAGTAGGAACTTCGTACTCAGGATCGTTCATGCCGCGATACGAAAGAGCCAATTTGCAGAATAGGTGCTCCTTCCATTCTGCCCACCACTGCTTGTACGCCTAAGTGATGAAGGCGGCTGGTACCCACTCTGACAGGTTTACATCTGTATCGGCACCTGATGGCAGTTGGGCCACTCGGATCCATTCAAGGAGGCTATTAATGGTTTCTCTGGGCTTTATCACATCGGCATAACAGAGTGCAACCGGCAGCTGGCCGAAAGCTAATTGACGAGCTAGTGCCGATGGATTATAGAACTCATAAGTTTGGGGAGATGTTTTCCCACTGCCAAAAAAGTTCACCGGTATGGCTCTAGGAGTCACTAATGCCATCTTTACTTCGTTATCCTTGTCGAGAGCCTCATCGAATGGGTTGAAAATAAGAGGAAACATAGTATCTGGGTCATCATAGGCCAACCATGCTCGCTCATCTCTGGCCAAACCTTCATACAAGGTTTGAAAGAATCGGCTAATCTGGTCTGGATTACCCCCTGTACCAGGCAGAGCTATGACAGCTTCACCGAAGTTCAAGGGAGGGCGTGTTGCCAATTCTTCTTTACCCAACACATGGTTCTCGGCTATGTCCCTTGGAAAACGCTGAGTGAAAAGGTTAAACTCAAGACGCTTGTGCAGATGGAGATTGAGCCACATGTTGATGAACCACCAAGGGCCTCCCAGATTACCGATGGACTGGCCGAGTAAGAGCTTCTTGGTTACTTGGTGGAGGAGGTGATAGGCCGAGGGGAAATCGGCCACCATTGGCCAGATTTTCTGCTGCTGCTAGATAAACAGAAGTTGGTCCTGCCGATCGGCCGCAAAACACGAATTTGTCTAGCCACATGTTCAGGAAGCAGGTCTGCTCTTTTGTGTCAACAGGGCCTGTTTTGCGGTATTTCTGGATATACCCCGACCAGCCGCCGATGGTGCGGGTTTCTACCTTAGCACTGGGTTTGGTATCAAAGAAATGGGTGCTATCGGCAGAAGATACATCCAGGCCAGTGAGCATAGCTACATCGGCAAGTGTAGGGGCAGCAGGACCATGGCCAAAGACAAAGGCATTGAGGGTGTCTGACCAGAAATAAGATGCAGCTATCAACAATGATTCATTCCTATGCATATCGGCAATGGACAACCTAATGCATTGGTCTAGCTTTCTCTCGCCCCACTGGGCTTCATTGGAGTTGCTGACCCTCAAGAACCAATCCTTCCACCCCACGGTAGGGCTGGGCCAGGAATGGAAAGTATCCTTCCACATATCAAAAGAAAAGTTCTCTACTCTAAAAGGGTTCCTGTTGGTTTCTGCGTTTATGAGATCGGTTGGATCTGGATCCCCTAACAGGCCGAGGCATTGGAGGTGTGGTCGGTCGGTGGGGATGACAATTTTATTAGCCAACTCCTAATGGTTTTGGAGGTAGAAAAGAAAAACACAAAGAAAAAGAAGGAAAATATTTAGTGAGATGAATTGCGGATGAACAGGGGTGCGAGAAAAAGTACAACAGATGGCGTGAAGGACTGACCTCGGGGACGATGAAGTTGATGGCCATTTTACCACGGAGAAGATGTTTGAGGGCTTCGGAGTTGGTGAGGAAGGGACTTCGTCGAAGATCTTGGAGCTTTTGGATAGCGCCGCCGCTGGGAGAATAAAGTTGGAGTTGTGGAATGATATGATAGAGAAGGAGTACCCAAGAAGGAACTATTTATAGGACAGAACGGTCAAGGGCAAATCTGACTTATCTCTTTGCGGCATCCGAGAAATTCGAGGGTGCTCAGGTAGATATGGTAATTGTTCGCACGGTAATCAAGGGATTGTGCAGGTGATTTGATAGGAAGCGGTCATTATTCAGAGATATTTTACTGTGCGGGATCTCCTGGTCGGTCCATCGGCAGCAACGGTCATATTGCCGATGAGCGGATAAAGTGAAGATAGCCGTTTGGGAAGATAAGGTACGAACGTCCTGGTCAGTCCATCGGCAAATCTTTGCAACGGTAATATTGCCGATATGCAACTAAAATGGAAATGCCCGTTTGGGGAGTTGAGGATTTCGAGGAATCTGCTTTGGAAATTGTGCCTTGGATGGTTTTCTTTGATGGGTCTACATGTGACCGGGGGGCAGGAATCGGCATAGTACTAGTTTCCCCTCGGGGAAGGAAGTATGAGTTTTCCTTACCGATTGTTGCCACATCAACAAATAATCAGGCTGAGTATCAAGCTTTAATAAAGGGATTAGAGTTGTTGAGAGAGGTTCATGCTGATGCTGTTGAGGTCTTCGGGTATTCTATGCTAGTTATAAATCAATTGGCTGGGAGCTATGAATGCCGAAGTGAAGTTCTCATAACTTATTACGAGAGGAGTATGCAACTGTTAAAGGAATTCAAGGATTTCTGATTAGAGTATGTTCCTCGATTGCATAATGAAGAGGCGAATCGGTTGGCTCAGCATGCTTCGGGATATCAGCCTATAATTAATGCAATATCGGCAATTGGTTCCGATGATTGGAGAAAAGAAATCATTGATTACTTGAAAGATCCATCTAAGAAAGTCGAAAGACGAGTTCGGTTTCAAGCAACCAAATATGTGCTCCTCGAAGATGAATTGTACTATCGAACTATTGATGGGATTCTTCTCCGATGCCTAGGGGATGATGAAGCTAAGAGTTTGATGGGAGAAATCCATGAAGGGGTATGTGGAGCACATCAGTCGGCTTTCAAGATGAAGTGGATGATTAGGAGGAATGGATATTATTGGCCGACTATACTTGAGGATTGCTTTAAGTACTTCAAAGGATGCCAAGGATGCCAAAAGTTTGGTAATATTCAAAGGGCACCTGCATCGGCTATGAATCCTATTATAAAGCCCTGGCCGTTCCGAGGATGGGCTATTGATTTTATCGGCCAGATTTGTCCGCCATCTAGCAAAGGGGATAAGTTTATTCTAGTTTCCACTAATTATTTCACTAAATGGGTTGAAGCTATTCCTTTGAAGAAGGTCACATCGGCCAATATGATTGATTTTGTGAAGGAGCATATTATTTACCGATTTGGGATTCCTCAAACAATTACTACCGATCAGGGCACTATGTTTACATCAGGGGAGTTTGATGAATTCGCGATCGGTATGGGATTAAAGTGTTGAATTCTTCTCCTTACTATGCTCAAGCCAATGGGCAGGTCGAGGCGTCTAACAAAGGAATTATTAAGCTTATTAAGCGGAAGATTGAAGAAAATCCTAGAAGGTGGCACACATTGTTAAATGAAGCTTTATGGTCATACCGGATGGCTTGTCATGGATCAACCAAGGTTTCACCATATCAGCTGGTGTATGGGCATGATGCAGTATTACCTTGGGAAATTAAGGCCGGATCTAGGCGATTATCTTTTCAAGATCAGTTGGCTGCCGATGATTATGCTACTTTGATGACAGACGAGCTAGATGATCTGGCAGGGCATCGGCTATGTAACACCCCAGTGTTATGGTTGCATTGATCATGTGCATAGCATAAGCATCATCATTTACTTAAAGCATATCATGATCATCATCTATCTTGAGCCATGTCATTTTATGCAAAAATGTGGTTTAAATTGCTTAAATAGTCTTCCTATGCTTATGATTGAGTGAACCATGCTTGTCTTTGTGCTCAATGCCTTGGTAATTAGTTTATCTATGCTTAACTTGACTTTGGGAACAATGTTCATGTTGGTCACTTCTCCAAAATATGCTTTTAAGTCATACTTATAAAAATAGGCCTTAGAAACCTCTTTTGCTTAGGCTTTTAAAAAGTGTTTCATAAAATGTTTGCATGTCAAAACTTTCTACAGCAAAGTTGTTGAAAATTTTATAAGGAACAAAAGTCCTTTAATGGCCATCTCATGAAAATGACCACAAATAGCTCAAATTTGACCCACAAGGCAGAATTGGGGCTGTTTCCAACACTTAGAAAATTTTCTAAGTCTGGAATCACTGCAGTTTGCTCGAGGGGGTATTGTTCATCCTCCAGTTTGAATTCTAGGCCGAATGAAGCTTTGATCTTGTAAGCAATGTTGGAGTACTCATGTAGCTCTCCAGCATAGAGCAATTAGCCAGCAAAATCATCGAGTGGTTTAGGAGATAATCATCGGGCAAAATCGAGTTTCAGTCGGGTTTGGGAACTGAATGGGATCGCCGTCAGACAGGGGGAGCTCGCCGGTGAAGCCGCGTGTCTGGACCCGTGGCGTCCGTACGTCGCCGTTGGCCCCGCTCGTCAGTCCTCCGCGCGTCCTACAGCTCGCCACGGCGCCCCGGTCGTGTGGACAGCGCCATTCCACTCCCGGTTCTCTCCCTCTCGCGTGCGTCGTCGTCTCCGCGTCGCCGCCGTGGTTTCGGCGAGCTCGCGCGCGCGCGTCTCCGTGTCTCCGGCTAAGCAACTCCGCCCAGTGCTCCGCCAGCCTCTCCACTTCACCGCCGTCAAGTTGGCTGCGACTGCCGAGCTTCAGTGAGCCCGCATTGCCTTCTCCGTCGCGAGCTTACCTCGCCGGAGCTCTGCCATGGCCACCGGCGTCGTGGCCAGGGCTCTGTAGTCCACCATTCTTCCTCATTCTTGTCCCAAAAGCTTCGCTAGGTCTTGCTGTTGCTCGTCCGCATTCTCTTCTGCTCTGTCTCCGGCCAGAGACGCCGGCGGTCGGCCGCGCACCACCGCCGTGCCGCCATTCGCGAGGGCAAGGTACCTAGAGTCCAGTAGAGTTAGGGTTTTGGGTACCGCTAGATGCGGAATGCAGTGGGGAGCATGATGGTGCCCTTGGCCATCGCCGAGACCTCGCCGTCGACGAGATCTCCGGCGGTCAAGTCGCGGCTCTGCTCTCGGGTCGCTGGCAGGTGGGGTCCGTTGACTCGCGGGTCCCCTCTGTGAGTCTCTCTTTCTCCTTTGTTTAAACTAGGGTTTGAGCTGTTTTTGCAAAAATCATATCTCTAGTTCTGGTGATCTAAAAATGTTGAAACAAATTTTGTGGTATTCCTTGAGATGGCTAGTTTTTAATAAAAATATAAAATGAACCATGTTTTCTGAAAAATTATTTATTAAGGATTTAATCTTGTTATTCATGGATAAATGCATATCTCTTGTTATACTGCTTAATTTGCTCTGAAAAGTTTATGGTAGCCTCTGTATGGTATTAGAATGCTTTGATAAATATTTCATGATTTTTGGAGTACAGCAGCTTTGATATGTAATTTATGATTGAAATGTGGCTTGTTTCTTTAATTAAATCATATAAAATAATTGGTGCTTGTGCTGGTGTTCTACTTTGGTAGTACACTTGTTTATGGTATTCCTAATATATAAATAATCTAAAATCTGTTGTTTGACACCATATAAGTCATGTTTCTGAATTTATGAAATAAACACCTTGGCACATGTTAAATACATATCTTTAATTTTATGCAATGGCTCTGAAATTTTTATGGTGATGCTCTGATGCTATATTTGTGCTTCTGTAATTTTTATAGATTTTTCTGAGCACTTTGACTAGTATCTTGTAATTATGCTCTTATTTAGGATTAATTAATAAATGCCTTGTTAAGTAAATGTTTGGGGGTTTCCATCTGATGTTCTGGTAACCTTGTGATACGTTTGTGCTCATAAGCCATGTGGTTGGCATGGTTTATGTTTTGGTCATGTCATTAAATAATTACTTAAAGGGTTAAAGGCTGTTCTGGACAGCAAGGAAAGGATTTAACTTTGCTTAATGATAACTTGACTTTCTGTTAAACTTGTCTAAATCAAAGTTGTTCTAAACTTATTGAACTAGCTGTGGTTTAAATTTGAGGTCATTTGGCCAAGTAGTTTAAAAGTTATAGCTGTTCCAAGTTGGGTTCCAAGGATAGGTGTTCTCTGTTTTTCTGGGACAGAACCTGGAACTTTGTTTAAATGGCTAGTTTAATATTTGAATCTTATTGTCATGTTTAAATATGAGTTGTGGACAATTTCATAAGCTTTCCAGAATGTCTTCACTCATGATTGTTGGATCTGTCTATCATTAGTTATGATTTATTTACTGAGTGTACTTGTTTTGTGTTGCTTGCTGTTTTGGTATCATGATAGGTTGTGGGCTGAGTTGACTTAATTACTTTTGTGAGCTAGTATAAATTTTGCTCCGTAAATGAGTGTCCAGTGAGTTACTTATGTTATCAAGCATTCATCGTTAGCATGTGCATCTTCTTATTGTTCGAGCATGCAATAGGTGCATCGGACGCGACAGCCTCCTACGAGCTGCAAGTGAATCCCGAAGGTCAGGAGGGCAGCCAAGAGGTGGAGGTCCAGCAAGTCGGACTCGAGGAGCCCGAAGAAGAAGTTGAGTGCCCGAATCACGAGCCGGCATCATTCGTGAAGGCAAGCCCCGGAGCATTCTAAGTCTCCCTTTATTTTTGAAAGTTACTTAATATGTTATATCTATTGATGCATTACGTGTAGGAGTTGTGATGAAACTTTTGCTGCATTCTACTCTATCCTTGTCCAGATAACTCACCACACCCTGGGTGTAGAGTTAGGATCGAGTAGCAGCTTAGCCATGCTTTAATCGGTAGAAGTCGGGTGATATCCTGTCACCTGCGCGACATAGGGTTATGTCGGATCACGATGGTCTATATGTGCTATCGTGGATGGAACCTGATTAAATTGACTTAAGCCGGGCAGAGTTTTGCAAGTTTGTAGTAACTCTATCTGTGGCAGCTAAGGACCGATCGTTGTACGTTCTCTTGTCATGTTGAACGCATGCGTAACACTTAGTTGGCCGGATAACTCGTTCCGACCGCGAAGCCGAGTAGTATGATTCAGGCCGGAAGACCGGCAAGTATAAAGTGCGCACTACCGGAGGAAGTGCGGTGTGCGGGGGACCATTGGCGTAAGTCCAAAGGCAGGTGAGTTAAAATTCCTGACCTCCCTGGCGGAGTGGTAGCCCTGGGAGTGCGGCGCTGATCGGAGCCGCGATTCCTGAGTTGTACCAAAGGTGACCCGTTGGCTCTCTGGCAGGGGATGCTTGGGTGAGTGTGCTAGGAATAACCCTCTAGCTGGATAGGAATCCGATTCGAAAAGCCGTCTCTTCCTGTTAGTGAGAACTTGACAGAGCAGCGGCAAACGTAGCATTCACTAATGAAATTGGTTCATGATAATGATGATAGTAAGAAGAACATATGATGAATTTGATATGGTTATTATTGTTTGTAATAATCAAGTGATGTGTTGTAGTACAGGTGCTAATCTAGTGGTAGGCTGATGATAAATAAATATGATGCTCTCAAAATAATTTAGTTGTAAGTTAAGCTTTTGGCAAAAAGGTGAGTCAACCAGCTCCACTTGATATTTCGCCTTGCATGATCCTTGGTGTCTTTTATGTTTTACTAGACGGGTAAGTCTAGCTGAGTACATTCTCGTACTCAGAGTTTATTCCGACCTGTTGCAGATGACATCTTTTATGACGGATTCTGCAAGACATGTCTTCATCCCGCTGGGGATGAGGACTAACTGTTGGGCACGGTTCTCTAACAATCTCGTCTCTGATGCTTTTGGAAGGATGGCATAGACTCTGGCAGTAACAGAAACTTGTGAACTGAACTTTGAACAAGTGTGTGTAACTATTTTGCTTCCGCTACTTCGAACTTGGGTTGTAATAACTTAATGACTCCGATGTGGTGCCGCTTCGACGGCAATGAATGACTATGTAACTGTTGACACCGTTTTTGGGCACGTGTCTAGGATGGCAGGATAGGGTGGCAGTACGATGCGGGTTGCCGATGAGGATGGTTGCCGATGAGGGAGAGGTTGAATGTGACTAAGTCCACAGGCAGTAATATGGTGCCGATGGCTGGATAAAAAGGTCTGCCGATGACTATGGCAAAGGGATTGCCGATGATGCAAAGGAGGAGTCCGGAAGCTGCCAGTTGTCATGTGGAGGAGTTTCGGTTTGTCACGAAGGATAGTTTTGTTATTTCCTTAATTATTTGCATCGTTTTGTATATGGATTCCGTGTAATTTGGAATTCGAATTCTAATCGTGTCTGGTTGTAGCTCTTTGAGCAGGGTATAAATATAAACCCTAGGGCCTTGTAATAATCAATCAAGAAATCAATCAAACACGTGTTTTTACTCATATTCCAGCATCTACTTTTCGACGACTTCGTCATACTTTTTTTTCTTTTTATTATGAGTTCTTAGGAATTCGTCGACTTAAGCTCGGCGTGTTCTCGAGTTCCGCGTGAGTACCTCTTAGCCGTGACATCCGGGCGCATCGCTGTTGTCAGGACTAAAGTATTCGAGTTATCACCTTTGCCGACAGTAAGGTCAAATCGGCTGGCACGCCTTAACGTTTGAATCGGGTATTAGCCCTTTGTGTTTGCAGATCAGTTTTGCATCAACACATCTTTTGGCACGCCCAGTGGGACAGATTCAAGATCAAGATCAACATGTCGATCTCTGACCTCGATCAAGAGAACGTCATCCCTGTGACGGAGGCCAACCTCAAGGATGAGCAGAAGCAAGCTATTGCCCAAGCCATGGAAGAGTTCAAGCAGCAATGCCTGAGGTCTTTCAGCATAAACAGGAGCGGCGAAGTGGTCTAGAAAGATGCACTGCCGGCACCACGGCAGGTCACCTTTGACGCCAATCCTGGCAAGCTTCAAGATATGGTTGACAATGCCATCAATCGAGCGTTGATTAACCAAGCTTGTGTACTGTCTAATACGGTTTTCAATGCCGTGGCAAGAACTTTCAAGGAAGGACAAATCCCGCCAGATTATGTGGGGCCCTCCCATCATCAGCCAACGGCACCAGAGGTCACGGCTCCATCGGCTGCCTTGACGAATGCAAGTGCACAACCTGCCGTCCCTCCAAGTACATCGGGGACTACTGGTGCACTATCTATGCCGATGGCAACCAACCCACAAATTTCAGTTGGGCAGCATAAACTGACAACAGATATGTTGGCATCGGCAATGTCAGGGTTGACTCTTCCTCCCAACTGGTGGGGTTATGGTATGCCTCCAGAGTTGACGCCGGGAACATCACAAATAACCGACATGAGGGGCAAGACTCCTCGGTATACCACAACTACTACTGCAAGGCCTCACACTGGGAATCCTGAAGATTCAATGTTCCAGATGCCCAACGCATCGGCAGAGTCAATGCTGATGCAACAGAGGCCTATGGCCCAGTCGGGGTATGTCAATTCAACGACGGTACCCAATTACCAATCATCGGCAGCACCTATGCCGATGAACGCTAATAATGGATGGCTTGGGCAGCAAGCCTTTCCACAATCGCCCCAGCAGGGTTATCAGACTACAGGGTTCCAGCAAGGGCAGGTCTATCCCGGGTTCCAAGGTCAGGGGATTCCCAACCAGCCAATGAATTTTGGACAGCAACTCGGAGGACAGCCAATCGGTGGACAGCAGTTTGGTGGTCCGCAGATTGGAGGACAGGTGATCAATACAATGTTCCATGCAGATCACGTCCCGAACAGACACGTGGAGGTTCACCACCAAGTGCCAGATCCGCAGCGCCTCATCGGCAAGATGCCGATGCGTATTGGGCCGATAAGATTGCTGAAGTAATGAGGGAACAATTTGGGATAAAACCCAAAGTCAACACTTATTCTTATCGGACACCGTATCCTCCCGCGTATGATTTGATCCCGCTTCCACATCGGTACAAGGTACCGGATTTTACAAAGTTTTCCGGACAGGACGACACGTCAACTATGGAGCATGTCAACAGGTTCATTATTCAATGTGGAGAGGCTGGTAACAGGGACGAGTTGAGGGTTCGTCTATTTTCGTCATCATTGTCCGGATCGGCCTTTACTTGGTTCATATCATTACCTCCCAATTCAGTAATTACTTGGGCCGATCTGGAGAAGCAATTCCACAAATACTTCTTCTCGGGGGTTCATGAGAAGAAGATCACCGACTTGGTCAAGTTGAGGCAACGTAATGATGAGTCGGTTGAAGGATTTGTGCAGAGGATACGAGAGGTCAAGAATAAATGCTATAGCCTGGTTCTGGATGATCGGCAGCTAGCCGATTTGGCTTTCTAGGGTTTGTTGCCACATATCAGGGATAAGTATGCCTCTCAGGAGTTCGAAAGTTTAAGTCATTTGGTGCAGAGGATTTCTGATCAAGACATCAAGCCTTTCGAGCCTAAGAGAGCATGGAATAAGAAAGTGTCGTTTGTTGATGAGGCCACAAGCTCAGATTCTGATGAAGAACCAGTAATCGGTTTGGCAGAGTGGGTAAAAAACAAGAAGCCGATGTCTTGTCCTTTTGGGCAGAAGGAACCAGAGAAGTTTGCTTTTGACACCGCTAAGGCTGATAGGATATTTGACTTTCTACTTCAGGAAGGTCAGATCAAACTGTCACCTAACCATGTGATTCCATCGGCAGAAGAGTTGAAGAGGATGAGATATTGCAAGTGGCATAATGCAACGTCCCATGACACCAACGAGTGCAAAGTATTCAGACAGCAGCTGCAATCGGCTATAGAGTCAGGGAGAATCAAGTTTGACAATTCCAAAGCCCAGAAGCCGATGAAGATAGACCAACATCCTTTCCCGACAAACATGTTGGATGCTAAGGGGAAGGCTAAGGTCTTAACATCGGAGACAGCTGAGAAGAGTGCATCGGTAGATCCTCAGCATCAAGTTACTACTGCCGATGCAAGAAGTAAGCGCTTGGTCCAGGAAGGAACTAGCTCAGGAAGGCTTCCTCGATCTGGTATCGTCATAACTCATAGAAGGCCTCGAGAAAAATGGCAACAACGGGAAGATCGGTATCGGCGCCAGCAGGAAGATTATCAACGGGAAGAAGAAAGACGCCGACAGGAGTGGAATCGGCACAGGGATCATTGGAATTGTCCATTCTTCATCCATTGTTGGGAGGAAAATATCAAGCTTCCTACTATCAGAGACTGCCCTGAGTGCAACGGTTATGATCGGTACGATAGGATCGATCGGCATTATCATGATGATGAACGGCGATTTAATGGGCCGATCAGAGGAAGGGTGTCAGTTCATGACCGGCTGGGGGGCAGATTTAGTGGGCACAACAGACTTAGTGACCGTGTCCAGTATTTTCCCAGGAACCAAGAGGAGCTCGAGGGAATGGCTGATGCGCGGGTTCCCGATGAATTCATATTTTGCAAGGATGCTAACACGCATCGTATGGAGTCAAGGGAGAACCGACGCCCGACGACAAGGCAAAGGCCACTTCCTCCATGGTGCCCTGGAGGATTAACCAAAACACAGAAAAGGAGATTGCAACGTGAAAGGCAAGAAGAACTAAACAAGGGAGAGAACTCTGGAAGTCGGCAGCCGTCAGACACTAAGAGGGAAGGTCCATCGGCAGGCGTCAACATGGTCTTCATGTTGCCGATGGAGTTTCTTGCACCAGCCAGTGATGATGAGTTGGAATTTTCTGATCAGATAGCTCAGTTGGCTCTGGATCCGATGACGGCTATCTTTGAGAAACCTGCCGATGACGAGAGGCAGCATCTTAAAGCTCTGTTCCTCAAAGGAAGGGTTGATGGGCAGCCAATGACCAAGATCCTAGTTGATGGTGGAGCTGCTATTAATATTATACCGTATGCAGTATATCGGAAGCTTGGGAAAGGGGATCAAGATTTGACCAAGACCGATATGATGCTCAAAGACTTTGAAGGAAACGTGTCTCCAGTCAAGGGGGCGATATGTGCAGAGTTGACCATCGGCAGCAAGACCTTGCCGACAACTTTTTTCGTGATCAGCGGAAAAGGTGCCTACAACTTATTATTGGGAAGAGATTGGATTCATGCCAATTGTTGTGTCCCATCTACAATGCATCAGTGCTTGGTTCAGTGGGTAGGTGACAAGATTGAGATTGTCCCAGGAGATTCTTCTTATGTTATCGCATCGGCAGAAGCGGATACTTACGAAAGGACCAGGTGCATTTCAGGAGAAGTTTGGGAGAAAGATTTTCTCAAAGTTGCCGATTATGAGATTCCACCGATCCAAGCAGTCGGTTCTAACGACGGTTTTTAATGGATAGATTCGCCGATGATGGAAAATTAGGCCAGGGATTCACATCGGCCGACGATTTGGTAGAAGTAGATATAGGTAGTGGTGATAAGCCCAGGCCTACTTTTATTAGTGCTAAATTAGATCCTGAGTGTAAGCGACAATTGACTAGTTTGTTAAAGGAATATAAAGATTGCTTTGCTTGGGATTATACAGAGATGCCTAGTTTAGACCGATCAATTGTTGAACATCGGTTACCCATCAAGTCTGGATTTCGGCCACATCAGCAACCAGCCCGCCGATGTAATCCTAACAATCTACCTGATATTAAGGCCGAAATCACTAAACTTATTGATTTCCAATGTTGTTCCGGTTTACAAGAAGAACGGGAAGCTTCGGGTGTGCATTGATTTCAGGAATCTCAATAAAGCTACGCCGATGGATGGATACCCAATGCCTGTCGCCGATCTACTGGTTGATGCTGCGGCTGGCCATCGGGTCATCAGCTTCATGGATGGTAATGCAGGTTACAATCAAATATTCATGGCAGAGGAGGATATTCCGAAAACCGCATTCAGGTGTCCTGGTCATGTTGGGCTATTTGAATGGATAGTCATGACTTTTGGGTTGAAGAATGCTGGTGCTACTTATCAAAGGGCTATGAATTTTATATTTCATGAGTTCATCGGCAAGCTCGTAGAGATTTATATTGATGATGTGGTGGTTAAGTCTGGAGATTTCTCAAAGCATCTTGCCGATTTACAAAAAGTGTTAGAGTGCACAAGGAAGCATGGATTGAAGATGAATCCCAACAAGTGTGCATTTGGTGTATCGGCAGGGCAGTTTCTTGGTTTCATGGTACATAAGAGGGGTATTGAAATTAGTCGAAGATCTATTGATGCTATCAATAAAATAGTGGCCCCTACCAACAAAACCGAGCTCCAATCCTTGATCGGCAAGGTAAATTTTATCAGAAGATTTGTATCGAATTTGTCTGGTAGGATTCGTGCTTTCAGTCCTCTTCTTAAATTGAAAGCCGATCAAGAGTTTATTTGGAGAGAAGAACAGCAGTTGGCTCTGGATGAAATCAAGAAGTATCTAGTAAATCCTCCAGTCCTAGTTCCACCTCAACAAGGGAAGCCCTTCAGATTGTATTTATCTACCGATGGATCGGTTATCAGTTCAGCTTTAGTTCAAGAATTTGAAGGGAAAGAAAGGGTAATTTATTATTTGAGTAGGAGGTTGATTGATGCTGAAACCAGGTATTCGGCCATTGAGAAACTATGCTTATGCTTATATTTTTCATGTATCAAGCTGAGACATTACCTGTTATCGGCCGAATGCACTGTCGTTTGCAAAGATGACGTGGTCCGATACATGCTATCTATGCCGATTATGAGTGGTAGGATCGGTAAATGGATTTTAGCGCTGTCGGAGTTCGATTTGCGTTACGAATCGGCTAAGGCAGTCAAAGGGCAGATTATGGCCGATTTTGTGACTCAGCATTGCGGTCTAGTGGAAACCTTGGAAATTGTACCCTGGACGCTCTTCTTTGATGGATCTACTTGTGACCGGGGGGCAGGAATCGGCATTGTATTAGTTTCCCCTAGGGGGAGGAAGTATGAGTTTTCCTTGCCGATTGTTGCCACATCGACAAATAATCAGGCTGAGTATCAAGCTCTGATCAAGGGATTGGAGTTGCTGAGAGAAGTTCGTGCTGATGCTGTTGAAATATTCGGGGATTCTATGTTGGTTATAAATCAATTGGCCGGAAGCTATGAATGCCGAAGTGAAGTTCTCATAACGTATTTCGAAAGAAGTATGCAACTGTTAAAGGAATTCAAGGATTTCCGATTGGAGCATGTTCCCCGATTGCATAATGAAGACGCTAATCGGTTAGCTCAGCATGCCTCGGGATATCAGCCAATGATTAATGCGACATCGGTAGTCGGTGCCGATGATTGGAGGAAAGAAATTATTGATTATCTAAAAGATCCATCCAAAAAAGTTGAAAGACGGGTTCGATTTCAGGCAACCAAGTATGTGCTCCTTGAAAATGAATTGTATTATCGAACTATCGACGGAATTCTTCTCCGATGCTTGGGTGATGATGAAGCCAGAAGTTTGATGGGGGAAATCCACGAGGGAGTGTGTGGAGCGCATCAGTCAGCTTTTAAGATGAAGTGGATGATTCGAAGGAATGGATATTTTTGGCCAACCATACTTGAAGATTGTTTTAAATATTTCAAGGGATGTCAAGGTTGTCAAAAGTTTGGTAATATCCAGAGAGTACCCGCATCGGCTATGAATCCTATAATAAAGCCTTGGCCGTTCCGGGGATGGGCCATCGATCTGATCGGCCAGATTTATCCACCATCTAGCAAAGGGCATAAGTTCATTCTAGTTGCCACTGACTATTTCACTAAATGGGTTGAAGCTATTCCTTTGAAGAAAGTCACATCGGCCAATATGATTGATTTTGTGAAGGAGCATATTATTTACCGATTTGGGATTCCCCAAACGATTACTACCGATCAGGGCACCAAGTTCACATCGGGGGAGTTCGATGAATTCGCAATCGGTATGGGAATTAAAGTGTTGAATTCTTCTCCTTATTATGCTCAAGCCAATGGGCAGGCCGAAGCGTCTAACAAAGGAATTATCAAGCTTATTAAACGGAAGATTGAAGAAAATCCTAAGCGGTGGCATACATTATTAAATGAAGCATTGTGGTCTTATCGGATGGCTTGTCATGGATCGACCAAGGTATCACCCTATCAATTGGTGTATGGACATGATGCAGTGTTGCCTTGGGAAATTAAGGCTGGATCTAGGCGATTATCTTTTCAAGATCAATTAACTTCCGATGGTTATGCCACTTTGATGACCGATGAATTGGACGATCTAGCAGGGCATCGGTTAAAAGCTTTAATGAGTATAGAAGAGAATAAGAAAAGAGTTGCTAGATGGTACGATAAGAAGGTGAAGGCTAAAGAGTTTGCCGATGGGGATTTGGTATGGAAATTAATTTTACCAGTTGGGACCAAAAGCTCGAAGTTTGGAAAGTGGTCTCCTAATTGGGAGGGTCCTTATCGGATAAGTCGATCGGCTCCTGGTAATGCCTACATTCTAGAAACCCTCGAAGGAATTGAATTTCCTAGAGCATTAAACGGCAAATATTTAAAGAAGTACTACCCCAGTATATGGGTCGATGCATAGAAGTTTAGGTGCCGATAACACTCCTATCGGCTGGATCCAAATGCTTGGGGACAAGACTTGGTGTTTCAAAAGTTTAGGCGCCGATAACAGTCCTATCGGCTAGACTAAAAGCTGAGGAAGCAGGAAAGCACAGATACAATGCCGATGGAAACTCTATGTGTTAAGCAGCGTCTGGATTGCCGATATAGCGCGTAGCCGAATTTGGTTGGCTGCTTCTATCTCCTTGATGTCATCATCAGCAGAACCTTCTATCGGCTTCAGCTTCTTCTTCAGTTGGAGTGCTTTGCGACCATGAGCATTTCGCTCGCGCTCAAGAAGCCTGATGGTCTCTGGCAATTGGCTCTCTTCCTGTTGGGCTTGGGACAGAGCGTTCTCTACTTCCTTAAGCTCTGCCAATAGGGACTCTTTTCTTGCCGATAGATCGGATATCTTCTGCTTCAGCGCGTCTCCAGAAGATCTCAGGATGCCGATGTTCTTGTGCTTCTCATCGGTCAAAAGCTTTTCTTTCCTCATTTCATCGGAGAGTTGAGTCTGAGCGGCTCTATCGGCAAGCCGCCGAGAAGCTCTTTGGTACTGCAGCTGGCGACTCTCCAGATGAGCGGCTTGGAACAGGATTTCTTCAACGTCGGCTGGGACTTGGCCTCTGAGAGTTCTGAACAGGGTCTTGGTAGGGTCGGAATCATCAACCAATTGCGCTGTGTCCTGGTGAAGGAGAGCTGACAATTCTTCCAGCCTGACCCTGACCTCTGCCGATGTGATGCCGACCGACTGAGAAGTGCTTGCTTCTTCACCTTCTTCTTCAGAGAAATCGATGGCGAAGGAGAACAGGCTATCGGGAGAATCTTGTTCCTGGGAGGGAAAGCAAAATTAGCCCATACTTAGAGAATCGGCAAATAATGCTAGCGGTAAACAGTGACTTACTTGCTTCAAGGCGATCTCTTGCCTTGGACTGGGAAGTGCTGACGGAGCTGCGGGCTGACCGGCCAAAGATGCCGATGGATCTATAGGTTGATCGGCTAAGGTTGCCGATGGGACGATATCGACTGAAAGAAGACAAGAAAGGTTATGAGACTAAATAAGAATAAGTTCATCGGTAGCGATATTGTTAAAGTATGTTACCTGGAGGAGGGATAACAATTGTCTGAATCGGGAGAACTGCCGATGGAATAATTGGGCCCACCGGGCCAGTTGTTTGTTCACCCGTGTCAGCTGATGTACCTTCTGTTTGAGATCCTTCCTGTTGGGGTTCTTCTATCTGTGGTGCTTCCTGCATAGGTGGAGGAGATGGTGCTTGCTGTGGATGGGCTTCTGGAGAAGAAGGAGAAGACTCCACCGGAATTGGAGATACCGGAGGAGGAGGGGGAGTTGCTACCTTCTGGCGCTTTGTTCCAGTCTTAGCACCCGTGGTACCCTTCCTCTTTGGCTGGCTGGACTGGGTGGCATCGGCACCTTGACGTGTGACCTTTGCCGATGCACTGGTTTGCTGCAATAACAAACAAGGGTTTATAAGTATAAATAAAACCGATATAAAGATAGTCAGCGTAAAAGATAAAGATTTGACAAATTGCCTTGAAAGCCCGCGCCAGAGTGGGAGCAGCTACCGTTGGTGATGTCTGGGTTCTCCTGGTTGTAACTTTCCTGAGGCGCACACCCCGATGCACGATGGAAGCCAGAGTGGGAGCATTGTGGCCGATTGAGGAAATCGGGCCTGATGGAAACAAGTCGATCGGCTTGCCACTCCTGCTAACCGATGGAGGAATATTGTCAGCCTGCAAAAGGAATACAAGGGTAAGCTGCCGATGGAAGTAATAGTGAGAAAATGAAATGTTGGTTTGAGTTACTTACAGTGTCATCGGGAACTTCGTATTCGGGGTCAATCATGCTGCGGTATGAAAGTGCCGATCTGCAGAATAGATGCTCTTTCCATTCTGCCCACCATAACTTGTATGCCTGAGTGATAAAAGCAGCCGGAACCCATTCTTACAGATCTACATCTACATCGGCGTTTGGTGGTAGTTGGGCTACTCGAGTCCACTCAAGAAGGTTGTTGATGGTTTCTCTGGGTTTTATCACATCGGCATAAGGAAGTGCAATCGGCAACTGGCCGAAAGCTAACTGGCGAGCTAATGCCGATGGATTGTAAAATTCGTAAGTCTGGGGAGAAGTTTTTGTGCTACCGAAAAAATTCACTGGAATGGCTCTGGGAGTCACAATTGCCATCATCGCCTCATTATCCCTGTCGAGAGCTTCATCAAATGGATTGAAGGTCAGAGGGAGCATGCTATCTGGGTCATCATAAGCCAACCATGGTCGTTCATCCCTGGCCAAACCCTCATACAGAGTCTCGAAGAATCGGCCAATTTGATCCGGATTACTCCCTGAACCAGGTAGGACTATGACGGCTTCGCCAAAGTTCAAGGGGGCACGCGTTGCCGATTCCTCTTCACCCAACACATGATTTTCGGCTATATCTCTTGGGATGTGCTGTGAGAACAAGTTGGAATCAAGACGCTTAAGCAGGTGCAGATTGAGCCACATATTAATAAACCACCAGGGGCCTCCCAAGTTGCCGATGGATTGGCCAAGCAAGAGTTTCTGGGCTACCTGATGGAGAAGGTGGTAAACAGCGCCAAGCAAGTATCGGCCGAGAGGAAATTGGCCACCGTTAGCCAGTCTCTCTGCTGCCGATAGATAGACGGAAGTCGGTCCTGCCGATCGACCACAGAATACAAACTTGTCTAGCCACATGTTCAGAAAGGTGGTTTGCTCCTTTATGGTGACAGGCCCTCTCCCGCGGTACTTCTGAATGTACCCTGACCAACCGCCGATACCGCGAGTCTCCACTTTGGCACTGGGGGCAGTATCAAAAAAGTGGGTGCTATCGGCAGAAGATATATCTAGCCCAGTGAGCATGGCTACATCGGCAAGGGTAGGAGAAGCAGGGCCGTGGCCAAAAACAAAAGCATTGAGGGTGTCTGACCAAAAGTAGGACGCAGCTATCAGCAGTGACTCGTTCCTGTGCATATCGGCAATGGATAGCCTAATGCATTGGGCTAGCTTCCTTTCACCCCACTGGACTTCATAAGAATTGTTGACCCTCAAGAACCAGTCTTTCCATCCTACGGTAGGGCTGGGCCAAGAGCGAAAAGTGTCTTTCCACAGATCTAAAGAAAAGTTTTCAGCTCTAAAGGGGATCCTATTGGTTTCTGCGTTAATAAGGTTGGTTGGATCTGAATCCCCTAGAGGGCCGAGACATTGAAGGTGTGGTTGATCGGTGGGGATGACAATTTTATTGGACAACTCCTAGTGATTTTGGGGGAATAAAAATACAAAGAAAAAGGAAAAGGAGAATATTCAGTAAGATGAATCGCGGATGAACAGGAATAAAAAAATACAGAAGATGAGATGGAGATCTGACCTCAGGGACGACGAAGCCAATGGCCATCTTGTCGTGAAGAGGACGTTGGAGGGCACCGGAGTTGATGAAGAGAAGTGCTTGTCGGAGGTCTTGAAGGTTGTAAATAGCGCCGCCGCTGGAAAAGTAAAGTTGGGTAGTAGAATGGTGTGATGGGGAAGGAGTACCCAAGAAGGAACTATTTATAGGACAAGATGGGCAAGGGCAAATCCGACTTATCTCTTTGCCGTATCCGAGAAACCCGAGGGTACTCAGGTGGATATGGTAACAGTTCGCACGGTAATCCAAGGATTCTGCAGGTGATTTGATGGGAAGCGGTCATTATCTGAAGATATTTTACTGTGCGAAATCTCCTGGTCGGTCCATCGGCGATATTCTATAACGGTCATCTTGCCGATGGGCGGATAGGGGGGAAGTAACCGTTTTTGCGAATATCCTGGTCAGAGCATCGGCAGATCTTTATAACGGTATTGTTGCCGATGTACGACTGAGAAAAATGCCCGTTTAGGAAGTTGGGGATTTCGAGGAATCTGCGGAGGATTAGGATCAGAGTTGTCCAGATTGAGGTTGTCGGTTACCAGATTAGGAGCATTAATTGCGGAGAAGGCATCATTACTGCAGAGAATTTCGGAGCATTAATAGTTTTATACTCCGAAACTGGGGGGCATGTGTTGACACCGTTTTTGGGCACGTGTCTAGGATGGCAGGATAGGGTGGCAGTACGATGCGGGTTGCCGATGAGGATGGTTGCCGATGAGGGAGAGGTTGAATGTGACTAAGTCCACAGGCAGTAATATGGTGCCGATGGCTGGATAAAAAGGTCTGCCGATGACTATGGCAAAGGGATTGCCGATGATGCAAAGGAGGAGTCCGGAAGCTGCCAGTTGTCATGTGGAGGAGTTTCGGTTTGTCACGAAGGATAGTTTTGTTATTTCCTTAATTATTTGCATCGTTTTGTATATGGATTCCGTGTAATTTGGAATTCGAATTCTAATCGTGTCTGGTTGTAGCTCTTTGAGCAGGGTATAAATATAAACCCTAGGGCCTTGTAATAATCAATCAAACACGCGTTTTTACTCATATTCCAGCATCTACTTTTCGACGACTTCGTCATACTTTTTTTTCTTTTTATTACGAGTTCTTAGGAATTCGTCGACTTAAGCTCGGTGTGTTCTTGAGTTCCGCGTGAGTACCTCTTAGCCGTGACATCCGGGCGCATCGCTGTTGTCAGGACTAAAGTATTCGAGTTATCACCTTTGCCGATAGTAAGGTCAAATCGGCTGGCACGCCTTAACTTTTGAATCGGGTATTAGCCCTTTGTGTTTGCAGATCAGTTTTGCATCAATAGTAACATTCGTTGTGTTTATGTTGAACTATTACGATCTTGGTTTGTTGCGAGTTGGTTTGAAGTCCTTCGTGATTTCAATTGACTACCGGGATTATATGGGCTCAAGTTTGGAAACTTGATTGCTTGGCGATCGTTTCTGCACTTGAACTCTTATAATTTGGTCGGTTCTGTGACATGCTAAGGGCCTTGATGAGTATAGAAGAGAATAAGAAAAGAATTGCTAGATGGTATGACAAAAAAGTGAAGGCTAAGGAGTTTGCCAATGGAGACTTGGTATGGAAATTAATTTTACCAATCGGGACTAAAAGTTCGAAGTTTGGAAAGTGGTCTCCTAATTGGGAGGGTCCCTATCAGATAAGTCGATCAGCTCCTGGTAACGCCTATATTCTAGAAACTCTCGAAGGAGTTGAATTTCCCAGAGCATTAAATGGCAAGTATTTAAAGAAGTACTACCCCAGCATATGGGTCGATGCATAAAAGTTTAAATGCCGATAACACTCCTATCGGCTGGATTAAAATGTTTACGGCAGGACTTAATGTTTCAAAAAGATGCCGATAAAAGTCCTATCGGCTAGACTAAACAACAAGAAAGCTGAAGAGCAGGAAGAGGCAGGTGCGTTGCCGATGAAGAGTTCACATGTTTAGCAGTGCTTGGATGGCCGATATGGCACGTAGGCGGATCTGGTTGGCTGTTTCTATCTCTTTGACATCTTCATCGGCAGAACCTTCTATCGGCTTCAATTTCTTCTTCAACTGCAGTGCCTTGCGACCATGGGCATTTCGCTCTTATTCAAGGAGTTTGATGGTCTCTGGCAGTTGGCTCTCTTCCTGTTGGGCTTGAGATAGGGCATCCTCCACTTGCTTGAGTTCTGCCAGCAGGGCTTCTCTCTTGGCCGATAAATCGAGGATCTTCTGCTTCAGTGCGTCTCCTGAGGACTTCAAGGTGCCGATGTTCTTGTGCTTCTCATCGGTCAATAGCTTCTCTTTCATCATCTCCTCGGAGAGCCGGGTCTGAGCAGCTCTATCGGCAAGACGCCGAGCGGCCCTCTGGTACTGCAACTGACGACTCTCCAGGTGTGCGGTCTAGAAAAGGATTTCCTCAGCATCGGCAGGAATCTGGCCTCTGAGGGTTTTGAACAGAACCTTGGCCGGATCAGAGTCATCGACCAGTTGAGCCGTGTCTTGATGAAGGAGGGCCGATAGTTCTTCCAGCTTAGCCCTGATCTCTGCCGATGCGATCCCAACTGCCCGGGAGGAGCTTGCTTCCTCACCTTCGTCGAGAGAATCCTGCTCCTGAAAAGGAGAACAAAGTAAGTCGTTCTATGGCAAGAGCATCGGTAAGTAATATTGATGGAGATTGGATAACTTACTTGCTTCAAAGCGATCTCTTGCCTTTGACTGGAAGATGCCGGTGGAGCAACGGGTTGATCGGCCAGAGTTGCCGATGGAACTACATCAGCTGAAAAATTAACAGAAAGGGGTTATAAGGCCAAAAATAATAAGTTCATTGGCAAGTAATAAAAGTGTGTTACCTTGAGAAGGGATGATGCTTGTTTGAATTGAAGAAACTACCGATGATATGATCGAACCTGCCAGATCGGTAGTTTGTTCGCTTACATCGGCCGGTGCGTCTTCTCGCTGGGGTGTTTCTGATTGAGGTTCTTCCTGCTGGGGTTCTTCTGCTTGCGGTGCTTCTTGCAATTGAGGGGGAGACGGAACTTGTTGAGTCTCTGTTTTTGGGGGAGAAGGAGAAGATTCCACCGGAATGGGAGATACTGGAGGGGGAGTTGCTACTCTCTGGCGCTTAGCCTGTGCTCTGGTACCTTTGGCACCCTTTCTCTTCTGCTGGCTGGACTAGGGGGCATCAGCACCTTTGCTTTTGGTTCTTGCCGATGCGCTAGTTTGCTGTTACAGAAAAGAGAATTTGTCAGTACTAATATAGCCAATGTAAAAGTAAGATCGGTATAAGTGGAAAGATTTGGCAGTTACCTTAAAAGCCTGTGCTAGGGTGGAAGCAGCTACCGATGGTGATGTCTGAGTTCTCTTGGTAGTGACCTTCTTGAGGCGTATGCCTCGATGTACGATGGCGGCCAAGGTGGGAGCATTGTGGCCGATTGAAGAGATTGGACCTGATGCAAATAGGTCAATCGGCTTGCCACTTCTATTGACTGACGGAGGAGTGTTATCGACCTGAAAAATCACACAAAGAGTCAATTACCGATGGAAATAGAATTGAGAGAATTGAAACATCGGTTTAAAGATACTTACAGCGTCAATAGGAACTTCGTACTCAGGATCGATCATGCCGCGATACGAAAGAGCCGATTTACAGAATAGGTGCTCCTTACATTCTGCCCACCACTGCTTGTACGCCTGAGTGATGAAGGCGGCTGGTACCCACTCTGACAGGTTCACATCTGTATCGGCACCTGATGGCAGTTGGGCCACTCGGATGCATTCAAGGAGGCTATTAATGGTTTCTTTGGGCTTTATCACATCGGCATAACAGAGTGCAATCGGCAGCTGGTCGAAAGCTAATTGACGAGCTAGTGCCGATGGATTATAGAACTCATAAGTTTGGGGATATGTTTTCCCACTGCCAAAAAAGTTCACCGGTATGGCTCTGGGAGTCACCAATGCCATCATTACTTCGTTATCCTTGTCGAGAGCCTCATCGAATGGGTTGAAAATCAGAGGAAACATAGTATCTGGGTCATCATAGGCCAACCATGCTCGCTCATCTCTGGCCAAACCTTCGTACTAGGTTTGAAAGAATCGGCTAATCTGGTCTGGATTACCCCTTATACCAGGCAGAGCTATGGTAGCTTCACCGAAGTTCAAGGGAGGGCGTGTTGCCGATTCTCCTTCACCCAACACATGGTTCTCGGCTATGTCCCTTGGAAAATGCTGAGCGAAAAGGTTAAACTCAAGACGCTTGTGCAGATGGAGATTGAGCCACATGTTGATGAACCACCAAGGGCCTCCCAGATTACCGATGGACTGGCCGAGTAAGAGCTTCTTGGTTACTTGGTGGAGGAGGTGATAGGCCGAGGGGAAATCGACCACCATTGGCGAGATTTTCTGCTACTGCAAGATAAACGGAAGTTGGTCCTGCCGATCGGCCGCAAAACACGAATTTGTCTATCCACATGTACAGGAAGCAGGTCTGCTCTTTTGTGTCAACAGGGCCTGTTTTGCGGTATTTCTGGATATACCCCGACCAGCCGCCGATGGTGCGGGTTTCTACCTTAGCACTGGGTTTGGTATCAAAGAAATGGGTGCTATCGGCAGAAGATACATCCAGGCCAGTGAGCATAGCTACATCGGCAAGTGTAGGGGCAGCAGGACCATGGCCAAGGACAAAGGCATTGAGGGTGTCTGACCAAAAATAAGATGCAGCTATCAACAATGATTCATTCCTATGCATATCGGCAATGGACAACCTAATGCATTGGTCCAGCTTTCTCTCGCCCCACTGGGCTTCATTGGAGTTGCTGACCCTCAAGAACCAATGCTTCCACCCCACGGTAGGGTTGGGCCAGGAACGGAAAGTATCCTTCCACAGATCCAAAGAAAAGTTCTCTGCTCTAAAAGGGATCCTGTTGGTTTCTGCGTTTATGAGATCGGTTGGATCTGGATCCCCTAATGGGCCGAGGCATTGGAGGTGTGGTCGATCGGTGGGGATGACAATTTTATTAGCCAACTCCTAATGGTTTTGGAGGTAGAAAAGAAAAACACAAAGAAAAAGACAGAAAATATTCAGTGAGATTTATTGCGGATGAACAGGGGTGCGAGAAAAAGTACAACAGATGGCGTGAAGGACTGACCTCGGGGACGATGAAGTTGACGGCCATTTTACCACGCAGAAGATGTTTGAGGGCTTCGGAGTTGGTGAGGAAGGGACTTCGTCGAAGATCTCGGAGCTTTTGGATAGCGCCACCACTGGGAGAATAAAGTTGGAGTTGTGGAATGATGTGATAGAGAAGGAGTACCCGAGAAGGAACTATTTATAGGATAGAACGGTCAAGGGCAAATCTGACTTATCTCTTTGCCGCATCCGAGAAATCTGAGGGTGCTCAGGTAGATATGGTAACTGTTCGCACGGTAATTAAGGGATTATGCCGGTGATTTGATAGGAAGCGGTCATTATTCATAGATATTTTACTGTGCGGGATCTCCTGGTCGGTCCATCGGCAGCAACGGTCATATTGCCGATGAGCGGATAAAGTGAAGATAGCCGTTTGGGAAGATAAGGTACGAACGTCCTGGTCAGTCCATCGGCAAATCTTTGCAACGGTAATATTGCCGATATGCAACTAAAATGGAAATGCCCATTTGGGGAGTTGAGGATTTCGAGGAATCTGCAAAAGAATAGGATCAGAGTTGTTCAGATTGAGGCTGTCGGTTACCAGATTAGGAACATTAATTGCGGGAAAAGGCATCATTACTGCAGAGAATTTTGGAGCATTAATGTTTTCATACTCCGAAATTGGGGGGCATGTGTTGACGCCGTTTTTGGGCACGTGTCCATGTTTGGTAGAATACAGGCTGGCAGGATAAGACGGCGGTGTTTTATCTACAGGATGAGTTGCCGATGAAGATGGTTGCCGAAGAAGGAGGGGTTGGACGTGACTAAGTCCATAGATGATTATGCGTCTGTGCCGATGGCTGCGACAGGGGAATCTGCCGATGGCTATGACAAGGGAGTCTGCCGATGACATGGAGGGAGAGTCTGGAAGTTGCCGATCGGTTTGTGGAGGTGTTCTAGTTTGTCATGAGGGGAGATAGTTTTATGTTTTCCTTAGTTATTTAAATCGTTTTGCATATGGATTCTGTGTAATTTGGAATTCGAGTTCTAGTCGTGTCTGGTTGTAGCTCTTGGAGCAGGGTATAAATATAGACTCTAGGGCTTTGTAATGAGGATATATCGATCAATCAATCAAACACAAGTTTTTACTCATATTCCAGTATCTACTATTTCGACGACTTCATCATACTTTTTCCTTTTTACTATGAGTTCTTAGGAATTCGTCGACTTAAGCTCGGCGTGTTCTCAAGTTCCGCGTGAATACCTCTTGGCCGTGGCATCCGGGCGCATCGCTGTTGTCAGGACCAAAGTATTCGAGTTACCTCCCTTGCCGATAGTAAGGTCAAATCGGCTGGCACGCCTTAACGTTTAATCGGGTATTATCCCTTTGTGTTTGCAGAACAGCTTTTGCACCAACAATAATCCCACATGTGGGCCTTTCTTCCCTATTTCCTAATAACCCCATGCAGAAACAGATAAACAACAAAACTCATGGAATTCTGTCAGGTCAAACCCTAATTCTAGGTGTTGTTTGTATATTGGTCCTTTCCCTTGTTTATTTGATAATTAAAATTGATACTTAAGAACCGTCAACACCATGGTCCCTCTAATAAGCAATATGCCAGTAAGAGTTGACAAGTTTTTAATTTTCAAAGTCTTTGATCTAAGAGTATGGCATTCCTCTCCTCGGATCCCGTTTTGACCAGGCAATATATGCAAGGTAAGTATGCTTGAGAATTTTTGCAAATTAAAATAGCCTCAGTGAGATATGCAAAAAGATAAATGAGTGATCTGAGAGCACCTATAAGGATAAAGGTATGCTAAGTTTCTTTTAAAAAATCTACAAAAACTCCAAGTGACAGGGTTGAGAAGAAGAAAGGATCTCTACTTCGACCATATAATTCCCCGACCACAGTACACAGTGGACTTTTTACTATACCCTGCAGGTATGAAAAGAATGCTTCACAATGTTTTAACCCTAGATAATTTTCTGAACCATTCTTTTCTCGAGGACAAGTAAAAGCCTAAGTATGGGGGGAGTTTGTTGACGGTTCTTAAGTATCAATTTTAATCATTAAATAAATAAGGAAAAGGACCTATATGCAAGCAACACCTAGAATTAGGAATTGATCTGACAGAATTCCATGAGTTTTGTTGTTTATCTATTTCTACAGGGTTATCAAGAAATATGGAGGAAAGGCCCACACGTCGGGTTTACATAGAGATATTAACTTGTGCGCCAATTTTCCTCAGCCTAGAAGAGTCTAGAAGCCACACGAACGAGCGGGAGGCCGAGCGGGCCCATAGGTAGGGCACCCGCCCAACCCACCTGGGCGCCCGCCCTCCTCTGCTAGCCAATCAGCAAGCGTCATGCGGATTATGCTACACCGCCTCTAAGGATCAAGGGAAACCGTTCAATCAAGGTTGGTTTGATCCGACGGCCTAGATTCATTTGAGAGGACTATATAAGCAGGGCCCCTAGCCCCTGGAGAAGGCAATCCCCATTATTCATTAGCATATTTTCCAGAGAGGATTGAGAGAAAGAGGTTCCTTTAGGGTTCCAATCTCCTAGGGCTTAGCATCCAATGTGAGATTAGAATTAGTTCTTCTAGATTGAAAGAGACGGAGTGGAGGTGTAGATTGGAGGAAGCCCGGCCTGTCGGTGTCTACTCCGAGGTTGTACCTGCGGGATCAAGTCTCCTAACCTGAGGCTTGCTCCTAGGATTCTTCAGTATTTCAACTTCTAAATTCTAGTAAGTTCTTTGTTTTATTGTTCTTTGGTTTGTGAGTTTACTTTAATCTCTTTGCGTAGAGTTTAGAGTAATCATCACTAGCGTAAACGTGGTGTTTGGGCTAGGATACTCATAGATATCCCCTATCTAGCCAGACCGTGGTAGTAGCGAGGAACGTGACATTTCCGTAGCATCCTTTGTAGCCCATAATCCCGTTAGCAGGATCGGTATGGTTTATAGGTGCAGGTCGAACATCCTTTGTGGTGTCTAGATTCCATAAGCCTCACCAATAGAACAGTAGATCATCCTTACCTAGGTTAGAACGAGGGTGCAGTGGTAGTCTTCTCTATACATCGCTCACATCAAATCATAGTGGTTGTAGCCTTAAGGTTAGTAGTAATAGATTTGGTTAGTCAGATGCACGCTTTCTCCAAGTGGTAAATATAAATATGATACTCTAGATAACCTCTCGGGTGAAGTGCTCACAGATATCCGTGCGCTTGCGGATCAATTCGTGATTGCGTTACCAAATATCAACAGTCCCCTAGGAATCACCACAGCCCTTGGATCAAACCGACTTACACGTGCGCTTAAGATTAATCCTCAAAGTTGGTGGAGGCATGATCCGCCAGGTTCACTCTGATTGGTGGAGAGCTCCGAGCGGCCGCCCCACCTAGTAGGGGCGCCCGCCCCTGGGTGTCTTCCAAGTGGGCTTAGGTTTTAAATGGTGGCTC
The DNA here is from genome assembly GCF_000003195.3 of Sorghum bicolor. Classification (NCBI taxonomy): domain Eukaryota; kingdom Viridiplantae; phylum Streptophyta; class Magnoliopsida; order Poales; family Poaceae; genus Sorghum; species Sorghum bicolor. The sequence goes on from NC_012875.2 coordinate 29,229,883, forward strand.
CTAGAGTGTTCTAGATTGTTCCTGAGTTGACGTTCCGGTCTTCTCTCTATGTAAATCTTACATGTGGGCCTTCTTTTGTTATTATTCCGGTAACCCCCTACAGAAATTGACAATCATCAAAACTCATGGAATTCTGTTAGTGATAACCCTATATCTACTAAGTGCTTGCAAATAGGTCATTTTTTATGTTAAGTTGATGGTTAAAATTAGGAGTTATCTACCGTCAACAAATGTTCGGGTCTTCTCTCTATGTAAATCTGACATGTGGACCTTCTTTTGTTATTATTCCAATAACCCCCTGCATAAATAGAGATTCACCAAAACTCATGGAAATTGTCAGTAAAATCCCTAAGTCTATGGTGATGTTCAGTTTTTATCCCTTTTCTTCTCCGTGGTTGACATATAATTTTGATGGTTCACATCCGTCAACAAACAGCTGGACAAGAGAAGCTTCCACAATGTGATTTGGTACCATAACCCTCCAAATAATACGGTAAACACTTTGTGGTACATAATCAGTATTCAAAAAGCTTTTCTCAATCCTAGCATGCACATAAATGAAGAACTAAACATGTTTAAAGTTGCAACCTCACTCGATCCAATATGATCAACTTAACATGTTCAGTTATTTTAATCTCTCTTTTTAGCTGCACTCTATTGATCTTAATGGCTTAACCACTTGAGCAAAAGTGTTGCTTATTCAACCTTTGGAAGATGATAATCTTACTCATACAAAGAAAGATATGCATAGGTAGATAATCCTTCCATGGGTTAAGCAATCCGATCTAATAAACGTTTTTGAAATGTAATATTCATGCTTGTCTTTTGATCTTACCATCCATAAACATCAATTTCATCTTGATTCGCAATGCCTAATGTTGGAGATGAATGAACACATCTTTTAGTTCTATTGGTGTTTTTCCACCAATAGAGTCCATGCACTTGATCTATACCTTGTCTTTATGAGCAGGACACACTTGAGTAACACATTTGTCAACTCCCAAATTCTACAAGTGAAGGTCCTGAATCTACAAGTACACGAACTACGCAAGATGCCGCAAGCTTCCACAATCAATGCTTCACATCAAACTACTGGACTAACGAAGAACATGGGTGACGCCATATCAAGAGGTGTAGTTGTCAAATCTCCACCTTTGGGATTAGATGATGCACCTAAGGAATGAACATGGTGAGAAGTCCTGTTTAGAGGACTTAAAACATTGAATCCTCGTCGGGAGGTAAAATCGGTAGTTATCCATATTTATGTATTTGCATAATCATTTTCTCTTAGCATATTTTACTTTACTACATCAGCATTGCATTATAAAAAGAAAATAAATATTGATTTATAGCATCATAAATCCTAAAGACCCATGTGAATAAATTTATGGTGTGTGAAAACCCGTAGAGGTATTCACCATGGTGGTATAAAAATAAATATGGTTGCATTCATCGTGTTGCATTTTCTTTTGCATCATAGAACATATAAAATACAAAAGGGTCTGACTGAAACACTACTTCGACAATCTCTGAAGCTTTAACAATAAAGGCTTAAGTGGGCAACCACTAACGCTTAATCTGTTCCACAAGTTTTGTTGTCTATTTGAGTTCCATAGGATTTGAAGGACTAAGAAGAGCCGACAAGCCAGTGGATGTTCTGTCCACTATTGGAGCACTGTCTCATCAGTCATCAACATCAATCAATGCTCTAGTAGAGGAAATACAACTCCAAAGCCAGTCTACTACATTACAAGATTGAACAACTACGTCAACACTTAGCTTGGGGGAGGGCACCCCCTTGTATCTAGGTAAGTATCCTTACCCTCTTAAAGTTTCCTATTTATAAATAAATTCAAAAACAATAAAAAATAGTGGGCACATAAAGGTTCACACTTATCCTATCGAGTATTTGTTTTTTATTCTGTTATTTCATAATAGTGTGTTCTAGTATAAAAGTTTGCTTTTCTGTTTAAATAAAATAATCATTGGAGATAGTCTCTATGCATCGAAATGATGAATAGTTGCTCTACCATAATTCCTTTCAAGTATCTAGTTTTCAACCTCGAACTCTCCCGAGTTTTGGAAATGATTGTTTTGACCTATGATTTACTCTAAACCTAAAACTTGTGAGTGTGCGAATGCTTGATCTAAGTCTAGGTGATTGATGGATATGATATAAAATTGTCTGAGCTGTTGTTTATCTTGTTCCTATTGACACAAGAGTTCTAGAGAGTTATCTTTTGAAAAACTTAAAATTGCTACATGATGAGTTCCTATATGACGAGAGCTTTAATTCCACCCACAGCCATATATACATGCTTGCTAGACTAGGAAGACCAGCTTAAAAGCCCCTTACTTTGTATTGAGTTTGGTCAAACTATGAGACCCTTGTTGAGAGGATGGTTTTGGCAAATCTTAATGCGCACCGGCTAGAGTAAGATGTGACAAGTATCTAGAAATGGTGACGCCTAACCAGCACTGCATAAATGGAAGCCTGAGCTGTTACTAGGATAGGTTGTGAGGCTACCCTGAGCAACGGCTCCAGAAATGCTAAGCAACGCTAAACTCTAGCGGTGACACAAGATGTACCAAGGGTAACTCTGCAAGCGCACAGGTACCGCTGTAGCACTTCAACCGTGGTGAGTATCCACGGGGTCGTAATTTATAGTTCGCTCACGGGAAGTGGACTAAGACTCTCTAATAAATATATGGGTGGATATCTGTGGTTTGTGTCTACTCAATCTATGTTCACTAGTGCTAACAGGGGGTATGAGTAGCAAGATAGAATAATAGATAATTTAGATAAAGGTAAGTAAAGATAACTAGTAGCGAGCTAGCTAGGTGGGAGGACAACGAGTGAGTAAGGACTCCTATGTATCTAACTCTACTTCTGTGTTCTAATCCTAATCAATGTAAACGACTCAACTAGACTAGTATCCAAACAGTCTTGTGTGGTGGAAGTCGACTAGAATAGGAGGACGAAACTCCTATCCAAGCGGACTTTTGACTTATGGGTGCCTATAGACCGTACCCGACATGAATAGAACCAACTAGGAAGCAGAGGCCTGTCACGCTTCGCCGCCACCCGCTAACACGTTTGATACGGTGGTATCCACTAATAAGCGCTAGGCTAAGCACCTCGATTACACTAGTCTTATAACATCAACCATCACATAAATAGCCAAAGCCCCTAATAATGGTAGTGAAACACACACAACGTGTTGAAGACACTAATCTAAGTCAGCTACACTAATAAGACAGACATAACACTACTACAAGTATAGTAATGCACTAAGCAATACTCAAAGTAAAGACTTGAAGTAAATACTTAGTAAAGTAAAGAAAGACTTATTGATATAAAGATTGTAATACAACAGAAAAGGTACAAGAGCTATACCAGACTCTATAGAAGACAGCTTCGGAGACCCGAGCTTCACTCGACTTGACTCTAACTCCCACTCTAGACTAGACTACACTACACTTGATCTCCCAAGTGTGATTTGGAAATGAAATATGGAGATGAGAGATGGAAGATGTCTTGGGAAGGTGGAGGACCCTCCTTATATAGTGGTGAGAGAGGGGGTGCCATGTCAGCGATCCGCGTGCTCTTTCCTTCTCCACCGTTGGATGCACTGACCTCCCAACCACCTTAGATGGATGGTTGGGGCATTACCACACATGGTAAATGTGTGGAAGGTCTGTGGGAGTGAACCGACTCTAGATGGGGCCCACCTGTAGGTCGGCCGACCTGCCATCTGTTGATATTTGGTAACGCCATCAGGAATTGATCCACAAGCGCACGGATATCGGTGAGCACTTCACCCAGGAGGTTATCTAGAGTATCGTATTTATATTTTTACCACTGGGAGAAAGCGTGCATCTGACTAACCAAATCTATTGCTACTACCCTTTAGGCTACAAAGAATGTGACTCGATGTGAGTGATGTATAGAGAAGACTACAACCGTAATCTCGTTCTAACCTTGGTAAGGATGATCTACTGTTCTGTTGGGGAGGCTCACGGAATCTAGACACCACAGAGGATGTTCGACCCGCAACTATAAACCCTATCGATCCTACTAACGGGATATAGGCTACAAAGGTAACTCAGAAATGTCACGTTCCTCGCTACTACCACAGTCGAGCTAGTCAGGGGATATCTATGAGTATCCTAGCCCAAACACCACGTTTACGCTAGAGATGATTACTCCAAACTCTACGCGAAGAGATCAAAGTAAACTCATAAACCAAAGAACAATAAAACAAGAACTTACTAGAATTTAGAAATCGAAATACTGAAGAATCCTAAGAGCAAGCCTCGGATTAGAAGACTTGATCCCGCAGGTACAACCTCGGAGTAGACACCGATAGGCCGGGCTTCCTCCGATCTACACCACCACTCTATCTTTCTCAATCTAGTAGAACTAGTCTACTCTCACATTGGATGCTAAGCCCTAAGTCTATGTAGAGGAAAGGTTATCATTCGAGGGCACCTTTCAACTCTATAATGAACTTGTTCTCCTCCAGGGGCTAGGGGGTCTGCTTATATAGTCCCCTCAAGTGAATATCGGCCGTCGGATCAAACCGACATTGATTGAACAGTTATCCTTGATCCTTTAGGTCGGTGGAGCATAATTCACGAGACGGGACCTGATTGGTCTCTACAATAGGGCGGGCGCCCTGCCCCCAGGCCCAATCTCCTTCCCGGTCGTTCCCATGGCTTCTGGAGTCTTCTGGATGATAGAAAATTGCGTGGCACGTTAATATCTCTATGTAAACCCGACATATGGGCCTTTCCTCCATATTTCCTGATAACCCCCTGCAGAAATAGACAAACACCAAAACTCATGGAATTCTGTCAGATAAAACCCTAAGTCTGGGTGTTGGTTGCATTTGGATCCTTTTCTTTATTTATTTGATGATTATATTTGGTACTTAAGGACCTTCAACAACTCCCCCAAGCTTACCTCTTGCTCGTCCCTGAGCAAGGATGGACTCAAGAGTTTCTGCAGTGGTTTCATGCCTTACAAGTTCACATGCGTTCAAGCAAGATCTCATCTCTGAGTTAGAGTAAACTGTTAAGACTTAAAACTTACTCATTTTACCTTTCACCATGGGGCTTGCAACTGTCACTTGTGTCTTGAGTAGTTAAAAGATAGAACAGTCTAGTCAAGCACCATGTCTCTTGTTCTTTGATTTACTATAGCTCTGGATTTTTTGCAGATTTTCAAATAAAACTTAGAGATTCCTTGTATGACTCTCTCAAGTCTCTCTTTTGTGGTATTTCTGGATCCTTACCAAGGCAGTAATGGTATATGCTTTCTCTCAAAGTATGTGGTATTTTTGGTATGAGGCATAGTGACATTGCCTTCTCTCTCACCCTACTCTAATAAGGTTTTCGTATCTAGAGCTCATAGGTGGAAGACAGATAATACATACTTACAAGACATTTCTTGCATAGTCCAACCATGGATCCAGAGAAACAAGTCAATAAGTCAAATCAAGATGTGCATGTGTGGCGAGCGAATGGTGTATGGTGATGATGGTGATAACAATGGTGAAAGTCTAATTCTATTTTTGCTCTTTTGAGGGGATACATACCTTTCTTGCACTTTGAAGCATTTTGAGGAGAATGAGATGCTCTATATTTTCTTTTTCCTTTCTCTCAGGTGGGTATCTTGTACCCCTAATTCTACTGTCGGACACTTGTCCATTTTTACCTCTCGTCTCACTTTTCTTTTTTTCGAGGTTCCGGGCACTTGCCCCATTTTATTTCCTCGTATTCACTTTTTTCTTTTCTTTTTTTTCTTTTTTTACTAGAGCACTCATCTCCAGAAATCATATAGCAAGTGGTAGTAACCAAGATAACTCGAGCATTTATTCCATAGGAAAAAACAGAAATAGAAGAATGTTTTTGGCTATGCTCTCCTGGATTAGGAGTAGAATACTTTTGGGTGGCTCTGGAGATGGAATTGAGTGGATGTATGTCGATGCGTACTTCCAGAGTAGAAGCAGCATGTGGGAGTGAACGTGCAAGTTGTTGGGTATTTTAAACACAAACAGAAAAATCCGCAAGCGCACGGATACCGATGTAGCTTTCACCCGGGAGTATTCCAGAGTATCGATTTTCCACAGAGAACGTGAGTGTACTAATTAAGATCCAAGATCGCCCAAGGATAACTATATAAGTATTTTTGGTGGGAAGAGAGGAAGTTTCCAGAGAGTTCTCTAGTTGATCTAAGAATCAAGAATTACTTCAAAGATTATTTATATCGGGACATCAGAGCACTAACCACAGAAAGAGATGAGAAGGGGGCTAGGAAAGTCTGACTACAGTCCTACAAACACCGATCCGATCGTGGTGGAATACGTCGACCGTTAGGGCTGTCACTACCCTAAAGCTACCACAACAATCCGCAGGATTGGGTGCAATTCCAGGTAATCGCAAGACTAAACACCACGTCTAATCTATTAATTACTACTCTAGCGTTATAAAGACTAGAGCACTTGATGCAAGCGGGAATCCAATAAATAACTTGAATCTAAATAAAAGTAATTAAAGAACTCAGGAATTATGAATTGAAGAACCTGGAGAACGATGAAGAACGAACCAGATGCTACAAAAGTATAATGTTGAGGAAGATCCGACAGATCCGGCTCCTCCTACGCTCTCCTCTTCTCTCTCCCTATTTTCTAGATTACAACTAGAACTAACTAGAACTAGAACTAGAGGAACTACAACTAGAACTAGATGAACTAGAACTAGATCTAGATGAACTAGAGGTAGAACTAGAAGAACTAGAGGGATCCTCTCTACTTAGATGAAGAATTGAAACCCTAGCTTTGATTCTGTAGAAGAGGTATGATCTCCAGGGCCAGGGGGTCTGGTTTTATAGTCCCTTCAAGTGAATCTGGGCCGTTGGATCAAACCGACATTGATTGAACGGTTATCCTTGATCCTTTAGGTCGGTGGAGCAATATCCCGAAGGAGAGTCCTGATTGGACTCTATATGAGGGCGGGCGCCCTGTCCCCGAGTCCTCTCGGCCTCCGCTTCGGTCCCGTGGCTTCTGGAGTCTTTTAGATGATAGAAAATTGCACGGCACGTTAATATCTCTATGTAAACCCGACGTGTCGGCCTTTCTTCCGTATTTCCTGATAACCCCCTATAAAAATAGACAAACACCAAAACTCGTGGGATTCTGTCAGATAAAACCCTAAGTCTAGGTGTTGGTTGCATTTGGATCCTTTTCTATGATTAGTTGATGGTTAAATGTGAGCATTAAGGACCGTCAACAAGCTCACCCAAGCTTAACCTTTGCTCGTCCCTGAGCAAAGATAAACTCAAAAGTTTCTGCAGTGGTTTCATACCTTAAAAATACATGCGTTCAAACAGGATCTGATCTCTGGGTTAGGGTAAACTGTTAAGACTTAATCTTACTCATTTTACCTTTCACCATGGGGCTTGCAACCGTCACTTGTGTCTTGAGCAGTTAAAAGATAGAACGGTCTAGTCAAGCGCCATGTCTCTTGTTCTTCGATTAACTATAGCTCTGGAGTTTTTGTAGATTTTCAAATAAAACTCAGAGATTCCTTGTATGACTCTCTCTAGTCTCTCTTTTGTGGTATTTTTGGATCCTTACAAAGGCAATAAAGGTGTATGCCTTCTCTCAAATTATGTGGTATTTTTTGTATGAGGCATAGTGGCATTGCCTTCTCTCTCACCCTACTCTAATAAGGTTTTGATATCTGGAGCTCATAGGTGGGAGACAGCTAATACATACTTACAAGACATTTATTGCATAGTCAAACCATGGATCCAGAAGAACAAGTCAATAAGTCAAATCAAGATGTGCATGTGTGGCGAACGAATGGTGATAAAAATGGTGATGATGGTGATAGCAATGGTGAAAGTCTAATTCTACTTGTGCTCTTTTGAGGGGATACATACCTTTCTTTCTCTTTTGAAACTTTTTGAGGAGAATGAGATGCTCTATATTTTCTTTTTCTTTCTTTTCTCTCAGGTGGGTATCTTATTCCCCTAATTTTACTGTCGGACACTTGTCCATTTTTACCTCTCGTCTCACTTTTTCTTTTCTTTCGAGGTTCCGGGCACTTGCCCCTTTTTATTTCCTCGTATTCTTTCCTTTTTTCTCTCTCTTTTTTAGAGCACTCATCTCCTGAAATAATATAGCAAGTGGTAGTAACCAAGATAACTTGAGCATTTATTTCACAAGGAAAAACAGAAATGTTTTTGGCTATTCTCTCCCGGATTAGGAGTAGAATATTTTTAGGTGATTCTCGAGATAGAAATGGGTGGATATATGTGGATGCGTACTTCCGGAGTAGAAGCAACATGTGTGAGTGAACGTGCAAGTGAATCTTGATTTAACCATATGACAAGCTCCTAAGGGTCTACACAGCTTGACCACACTCAATGCTCATAAATAGTAAAAAGTAAATGTGTGGCTCAAACTCTAGCAAGCATGTATATATGGCTGTGGTAGGAATTTAAACTCTCATCATACAGGAAATCATCATGCAACATTTTAAAGATTTTCAAAGATAAAATTCTCCAGAATTCTAGCATCTCTAGGAACAGATAAACAACAGCTCAACCTTCCCATATTGTATCCGTTAACGACTTAGACTTTAGATCAAGTACTCTCCCCATAAGTTCAGCTTTAGAGCAAATCTTAATTAAAACCAGTCATGCCTAAACTTGAGAGAGATTTCAATTTTGAGAACTAGTCATGGCAGAGCAACTATTCATCATTTCCATATGAGAGCTTATCATGAGGGTTCATAACAAACTTTATTTATTTATTTATTTAGCAAACTAAGCAAAGATATATATAAGTACAAAATCTTTATTTGGGTTCTTATGATTATGCATCATTTTATTATCAGAGTAAAGTATAAACGTGAGTAGAATACTTAGCTGGATAAATGGGGGTGCTCTCCCTCAAGCTGGATTTTGACGTAATTTCTTCTGATGTAGCTAGTAGATGGTGGAGGTGTATTTGAATGTCAGCAGCACCCTGACAGTGATTAGGATGTCCTCCGTCTGCTAGTCTTCTTTGATCCTTAAATTCTGTGGAGCTCAAATAGACAACAAAGCTTTGTGGAACTAGTTAAGTGTTAGCATAAATATCTAGCCTTTATCATGTTGAGCCTCCTCAATAAATGTTACACTCTTTGGCAGGATCATAATTTTTTTTTATATTCTCATTTTTATAGGATAGGAATATATTTATTTTATTTTTATGCCACCACAGTGAATGTACTTATGGGTTTTATGGCATGAGCATACTCACATGGGGCTTACTATTTTTACTATTTTTATTTTTCTTTTCAAGATGATATGAACCTGATTAACTAAGCTAACTATTTAAAAATAATTGAAAGGAAAAAGATAACTACCAAGTTTACCTCTTGGCAAGGCGTTCGGTGTTTTTAAGTCCTCCGAACGAGACTCTCTGTTTTCTTAGTCGTCCTGTGATTCGTTGGATGACGTAGTCGGTAGTTCCGGCGGCGCCTCCTCTGGTTGCGGTTACGTCGTCTTCTTCTTGTCCTGACCTGCTTAGAGTCTTCAACTATATAGTTAGGGTCAGTAAAATAGCAGTGTACCTTCTCAGAGGGGAAGTGCATGTGGACTTCTCCGGTTCCAATGTAGATGATAGCTTTAACGGTGCTGAGGAATGGTCTCCTAAGGATGATGGGTGGATCGTACTTGTCTTCAACCTTTCGGAATGTCTAATCTACCATCTGGAGCTGAATGTATGTCGGTTTTAGGGGCATGGTTTCGAATAGGAGCTGATAGGTGACTAGGTCGTCCTTTTTGGTCAGGAACGGTGACTTAAATCGACGATCTTGACCTCCTTGAACTGCAGTGACCATCTTAGCTGACTTGGTCCACATTTGCTTGTTCCTGTTCCTCCTCTTGGTCCTCTTCCTTGGTTCATGTTGGGATTGCTTTGAGATTTGTATAGTCTTGTTCTTGAAGGAAAACATCTCCTTCCTTCCCTTGATGTAGAAACTGATCTTAGCAGCACTAGCGTAGATGACAGCTCCTGAGGTATTTAGGAATGGCCTCCCTAGGATAATGGGTGCCCTCTCATTAGTACCAGTCTCTATCACCACGAAGTCTGCTGGGGTGTACAAGGTACCAACTCGGACGCAGAGGTTCTTCAATATTCTCTTTGAGAAACTTAGCGTACGATCTGCAAGCTGCAAACACTTGGCTGTTTCTAGGAAAGGATGTGTAAAGAATTTTTCATAGTGTACCCTGGGCATAAGGTTGATGTTGGAGCCAAAGTCGCAGAGTGCTTCTAGGAAGTCCACCATGCCGATGGAGATCGGGATGACGAGGCGTCCTAGATTATCTCTCTTGACCGGCAGAAGGTCAGTAATTACTTCCACAATGGGGTTACTCCAGTAGTTACGTCCTCAAGCATTTCAGGGCAGTGATTGCCAGAGTGTCCAGTATCTCCAGTGTGTTTGTGCTCGTAGATCTAGGTTCTTCACTTGGTGGAGTCTGGGAGTTGTAAAACTCCTTCATATTTTGCTCGAAGTGTACCTGCTCATAGAGACAAGGCAGAGATCAAGTGCATGGGCCCTGTTGGTGGAGAACACCAATAGAACCAAAAGTGTATTTGTTCTTCTCTAACCTTAAGCATAGAGAGCAAGACAAAGTTGATGGATAATGAGTGTAGCATTTATAACATTTGTCAGATCAGATCACTCAACCTAATGGAAAGATAATCTATCTATGTATATGTCTTTTTCTTTATATCTTCCCCAAGATTGAATGTGCAACATTTTAGTTCATAAGATTATGAGTGTGGGATCACAAAGGTGGAAGGACTAAACATGTTGAATCGATTGGGTTGGTTAATCTAGAGTTGTAAATCATACGTGTTTGTCTCTTTTATTCATAAGGAGAAGCTTATAAAAGTGATAGTCAAGTACCTTAAGATGTTACCTTACTTGAAGAGTGATGGTACAGTATCTCCTTGTGGAAGCTTTCCTTTCTTAGCGGTTGTGCATCGTGTTTCTGGCACCCTCCATGGATCATCTCTTGTGAGCTATGCTTTCCTTGTGTAAATTGTTAAACTTTATGTGTCTCTCTCTTTGTCTCCAATGTGAGTTTATCTCAGGACTTCCTAGGTCGATATTGAAAGTTTTCCTGCAGGGGTTAGTCTAACAAAATATCTAGTATCTACTATAGCATACTATCGGCTCAAAAATCAACCTAGACACCATGTCTAATTGGATTCAGGAGGGCATTTTAACCTAAGCACCATGCTTAATTTAAAATCCCTTGGAAGTAAGATCATCATTCCTAAACTAAGCTCCATGCTTAATTAAGAGATAAATGAAACTACTCCAAACCTAAACATATACTAAAGCAAATAAAGGTAGCATGAGAGCATTTATAGAGATCTACTCAAGTGGAGATGAAGTAGTGTGATTAGTATTTAACAAATTGAGCATGTCTCAAAGGTAGGGACAACCAACATAGCAACATAGCAAAGGATGTTTTTATGCAAAGTACTCCCCCAAGCTTGAATTTTGCAAAATTCAAGTTTGGATGAATTTAATTCAATGTTGTATGATGATTGGTTGGACATACCTTGTGCTTGTCATTCATCCAATCTTCTTGCTCCAATCCTGGAAAGGTTAGTGACAAGAATACCTGAAGGAATTTTTTACAATTATTCTTATATGCTCAATACACAAGGTAATGTTGCTAATAATTAGAAGCTCATGTTATGATCTGATCAGTGCTTATTTTAGGACACTAAGCTTGTCCTTGGGAAACCATCAATTTATGTCGGCGAAGTGGTTTCCCCTCCAACGCTGACCTATATCAAGATCAACTCAACGAGATCTACAATATTTGATATAGACATATGCATCGACAACCGCCCTTTTAAAGTTTTTATAAATAGGAAGGAAGAGGGGGTTGGAGATCTTGAATGTGGTGATGTTGGAGAGACCAATGGATTGTGAAGATGTTGCATATGAGCATGGAGTAAATGAAGTGGCTATGAAATAAATTCCATGCTCATTAATGCTTAGAGTGAAATCCATGTGGTATGGTGAAAATGATAAGGTGAGTGTGGTAAAAAAGAAAAAGAAAAACGATACACGGATGACTTGGTTCGAAACTAGCACAGCTACCGTTCCCCGGCAACGGCGCCAGAAAGCTTGTTGGGTATTTTAAACGCAAACAGAAAAATCTGCAAGCGCACGGATACCGATGTAGCTTTCACCCGGGAGTATTCCAGAGTATCGATTTTCCACAGAGAACGTGAGTGTACTAATTAAGATCCAAGATCGCCCAAGGATAACTATATAAGTATTTTTGGTGGGAAGAGAGAAAGTTTCCTGAGAGTTCTCTAGTTGATCTAAGAATCAAGAATTACTTCAAAGATTATTTATATCGGGACATCAGAGCACTAACCACAGAAAGAGATGAGAAGGAGGCTAGGAAGGTCTGACTACGGTCCTACAAACACCGATCCGAACGTGGTGGAATACGTCGACCGTTAGGGCTGTCACTACCCTAAAGCTACCACAACAATCCGCAGGGTTGGGTGCAATTCCAGGTAATCGCAAGACTAAACACCACGTCTAATCTATTAATTACTACTCTAGCGTTATAAAGACTAGAGCACTTGATGCAAGCGGGAATCCAATAAATAACTTGAATGTAAATAAAAGTAATTAAAGAACTCAGGAATTATGAATTGAAGAACCTGGAGAACGATGAAGAATGAACCAGATGCTGCAAAAGTATAATGTTGAGGAAGATTCGATAGATCCGGCTCCTCCTCCGCTCTCCTCTTCTCTCTCCCTATTTTCTAGATTACAACTAGAACTAACTAGAACTAGAACTAGAGGAACAACAGCTAGAACTAGATGAACTAGAACTAGATCTAGATGAACTAGAGGTAGAACTAGAAGAACTAGAGGGATCCTCTCTACTTGGATGAAGAATTGAAACCCTAGCTTTGATTCTGTAGAAGAGGTATGATCTCCAGGGGCCAGGGAGTCTGGTTTTATAGTCCCTTCAAGTGAATCTGGGCCGTTGGATCAAACCGACATTGATTAAACGGTTATCCTTGATACTTTAGGTCGGTGGAGCAATATCCCAAAGGAGAGTCCTAATTGGACTCTATGTGAGGGCGGGCGCCCAGGAGAGGAGGGTGGGCGCCCTGTCCCTAAGTCCTCTCGGCCTCCGCTTCGGTCCCGTGGCTTCTGGAGTCTTCTAGATGATAGAAAATTGCACGGCACGTTAATATCTCTATGTAAACCTGACGTGTGGGCCTTTCTTCCGTATTTCCTGATAACCCCCTACAGAAATAGACAAACACCAAAACTCGTGGAATTCTGTCAGATAAAACCCTAAGTCTAGGTGTTGGTTGCATTTGGATCCTTTTCTATGATTAGTTGATGGTTAAATGTGAGCATTAAGGACCGTCAACACAAGTGAATCTTGATTTTAACTGCATGACAAGCTCCTAAGGGTCTACATGGCTTGACCACACTCAATGCTCATAAGCAGTAAAAAGTAAATGTATGGTTCCTAGTCTAATAAGCATGTATATATGGCTGTGGTAGGATTTTAAACTCTCATCGTACAGAAACTCATCATGCAACATTTTAAAGATTTTCAAAGATAAAATTCTCTAGAATTCTAGCATCTTCTAGGAACAGATAAACAGCAGCTCAACTTTCCATCTCATATCCGTTAACGACTTAGACTTTTGATCAGGTACTCTTCCCACAAGTTCAGGTTTAGAGCAAATTTAAATTATAACAGTTATGCCTGAACTTGAGAGAGATTTCAATTTTGAGAACTAGGCAGAGCAACTATTCATCATTTCCATGTGAGAGATTATCATAAGGGTTCATAGCAAACTTTATTTATTTATTTATGTATTTAGCAAACTAAGCAAAGATATATATATAAGCACAAAATTTTTATTCAGGTTTTTATGATTATGCATCATTTTATTATTTGAGTAAAGTATAAACGCGAGTAGAACACTTAGCTGGATAAATGGGGGTGCTCTCCCCCAAGCTGGATTTTGACGTAATTTGATGTAGCTAGCAGGTGGCGGAGGTGTATTTGAATGTCGGCAGCACCCTGACTGCGATTAGGATGTCCTCTGTCTGCTAGTCTTCTTTGATCCTTGAATTATGTGGAGCTCAAATAGACAACAAAGCTTTGTGGAACTAGTTAAGTGTTAGCATAAAATCTCTTAGCCTTTATCATATTGAGATTCCTCCTAATAAATGTTACTCTCTTTAGTAGGATAATCAATTTATTTTTAATACTTTTATTTTTATAGGACAAGAATATATTTATTTTATTTTTACGCCACCACAGTGAATGTACTTATGGGTTTTATGCCATGAGCATACTCACATGGGGCTTACTATTTTAACATTTTTATTTTCTTTTCGAGATGATATGAACCTGATTAACTAAGCAAACTATTTTAAATAATTGAAGGGAAAAGGATAACTACCAAGTTTACCTCTTGGCAAGGCGTTCGGTGTTTTTAAGTCCTCCAAACGGGACTCTCCGTTTTCTCAGTCGTCCTTGGATTCGCTGGATGGCGCAGTCGGTGGTTCCAGCGGCGCCTCCTCTTCGTGTATTACTATCTTCTTTCTCCATTCCTGACTCGGTGCTACGGTCTCCTAAGGACAGTTCTGTTCAAGCTGTATGTCTTCAGACCTTACCATTTCTCCTTCGTAGTCTGCCCAACCGTCCTTGATGATTTGCCTCCTCTGGTTTCGGTTGCGTTGCCTTCTTCAGAGGGGAAGTGCATGAGGACTTCTCTGGTTCCAATATAGATGATGGCTTTGATAGTGTTGAGGAACGGTCTTCCAAGGATGGTGGGTGGATCGTACTCGTCTTCTCCCATGTCAATGACCTGAAAATCATCTGGAGCTGAATGTATATTGGTTGTAGTGGCATGGTTCCATGCAGGAGCTGATAAGTGACTGCGGCCATTCTGTTGACGTCAGATCCGGTGTCGTAGAGTGTCTTCGGAAAAGAGTATCCGTTGATTGTGCACTTGATGCTTGGAACACCAGGGTCATCCATCTTCATCCTTTAGGTGCACCATTTAATTAGGTGTGGACCTTGACGTCTGCACCTCTTGATACGGTGTCACCCATGTTCTTCGTTTGCCCAGCAGTTCGAAGTGCGGTGTTGGCAATATCCTGCTCAGTGTGTTTGTGCTTGTAGATCTAGGTCCTTCACTTGGTGGAGTCTGGGAGTTGTAAAACTACTCCATGTTTTGGTTGAAGTGTACCTGTTCATAGAGACAAGGCAGAGATCAAGTGCATGGGCCCTTTTGGTGGAAAACACCAACAGAACCGAAAGTGTATTTGTTCTTCTCTAACCCTAAGCATACTGAGCAAGACAAAGTTGATGGATCATGAGTGTAGCATTTGAAACATTTGTCAGATCAGATGGCTCAACCTAATGGAAAGATAATCTATCTATATTTATGTTTTTTTATATTTTCCAAAGATTGAATGTGCACATTTTAGCTTATATGATTAGGAGTGTGGGATCACGAAGGTAGTACTAAGAACAAAGATTAAAGGACTAAACATGTTGAATTAATTGGGTCGGTTAATTTGGAGTTACAAATCATACATGTTTGTCTCTTTATTTTATGTGAACGCCAGAACCAAAGAGAAGCTTATAAAAGTGATAGTCAAGTACCTTAAGATGTTACCTTACTTGAAGAGTGATGGTACAGTATCACCTTGTGGAAGCCTTCCTTTCTTAGCGGTTGTGTATCGTGTTTGTGGCACCCTCCATGGATCATCTCTTGTTTGCTATGTCTTCCTTGTGTAAACTGTTAACCTTCATGTGTCTCTCTCTTTGTCTCCAATATGAGTTTATCTCAGGACTTCCCAGGTCAATATTGAAAGTTTTCCTGCAGGGGTTAGTCCAACAAAATATCCCATATCTACTATAGCATACTATCGGCTCAAAAATCAACCTAGACACCATGTCTAATTTGATTTAGGAGGGCATTTTAACCTAAGCAACCATGCTTAATTTAAAAACCCTTGGAAGTAAGATCATCATTCTGAAACCAAGCACCATGCTTCATTAAGAGATAAATGAAACTTACACCAAACTAGACATATAATAAAGCAAATAAAGGTAGCATGAGAGCATTTATAGAGATCTACTCAAGTGGAGATGAAGTAGTTGTTGACGGTCCTTAAGTACTAAAATTAATAATCAAATAAACATGGAAAAGGATCAATATGCAACAAACATCTAGAATTAGGGTTTTATCTGAAAGAATTCCACGAGCTTTGGTGTTTATCTATTTCTGCAGGGGGTTATCAGAGTATATGGAGAGAAGGCCCATATGTCATGTTTACAACGAGATAATTACGTGTCACGCAATTTTCCTCAATCTAGAAGGGTCCAGAAGCCACGGGAAGGAAGCGGAGGCCGAACGGGGCTAGAGGCAGGGCGCCCGCCCTCCTGCCCTGGGCGCCCGCCCTGGGTTGGACCCCAATCAGAACTCTTTTCTTGGATCGTACTCCACCGACCTAAAGGATCAATCTAAACCATACAATCAATGTCGGTTTGATCTGATGGCCCAAATTCACTTGAAAGGACTATAAAACCAAGGCCTCTCCACCCCTGGAGGAGAGAGGAGAGGAGAAGATATCATTATTCAGAGGTAGCCATCAAAGTTAGGGTTTAGAGCTTCTATCTCACAGAGAATTAGAATTAGCTACTCCCTAATCCTTCAAGTTTAGAGGTTTCATTAGATAGCAATTAGAGAAGTAGAGCACTACGCTCTGGATTCGGATCTTCGGTAATAAAGATTGGTATTATTCATATCTTTCTCTAATTCTTTGTTCTAATTGCGTTATGTCTCTAATTATTATGTTCTTAGTTTGCTCTAGTTCTATATTTGATATAGTTATGATTGATAATGAGTTTATGTATAAGTTTGCAAAGCGCTTACCTCTTGCCGCGAGGGAGTTAGGTGATAGATCACATGTGAGCGTGGTGCTTAGATGTTATTTATCTGCAAATGTATCCTATTCGCCGGGTCGTGTGGTAGTTCGTGATAGTGACAGCTTCGTTGATTCTTATATAGTCCACCCTCCGTTGATAGGACAGGCAGAACCGGTATTGTGGAGTAAGTCGTGCGATGCTCTGATTTACTTTATCAATGTTCCTTATACATGAATGAAGAGTCTTTTATGCTATATATGATCTTGTAGATAACTAGAGTAGATTATGACTTAGTAGATAGTAGGTAACTTAGAATCCATTCTCTAGCTAATCCGACATCACCTACATATATGAGGAGTAGTCTATTTTCTAATCGCTGTGTTATTTACCCCTTGAACTTATAATTCATTATCATTGTCTTTATGGTTTACCCCCTGCTAAAGTAAGTGACTGTGTGACGAGTTTCTCATTAGTAATCATGTTCTTGCAAGTTTATCTCAAGTCTATGCCTTGATAGATTTTGTCCTTATTTTAATTTCATCCATTTTGTTCTCTTAAGCAAAATTATAAATAACGATACCTGGAATAATTATCCTGGTGAAATGCTACAATGAGGTGTTTTATCTGTGCGCTTGCGGATAGAATAGATTATTTTCTAGAGAGCCTTTACATTTATAAATACCTTTGTACACTCTGGCACCATGCTGGGGATGACAACCTAGTATCTAAGTGGTGTTAGCTAGTGTCAACAAGCATTTCTGGCGCCGTTACCGGGGAAACAAAAGGGTAACACATAGGAACGGTAAGGAAAGTCAGAAAATCAGTCAAGGTTATTCATATAAAACATTGGACTAGACTATAGAGAAATAATTGCATAAAACAGCTACTGAGTGAGAAATCATAACAAGGCACCTCTACTTTGGCAGGTTCACCCTGTTGTTTTTCTATGTTTATATTTTTATACAGGGTATATCAGGATTGACTTTGGGTACATTCAACTCTTCATCATCAGAACCAAAGCAATCTAAAAAGAAAGAAGAAGCTAGCTACCAATTGCTGAAGCTATGGCACAAAAGACCTTACAAGAATTATCTGCTCCAAGTCTTGAGAACATTCCAACTGGTCCAAGATTTGCAGTAGAAGAAGGAATACCCGAGTTTGAGCTCAAGTCAAGCCTCATCAATTTGGTGCAAGCTACACAATTCAGTGGAAAGGCATATGAAGATGCTAGTGTACACTTGCAGAATTTCCTAGAGATTGGAAGCACAATCCACATCAACGGAATTGACAAAGACGTCATACTGCTTCGCCTTTTTCCATTCTCACTAGAAGGGAAAGCGAGGAAGTGGTTCTACACTCATCAAGATAACATCAACAACTGGACTGTAACAGAACCGCCCAATTTACAAGAGATCAACTACGAAAAACTCCCGCCAAAGCAGTTGCTTTACCATAATCGAACTCTCATAAACCCGGTAGTCCGTGAAATCACGAGGGATTTCAAACCAACCAACATACCAGCCAAGATCGTAGTGATTCAACATAACAAGTCACATGTTACCTCCATTTCACAAATAGTTTGACATACATCAGAGTTCAATATAGTTATTACAACTTAAGTTGAAAAGTAGCGGAAGCAAAGTAATTTGAAACTAATATTGCCCTCATTCCAAATACATGCCAGTATCCAGGTCAATTCCAACAAAAGCAGTATAGATGAGGTAACTAAGAAGGATCATGCCCATGATCTTACTCCACTAATATGGTAGGAGTCATCCAACTCTTGCAGTAGCCATGATACATCACAACCTGCACCAAGTGGGAATAAACCCTGAGTACGAGAAGGTACTCAGCTAGACTTACCCGTCATAAACCAGAAATAATACGACACCAAGGAGTATGCAAGGCTTTATTGGTGGAGCTAGCTTGACAACACTTTTTTTTGCATAAACAGCTTAAGTTGCAACTAAGTAACCTTTCAGGTATTTAGCTCAAGTTAATAAACATTACCTGTCATCTATATTAGCACCTGTACTAGAGCAATCACTTGATTAAGATACAACAGTAGTACCCATATTTGATGTGGCATTTCCAACATCATCATCATACCATAATCATCCAAGTGTTCCATAAACATTACTACGATGACGAAGCTCAAGTCAAGTGCTCACTATCCAGGAGCGATGGCGATTCGAATCGATTTCTGACCAGCTGGCGAGTTATTCCCCACACAAACCACACTCACTGATCAAGTGAGCTACAGGTCACCATATTACACTATCCAGGACCAATTCGCGGGTTCGGCAGGCACCGCCAGTACCCGAGGACCGTTCCGGCGACCTAGGTATCCAAGGTATACCAAGGTTGCGCGCCGCGCCCTCGTCGTTCTCCTCAACCATCACCAATACAGCGCATGGCGGCTCGACTCCCGGCCCGGATAGTGTTCAGGCTTCGCGGTCGGAACGACTTATCCTTCCAGCTAAGTGTGGGGCATGCGTTCAACATGACAAGAGGGCCGTCAACGATCGGTCCTTAATCGACACAGGCGGGGATAGGTAGGCACCCAAGACCTCCATGCCTTGTTGCTTCTCTATCATCGTCCCGCCCGGTCTCCAATTATTCATCCTCATCACTTGGTTATTTCCATGATAGCATATATAGCCAATCTTTTCAGGTGTCCGTCTATCTTGCTCAGGTGACAGGACATCACCTGGCTTCTACCAGTCTCAGCATAGCTAAGCATTTAGATTCGACCCTGAATCTACATAGGGTTATAGGTATATTTGCTGGACAAGGAGTGTTATATGCAGCAAGGGTTTCACCCAACTCCTATACTTAATGCAACAGTACATATATAACATATATTCTCAATTGCATTCAAAAGTAGTGGGAGATTTATAATGCTCCGGGGCTTGCCTGGGATCAACACGGAGTCAGTTCAGTTAGTTGCTCCATCTTGATGACATCTTAGGTCGCAACACTTGCTCAGTCCTTCCACCTTCGGGATGGGTCCACCCAACACCGTCTTTGGGTTTATTCCCACACCAAGCCCTTCACGTGATTCATCTAGTGCACCTAGATGAGATGCAAGATGCAAGTGCATGAATATAAGGAATAATAACACAACATGCATCACATAAAAGTTTGCAAGACAGAGGCATCTGAAGTTATTTAGCTAACATCACACAACCAATTATATAGAGCAAACATATTAATCATGACACAAGTTTAACAAGTTTACAAGTGTATTACTTAATCAACACTAAAGTCATGCATCATAGTTAGCACACACCAAGTAAAGCAATTAAGCATTCGTGTATTTCAGCAATTCTGGACATACATGCAACAACTCAGTAATTAAATCACAACTGGAGTTACACAACTCCAAAAACTATGATTAACAAGTTATCTAAGTCAAACATGCATAACCATAGAATCTGGTCCCGGAATTTCCAGAGAACAAGCATTTCAAAGGATGAACTTCATACTACTGTAACTCATAAACCACTTAGCCAAATGATATGCAACTTTACCACAAGATATGTTAATAAATTATCTACATATTTTCTATATACAAGTTTCACAGCAAACATCATTTATATCATGGAATTAATTGCATAAATAAAACTGCCCATGCTGCCAAACAGTAGAAGTACAATTACAAACAGAAAACTGATAGGCAATTCAGAGCAGCATAACTGGAGTTGTAGACCTCCAGCCAACATGATTCTTATATTTTTGGAAAGCTTATAAAGTTACCTATAACTTTCTTATTATCATCTACATATGAATCTAGAGTTAACAAGGTCAATTAATCCCATAAAGACATCTCTGTCTAAAACATAGACAGAATCTGTCATGCTACATTAAACAGCACTAACTTGAGGTTCACATGTCCATAATTTATGGTTGTGTACTTTCTAGAAAGCTTACAAAATTGTGAACAACTTTGTTATAAACATCTAGAGCTAAATCTACCACTAACAAGGTCTTACATTACAAACGATGCAATCCTGTCTGGGTTTAGACATAAACTGGAACAGTGTTTTAAACCACTATAACTAAACATGTGCTTAACCAAAAATTGTGCTATTTATCTTTTAGGAAATCTTACGAAAAGTACTAAAACTTATATATTTTCATCCAGGCAAGATTCACAACTTAACTGAGCCAAACAATACAAACATGCAGATCCACTCAGAATAGGAGCAAAGGAACACAGGGTATTTGTTATTTTTATAACCCTTAATCTATTGTTCCTAAATTCATGAAACTTTTACCAGACACTAAATATAATATGAAAAGCATGTCACAATATTTTCACAATTAGTGGACGAATACTACAGCAATTATAAAAAAGACAAATATAACAAGCAATTAAAACCTAATTGCATAAATCTATTTTTACGACTAAAACTTCAAACTAAACCATACCATATTATAGATCTACTGCATAGAGAATTTCATAAGAATTCCAAAAAGTCCACATTTGTTATTTTACCGCTTTTCTATAAATTACTATGCAATTTCAAAGATCATCTAGAAATCTGCATAAAGAAAAGATAAAGGAAAACACTTTTGCTTCGGAAACCCTGGATTTTCCATGAATCACGCCACAGCCCACAAACACTATTCATATGAGTCTTGGCTTCGCATCTGGAACCCTGAGGTTTACCCTATTTACACCCGAGGTCCTCTGTCTTCTTCCTGTGAGCGAGGGACTGGACGAACAGGTTACGAACCGTAACAGCATCCGCACTGGCCATGGCCGAGCACGGCAGGGAAGGGCACCACGGCAGCGCAGCGATGACCAGCGAGGCAAAGGCAACCTCAATGTCGCGCGCGGCAACTCTGGCCTGCCTAGCAGTGCTCGGTGGCGGCAGTAGGCGAAGCCATGGCGGCGGTGGCGTGGTTCTCGACCAGGGAGCGACGGAGGGAGATGGGGATAGCGCTGGGGGAGTGGAGGAGGATGGGGAGAATGCTCTGGTGCTCCACTACATTGGCAGCAGGTCACAGAGGCACTGCAGGGGAGCTTGGACGCGCATCTGCAATGGTGGGCGCGCTCTAGTGCATGGCGGCCACCTCGCCATTTCGTCGAACACGTGGCGGGCAGCGAAGTAGGGAAGGTGGGACGCCGGTTTGGGCCACTTTTGTGCCGAATTGGACCTTGGGCCAAAAAGGAGGTTTGTTCACCACGCCATGCTCTACAACTTTGAATAAGACACCAAGATCATTAGACCAACAGGTTAAGAGATAGTTAGATGCCAAGTCACAAGTGTCAACGTATTGACGGTGATTAGCAAAACCAAGAATTGATGATCCAAACCATGTCAAACTTGATGCAACTTTTTACATGACCTTCTCCAAGTAATTGTCCACCACTTTTATTCTTGGACCAACTTTAGTTGCTTAACAAAAACATGAGAACGCGACATGCCAACGGGTCGACGTCCGTTTAGCAATAAATTAATCTTTTGCTGTTTTGGGAGCTATTTTTGAACATCCAAATGAACTCCAAATTTGATAATACTTGATCCATTGGTTTTATGAAGAAGAGTACTCCAACTCATATTACGGAATCTAATTGAGTTACTATATGAATTTGGATGCTAAAATGTCACAAAGAAACTAACTTGCTGCTGTCACTTTCCGGGACTTAAGAATTATTTCTCAGGGTTAAAAAGCAGCAGCTGATTCGAACTTGGAGCCTCTATTTGAACTATTTTCATGCTGATTTGGTTCTTGACCCTTGAATAAAGTTTCTTCTCCACAAGGAAAACTACAACTTTCATTTAGGGTCAAACCTCATAACTGCAACAGAAGTCAATCTTTCACTTTGGTCAAAGCAGTAACCCGATAAAGCTCCAAATAGGGTTTTAGGCCAATTCAAGCATTTTCATTACATAAGCTCAACATGAACCCTTCATGACTTTTGTTGTATAATTCATCTAGTGTCATATGAGCAAGTTTGCAAGGTTTGGTTGGTGACCCATGATTCCATTTCCTTAATATAGTCATTCCAACAAGGATATAACTTAGCATTTCATGTGACTTCTTGATTCCAAACTTCACCAAACTTTTCCAGAGACCAACATAGATTGGGATGGATATAAGACACATGGAAAAGGTTCCATTAGCATCATCAAAGCATACCTTTTAAAAAGGCATATATGCAAGCAAGGTTGCATCCACCAAGCCCAAGTTGGGGTTTACTTTCATAGATTGACTTTGACCTCTTTATTACCATTGAACTTGTCATGTTTGAGCTCAAACCTAGTACTTAGCAAGTGACAAACACCTAGGGTGTTACAGCCTTCCCCCCTTAAAAGAATCTCATCCCGAGATTCAGTGCAAAAGACTTGCAAGGGAAGAAAACAATGTCACACATTTTCCGACATTAACGATAGCAGTGGGTGACTTAGCTTACAGCATCAGAAAAGCTAACTTGATCCAAACATTTTTCTGATACTTGCCCTTCATAGTAAACCTTTATCTAGAGAATCTCCCTTTTTGTTTTACTTCAGTGAAGCATTGTTACTTTGGGAGGAATCCAAGACAACACTGTTCCATGCACTTTGTTTCTAGTTGTTTAGAGCATAAGGGGCCACTTGTACCATTAGCTTCTTTAGTGACACTAATACAAGCCATAAGATCTTCGCACCAGGTCACAAGCTTCTAAGGGTTGCTCATTAGTGGTTCCACACTCATTCACAAGATTTGAAAAGCAGTCCTCTACCAAAATGGTTGGATTACATCCTTCCACGCATGCAGTTCTCTTTCTCTGATGACCACATTGTACTTACCATCCAGTTAAGAGAATAGTGAATGTGATAGCTGACTTTGTTGGTTCAACATCTTCCATGATCATTTACTTTAAGGAGATTCTTGTATCCAAACAACAAAAGTTATGTGGGTTGAATCAGACGTAACTTGTTGAGTAACACATAGAAGGTACCCAAGGTATGTAAGACTTGGATAACCACTACTGAAGAAGGATGATAGTGGGGCCTATAGGTCTCCAACAGTTGCAAGTGTTCAACCAACTAAAGAAATAGTGTACCACCAAGTAGTTTAAGCATGACCTTTCTTCATGATGCAATTGCATAAGAGTTAGGTTGACTTGTACCATAGCAAAATCAATCCAGTGGAACTACTTTTGCCTTTGGGGCTTCATTTTTAGGATCAGTCGGTAGCTCTGGTAATGAAAATCTATTGGTTGACACCTTTCAAATCATTGTTGACTCGCACTAGCACAAATGGGTACAAAGAATCTTATTTCAGCATATAAGCATTATCTGTGTAGCAAGACATTGCCCATACTGTAATCCATGGCACCAAAATCAACACTACTTTATATACGAAGGATGATCGATATCAAAAGGAAGATTGCAGAGTTCAACCCCTTTTGGGTTTTAGTTCATATTTCACCAATTACCACTCACATTTCCATGAACTTTGGTAGAAATACAGATCCATGAGTCTTCCAACCTCTAACCAACCATTTAGCTCCAATAGGCACCCTTTGCGTAAGCAGAACATATACATACTAAACTTTTTCTATGCTGAAACTGTAGCATTCCGGACTGACAAGACATCTCTTAACTCCAAAGTTTGATTCACTAGTTGATGAAATATATCCTTCATGGCTACCAATAAATTGTTTCCTTGCTTGATATTAGCCTTGTTACTAGCAACCAATCAATTGGCTCTCAATACTAAAAATTCCAAAGCTCCACACTTAACCACAACAACTGTGGTTGATGCTTTAACAATTGGTCACCTCCAAAACCAGGAGATAAGGATTCACGCTAAAGATGGTTGACCTTAGCCGTATGACCATGATGCTCATAAAGATCAAGACTTAGTAAAACTAGATCATAAGCACAATGGTGATGATCAATGCTTGCTCAATAGATAACTTGTCCATCGTTAGGTGTCGTGTGTCCTTTTGGTTCAGCGTGGACGACCCATGTTGCTCATTAAATGACCATCATCATTGTAGGGATAGTTAAATAGTGTCACTTGTCTACCATCTCTTGCAGTCCATTAATGTTGATGTCAGTGACCTGTTCTTCAATGGTAATCATCTTTGTAACTTCATAGGAAGTTCTCTTACTTGCACGTGAAGTAAGGATCTTCTGATCAAATCTGGATAGATAATTAAGGACAAACTCATGATGAGAAGACACATTGGTGTAGTTCTATAATAGAGCATGGCTAGCAATCAACGATACCAGTGCGTGCCGAGCAGCACAACCATGTGTCGGCCGCCACAAGGGGCTCTCGGTTTCGTCACGGCACCATCAATCAATAACCAAGACACCATTACCGAACATACAACCCAAAGGAAATCTCTCATGGCAAAAATTGGGTTGCATAGCAGCGAGCACTTTGCAAAAGAGGGGCATCAAACTAAGATAGTCATGAGATTAGAGGTCCACAAGGAGGCGATTCAAAGATTAAACATAGTACTAGAGAACATAGATCACATGAGATTAAGATGGATAAACGCCTAGAGACTAATTAGAGTTGGAGATAAAACGATTGAGATTTGAAAGATTGAGTCAATACATTGATTAGGGGATGGATACACAACATTCAAGAGCTAAGAACCATGCACAAACTCAAGCTCTTTATCATTGGAATCTACTTGGAGAAAACCATGAGATTAAAGTGACATGAGTGTTATTCTAAGATAAGGCTCTTCAACACTCGCATGCTTACTAAGGACAAAAAGGTAACAACTATGACACTACCTAGTTAACAACACATCCACTCATGCATCATGGTTTTAAGCAAACATGTGAGAACATCAATCACACTATCTCCAACAATCATTACTAAGCACAAAGTTTTGTAGATAACAAGCAGTCATCTAAAGCAACACTAGTACACCTGAACATACAAAACATGATGGTAAGGTATTTTTATCTTTCACTTTCTTTTACTAGAAAGGTGTATGTCTCTTCTCTAGTTGTGAAAACAAATTTTAACATATGTTTAAAAGACTAGTCATCTTAGATATGTGCATCATACTGACAGGGTGCACAGATCAACCACAACACGGGCAAACAAAGCTAATCACACCCTACCTTCAATTATAGCCATTCAAGCAACATGGAGTAAAGTATTTTATCTAACTGCACACAAGCAAGGAGACACACGTCGATTTACAAGTTACTTATTGTTAGAACAAAGGTGAGAGAAGCATAGTTATACATAACACAACAATCATGATGATGCATGCTTCATCCCATTCGTCCTCACAAAATTGCCAGCCTAAGGTGGCAATCGCGTTCTATGTCGGTGGCATAACACGTACACTCTCGACATATGGCTAGTCGTAATATTCAATTTACGCAATCGTGGTTAGCATACCTGCAGAAAACTCATTTAAGCCCACCCACAGTATGAAACATGCAGTACAAGATTTAAAAGCTATGCGCTCCACACACGCGTATCCCCATACTCGTATGTTTAGTGCTACTACCCACATCATCGTCCTAGCGACAACATCGCCTCTAAGGACGGAATCACCCATCATGCGGTACCTTTTCATAGGCACATGTAAAATTTGCACATGATCCAGTACCAAAAGCACTTCTCTAGATCGGCGGTGTATCCGATCATGCTCTCACAACTCACACTTACCGAGGCGTAGAGGAAAAATGATCCATACATTACCATTCAAATGAATGGCACTCATACTATTGCACGCCGTATGAGCAACGAAATAGAAATATGATGCAGAAACCCCCAAGTCAGTACTTAAATAAGCCACCTAAAGGTCCTTAGTTGGGCATAAAGGAAATGACCACTGGCATACTTAGATAAAACCATTTCAGATTTAAACACACCTATATCTATAATAGCTATAAGCTATCAAAAACTAATTTTTGAAAACAAATCTTTTGTTTAAAATACACATATGACAAGTTTAATGTTGAACCTGCTTTGATACCAGCTGTAACAGAACCGCCCAATTTACAAGAGATCAACTACGAAAAACTCCCGCCAAAGCAGTTGCTTTACCGTAATCGAACTCTCATAAACCCGGTAGTCCGTGAAATCACGAGGGATTTCAAACCAACCAACATACCAGCCAAGATCGTAGTGATTCAACATAACAAGTCACATGTTACATCCATTTCAAAAATAGTTTGACATACATCTGAGTTCAATATAGTTATTACAACTTAAGTTGAAAAGTAGCGGAAGCAAAGTAATTTGAAACTAATATTGCCCTCATTCCAAATACATGCCAGTATCCAGGTCAATTCCAACAAAAGCAGTATAGATGAGGTAACTAAGAAGGATCATGCCCATGATCTTACTCCTCTAATATAGTAGGAGTCATCCAACTCTTGCAGTAGCCATGATACATCACAACCTGCAACAAGTGGGAATAAACCCTGAGTACGAGAAGGTACTGAAAGCCCTAGTTTGGTTTTGGATAATTGATGAAACCCTAGTACTAACCTCTATACTAAGTGTGTGTAGACTTAATGAGGTTGGTACATGCCAAGTGATGGAGCAAGTGAGGATCATGGTGATGAAGGTGATGACCGCAAGATGATCAAGTGCTCAACTTGGAAAAGAAGAAAGAGAAAAACAAAACCCTATGGAGATCAAGGCAAAGGTATTGCTTAGGGTTTTGGTTTTGGTGATCAAGACACCATAGAGGGTGTGATCACATTTAGGATAGATAGCCGTACTATAAAGAGGGGAATTCTTTGGCTAAGCGGTTATCAAGTGCCACTAGGTGTCATTGTTCATGTGCATGCATTTAGAACCTAGTGAGCTAACTTAACTCCTTCAAAGAAAATGATTGTGAAAATGCTAACACACGTGCACGCTCGTTGGTACACACGTTGTGGTGTTGGCACACTTTGAGAAGGAGGTGGAGTTTCAAGGGTAGAGAGGGGATGGGTTCCTCTCTCCCTCCCGCCGAGCTTGCGAGGCGGGATTCGGCGCTTTTCGAGAAAATGAAGTGCATATTTTCTATTGCGCCGGTGGGAAATTTGGAGAAGTCGCGGGAGTGTTTCTCGCTGAGAAAACACTCACCGGACGCTGGCTCAGAGGCACCGGACGCTGTGTCTGAGCGTCCGGTGTGCAGGCTGCCTGACTCGGTTAGGGTTAGGCACCGGACGCTGGCTTGAGCGTCCGGTGGTTAGCGTCCGGTGTGCGGGCGTTTTGCGACCCTCTCTGCGCATGGGTCCGGTGAGCACCGGACGCTGAGGGTGCGTCCGGTGGCTCGCGTCCGGTGAACATGCAAGTTTGCGGAGCTCTCTGCGCATGAGTCCGGTGTGCACCGGACCGTCTGGTGCTCACTTGCTCAGCGTCCGGTGCACTGCAGGTGACCGTTAGATTCTGACACGAGCGTGACACGTGGCTGACGTTGGAGCACGGGACGCTGGTGTTGAGCGTCCGGTGCCCCTTTAAGAGCGTCCGGTGACCCCGTATTTCGCCCAGTGAAAGAGCCAACGGCTCTATTTGTTTGAGGGGCTATGAATACGTGTTTGGCCGGCTTGGGGCTCACTCTCTTGGCATTCTAGCATACATGACATACTTGTGAGCCTAAGCAAACACCTCCCACTCATCTCCTTCATAGATTATACATCTTTGTGAGATTGGGAGTGATTCCAAGTGCATTTGCTTGAGTGATTGCATCTAGTGGCACTTGGGGATCGTTCTAGCTGCGGTTTTCTTGTTACTCTTGGTGGTTGCCGCCACCTAGACGGCTTGGAGCAGCGGAGGAGGATTGGCACGAGTTGGTGATTGTTCGTGGCCATCTCCCGGTGATTGTGAGAGGTTTGTGCCTACCTCGGCGGAGTGCCAAAGGCAACATTAGTGGATTGCTCGTGTCATTGAGTTACCTCACTTGTGGGTAGGTTCTTGTGGTGTCCTAGTGAGGACGAGGTTCGTGCAACACCTCTTAGCCACCGAACCACCAAGTGTTGGTCGACACAACGGGGACGTAGCGTGCCGGCAAGCACGTGAACCTCGGGAGAAAAATTGTGTGTCTCCATTGTGATTGCTCATTGGATTTCTCCCGGTGATTGGACTTCATATTATTGATTGGTTCATCCCCTCTACGCGGCGGTATAAAGATCAAACTATCTCTTTTTACATTCCCGCAAACTAGAGTAGCTTACTTACTTGTATAGAAACTTTTAGGTAGCTTTCTAGTGAAAGTAGTGACATAGCTCTTGTGTGCCTAGTGATTATATCAACTAGAATTGTTGGATAAGTGGCTTGCAAACACCCCATTAGAGCTAGAGCAAAAAGCTTCGCTTTGTTATTTACTAACCTTATGCTCTAGTGAGTTTGTAGATTTTTTTTAAATAGGCTATTCACCCCCCCTCTAGCCATATTAGGACCTTTCAGGTACTCAGCTAGACTTACCCGTCATAAACCAGAAATAATACGACACCAAGGAGTATGCAAGCCTTTATTGGTGGAGCTAGCTTGACAACACTTTTTTTTTTGCATAAACAGCTTAAGTTGCAACTAAGTAACCTTTCAGGTATTTAGCTCAAGTTAATAATCATTACCTGTCATCTATATTAGCACCTGTACTAGAGCAATCACTTGATTAAGATACAACAGTAGTACCCATATTTGATGTGGAATTTCCAACATCATCATCATACCATAATCATCCAAGTGTTCCATAAACATTACTACGATGATGAAGCTCAAGTCAAGTGCTCACTATCCAGGAGCGATGGCGATTCGAATCGATTTCTGACCAGCTGGCGAGTTATTCCCCACACAAACCACACTCACTGATCAAGTGAGCTACAGGTCACCATATTACACTATCCAGGACCAATTCGCGGGTTCGGCAGGCACCGCCAATACCCGAGGACCTTTCCGGCGACCGAGGTATCCAAGGTATACCAAGGTTGCGCGCCGCACCCTCGTCGTTCTCCTCAACCATCACCAATACAGCGCATGGCGGCTCGACTCCCGGCCCGGATAGTGTTCAGGCTTCGCGGTCGGAACGACTTATCCTTCCAGCTAAGTGTGGGGCATGCGTTCAACATGACAAGAGGGCCGTCAACGATCGGTCCTTAATCGACACAGGCGGGGTTAGGTAGGCACCCAAGACCTCCATGCCTTGTTGCTTCTCTATCATCGTCCCGCCCGGTCTCCAATTATTCATCCTCATCACTTGGTTATTTCCATGATAGCATATATAGCCAATCTTTTCAGGTGTCCGTCTATCTTGCTCAGGTGACAGGACATCACCTGGCTTCTACCAGTCTAAGCATAGCTAAGCATTTAGATTCGACCCTGAATCTACATAGGGTTATAGGTATATTTGCTGGACAAGGAGTGTTATATGCAGCAAGGGTTTCACCCAACTCCTATACTTAATGCAACAGTACATATATAACATATATTCTCAATTGCATTCAAAAGTAGTGGGAGATTTATAATGCTCCGGGGCTTGCCTGGGATCAACACGGAGTCAGTTCAGTTAGTTGCTCCATCTTGATGACATCTTAGGTCGCAACACTTGCTCAGTCCTTCCACCTTCGGGATGGGTCCACCCAACACCGTCTTTGGGTTTATTCCCACACCAAGCCCTTCACGTGATTCATCTAGCGCACCTAGATGAGATGCAAGATGCAAGTGCATGAACATAAGGAATAATAACACAACATGCATCACATAAAAGTATGCAAGACAGAGGCATCTAAAGTTATTTAGCTAACATCACACAACCAATTATATAGAGCAAACATATTAATCATGACACAAGTTTAACAAGTTTACAAGTGTATTACTTAATCAACACTAAAGTCATGCATCATAGTTAGCACACACCAAGTAAAGCAATTAAGCATTCGTGTATTTCAGCAATTCTGGACATACATGCAACAACTCAGTAATTAAATCACAACTGGAGTTACACAACTCCAAAAACTATGCAATAGGACATTCTGGAAAGAATATAAAATTATCTACAATTCATATTTAATCATCTCAGTATGATTAACAAGTTAACCAAGTCAAACATGCATAACCATAGAATCTGGTCCCGGAATTTCCAGAGAACAGGCATTTCAAAGGATGAACTTCATACTACTGTAACTCATAAACCACTTAGCCAAATGATATGCAACTTGACCACAAGATATGTTAATAAATTATCTACATATTTTCTATATACAAGTTTCACAGCAAACATCATTTATATCATGGAATTAATTGCATAAATAAAACTGCTCATGCTGCCAAACAGTAGAAGTACAATTACAAACAGAAAACTGATAGGCAATTCAGAGCAGCATAACAGGAGTTGTAGACCTCCCGCCAACATGATTCTTATATTTTTGGAAAGCTTATAAAGTTACCTACAACTTTCTTATTATCATCTACATATGATTCTAGAGTTAACAAGGTCAATTAATCCCATAAAGACATCTCTGTCTAAAACATAGACAGAATCTGTCATGCTACATTAAACAGCTCTAACTTGAGGTTCACATGTCCATAATTTATGGTTGTGTACTTTCCAGAAAGCTTACGAAATTGTGAACAACTTTTTTATAAACATATTGAGCTAAATCTACAACTAACAAGGTCTTACATTACAAACGATGCAATCCTATCTGGGTTTAGACAGAAACTGGAACAGTGTTTTAAACCACTATAACTAAACATGTGCTTAACCAAAAATTGTGCTATTTATCTTTTAGGAAAGCTTACGAAAAGTACTAAAACTTATATATTTTCATCCAGGCAAGATTCACAGCTTAACTGAGCCAACCAATACAAACATGCAGACCCACTCAGAATAGGAGCAAAGGAACACAGGGTATTTGTTATTTTTATAACCCTTAATCTGTTGTTCCTAAATTCATGAAACTTTTACCAGACATCAAATATCATATGAAAAGCATGTCACAATATTTTCACAATTATTGGACCAATACTACAGCAATTATAAAAAAGACAAATATAACAAGCAATTAAAACCTAATTGCATAAATCTATTTTTACGACTAAAACTTCAAACTAAACCATGCCATATTATAGATTTACTGCATAGAGAATTTCATAAGGATTCCAAAAAGTCCACATTTACTATTTTACCGCTTTTCTATAAATTACTATGCAATTTCAAAGATCATCCAGAAATCTGCATAAACAAAAGATAAAGGAAAACACTTTTGCTTCGGGAACCCTAGATTTACCATGAATCACGCCACAGCCCACAAACACTATTCATATGAGTCTTGGCTTCGCATCTGGAACCCTGATTTACCCTATTTCCACCCGAGGTCCTCTGTCTTCTTCCTGTGAGCGAGCGACTGGACGAACAGGTTACGAACCGTAACAGCATCCGCACTGGCCATGGCGGAGCACGGCAGGGAAGGGCACCACGGCGGCGCAGCGATGACCAGGGAGCCAAAGGCAACCTCAATGTCGCGCGCGGCAACTCTAGCCTGCCCAGCAGTGCTCGGTGGCGGCAGTAGGCGAAGCCATGGCGGCGGTGGCGTGGTTCTCGACCAGGGAGCGACGGAGGGAGATGGGGATAGCGCTGGGGTAGTGGAGGAGGATGGGGAGAATGCTCTGGTGCTCCACTACATCGGCAGAAGGTCGCCGAGGCACTGCAGGGGAGCTTGGACGCGCGTCTGCAATGGTGGGCGCGCTCTAGTGCATGGCGGCCACCTCGCCATTTCGTCGAACACGTGGCGGGCAGCGAAGTAGGGAAGGTGGGACGCCGGTTTGGGCCACTTCTGGGCCGAATTGGACATTGGGCCAAAAAGGAGGTTTGTTCATCACGCCGTGCTCTACAACTTTGATTAAGACACCAAGATCATTAGACCAACAGGTTAAGAGATAATTAGATGCCAAGTCACAAGTGTCAACGTATTGATGGTGATTAGCAAAACCAAGAATTGATGATCCAAACCATGTCAAACTTGATGCAACTTTTTACATGACCTTCTCCAAGTAATTGTCCACCACTTTTATTCTTGGACCCACATTAGTTGCTTAACAAAAACACGAGAACGCGGCATGCCAACGGGTCGATGTCCGTTTAGCAATAAATTAATCTTTTGCTGTTTTGGGAGCTATTTTTGAACATCCAAATGAACTCCAAATTTGATAATACTTGATCCATTGGTTTTATGAAGAAGAGTAATCCATCTCATATTAAGGAATCTAATTGAGTTACTATATGAATTTGGATGCTAAAATGTCACAAAGAAACTAACTTGCTGCTGTCACTTTCCGGGACTTGAGAATGATTTCTCAGGGTTAAAAAGCAGCAGCTGATTCGAACTTGGAGCCTCTATTGGAACTATTTTCATGCTGATTTGGTTCTTGATCCTTGAATAAAGTTTCTTCTACACAAGCAAAACTACAACTTTCATTTAGGGTCAAACCTCATAACTGCAACAGAAGTCAATCTTTCACTTTGGTCAAAGCAGTAACCCGATAAAGCTCCAAATAGGGTTTTAGGCCAATTCAAGCATTTTCATTACATAAGCTCAACATGAACCCTTCATGACTTTTGTTGTATAATTCATCTAGTGTCATATGAGCAACTTTAAAAGGTTTGGTTGGTGACCCATGATTCCATTTCCTTAATATAGTCATTCCAACAAGGATATAACTTAGCATTTCATGTGACTTCTTGATTCCAAACTTCACCAAACTTTTCCAGAGACCAACATAGATTGGGATGGATATAAGACACATGGAAAAGGTTCCATTAGCATCATCAAAGCATACCTTTTAAAAAGGCATATATGCAAGCAAGTTTGCATCCACCAAGCCCAAGTTGGGGTTTACTTTCATAGATTGACTTTGACCTCTTTATTACCATTGAACTTGTCATGTTTGAGCTCAAACCTAGTACTTAGCAAGTGACAAACACCTAGGGTGTTACATGGACGAACTTGTCAGATGCCTTTCTAACAAAGTTTTTTCCCATAGGCAAAACAACTGCCTTAATAGGAAATATTGTCAGTTTCCAACAGCAGAAGACAGAAGCCATTTCAGAAGCATGGGAGCATTTTCAAGGATACATATCAGATTGTCCTCACCATGGAATGGCCACATGGTTACTTATGCAGACCTTCTACCATGGATTGACCCAGAAGGCTCGTGAGTGCCTAGATGCATCTGCTAAAGTATCATTCTTGGAGCTTACAATTGGAAAAGCAGAGATACTTTTGGATAAGATAGCAGAAAACCAAAGCTGGTTCCAAGATAAAGCTCAACATTGTCATCAAACTGAGGAAATACCAGAAGAAGTAAATGCATTATCAACTAAGATGGAGAATTTGCTCCATTGGATTGACCAAAGGGCCAGGTTCAAAGAAGATCGAAGGGCCATTAAGACAGCATACAAATATCAACCAACTTCGAGTCAACCCAATAGCAAAGGTATGAATTCAGGTAATACTTTCAAGCAACTTTCATTGAAATGGATAATTGATCAACAAACCAAAATTAATGATGAAGTTAAACAAAGGCTAGACACAAATGAATCATCTCTAAAAGATATACACAATAAAATGGATTTTCTACTAACTACCTTTGATGAGCAAAACACTCTTAGTAAAAAGGTAGAGCTTAAATTAATAAAGCTAGCTGCTGCACTGCCTGTTGCTACTAACATTGAGCAGGTAAAGAACATAACTACTAGAGGAGGTAAAACCACCAGAGATCCCCCATACCCAAAAGAGAAACAAAGAACATCAGCACCAGTGCAACCAGCAGTGATAGAAGAAGAAAGCCCAATTGAAGCAGAAGATCTACTACAACCACCAAGAACTGGAGAAATGAGGAAAAATTTTTACGACACCAACTATTTGCCATTTCCCAGAAGAAACAGAGGACTGCAGTCGGATGAGCAGTTTGGTAAGTTTGTAGAGGTCATTCAGAAATTATATGTCAACATACCTCTGCTGGATGCCATACAGGTACCTACATATGCGAAGTACATCAGAGATATTCTTAACAAGAAGAGACCACTGCCTACCACTGAGGTTATCAAGCTGACAGAAGAATGTAGTGCGGCCATCCTCAATAAACCACCAAAGAAGAAGGAAGATCCTAGATGTCCCACTATTGACTGCTCGATTGTAAACCAACACTTCAACAATGCACTTTGTGATCTTGGAGCAAGTGTCAGTGTGATGCCAGCATCAGTCTACAAAAAGCTTGAGCATGTAACCCTAGAACCAACATCAATGTGCCTACAACTAGCGGATCAATCGGTTCGACACCCGTTGGGCATCGCCGAAAACATTCCAGTCAAGATCAAAGATTTCCTTGTGCCAGTACACTTCGTAGTACTCGACATGAGTCCTGACTCAAAAGTGTCCATCATCCTTGGAAGGCCATTTCTGAGCACTGCCAATGCTCACATTGATGTCGGGAAAGGAGAAATCAAGTTCAATATCAACGGAAAAGAAGAACACTTCACATTCAAACCCAGACCAGAGAGAGACCCTACAGTGAAGGAAGTTCATGAAGAACCACAGGAGACACCATCTTCGGAGGAAGGAAATTCAGAAGATTAAAAGATTTGGAGGTCCAGCTTGGGGGACCTAAAAATCCCAAACCCTCACCGGGAGGTAAATTGGTATTTATCTGCATCATTAACTCTTGCATAATTAATTCTTCATAGCATTATTATAATAATCAAAAGCCCCATATAAATAATATTCATGGTGTGTAACAACCCATATTTATTAATTATTGTGGAGGCACAAAAAATGTTTTCCATTATCATTTTAATTAAGTTTCAATTCTCATAGATTTTCCTGCATTATATTTAATTATAGTAACTTTCTAGAAGCATGACCCACACTCCTTGGGTCCCACATGTCATACACTACACCTCACATACATCCCATCAAATTATTTCATCCACCAACATATCTCCACTAACCAGCACTTTTCCACCGGCCAACCACCACCCATGATACATTATCTTACGTGAGAATTAAGCAGAGAAGGGAGTAGAGAAAGGGCAGCAAGGATGGGCACCACAAGTGGGCGCCCGCCCACCTACCAAGGGCGCCCGCCCTGCTCCCTCTTCCTCCTATAAATAGCCACCTTCTACCACCATCTTCTTCACACAAGCACTCCAGAAAACCACTCGAGTATCAGTTTCCAGAAGGAGCTCTTGTAGTGAAGTGAGAAGAGAGTAGAGAGAAAGAGAAGAGTGGGAAAGAAGTTGATAGTTTTTGTGAGAGAGTGAGTATCACCTAGTAAGTGGTGATCCCGCTGTCCAAGTGGAAGTAAAAGTTGTTTAGGGAAGGTTCTGCCAAAAGAGAAACTTATCTTGAACGACTAACCCCTGGACTACTGACATTTTGGACATGTAACTACTAACATTTTCTCTTACATTTTCCACTAGTTGTGTTTTTGCCAACTTTTGTTTACAGGATGTTTAAGAAGGTGAAGAACACAGGGAAGGCTCTCAGGAACATTGGTACAAGGAGTTCATCCCGACACTCCTCACACCCATCAGAGATGAGCGTCGACCCGACACCCACACAAGCTACGTCATCTTCATCAAATCAGCAAGTCAAGGTCCTTCTCAAGATAGGAGACCTTGGACTGAAGACCCGAAGAGAGAAGGAAGTCTATCAGCAACTAAAGAACAAAGATTTCATTCACACCCCTACTCTTGATCCAATCTTACTACAAGAAACAGGTATGGACACTGAATTCGACTTAATTTTCCAGATGATAGGTTCGACAAATTTTTGGAATATAACGGAGCTAGGTTCTCGTCTTCTCACCCTCGAATTTCTTTGCACCTTACAATATTATGAGGGGGGAATTGTTTTTCGGATGTTCAAACAGGAAATTATGTTGTCTTGGAGAGAGCTAAGCGACCATCTTGGTTTCTCTTCAAGATGCATCCTGAACATTGACTTCGATTTACCCAACTTTGAGAGACACCAGTTTTGGAGAGAAATATCTAGAAATAATTTTTATAGTCAAGCCCGAACCAGTGACATGGAACACCCCACTCTTAGGATGTTCCACAAATGGCTTGGGTACAATCTTTTCTATCGTGATGATATTAGGAAAGTAAGAGTAGGAGATTTGCAACTTTTATATGCTGCTATTAATAAAGTACCCACTTCACCTGTTACACTTTTAGTTTCTCATTGGCTTAGTGTACATAGTCTTTAGGGACTAGTAGGATGTACTTCACTTATCACTCGTCTAGCCTTTAATCTTCACTTACTAGAAAACTCATCGTTGGACTTCATAGATGAGTTAAGAATTTATCATGGCTATGACACATTTAGATAGACTCGGATGTTAAAGAAAGAGGGGAATGTAATGTATATGCTATATGATGATAAAGGTAAGATTCGGTTACCTAACCCGAACCTTGGCCTCTACATTGTTCAAAACTTTTTAATTGAGATTGTAGCAACACCGGTGAATCAGAGAGCTCCACAACGTGTGGCATCTGAAAGGATGACCACCCACCGAGAACGCACCTGGTATGGAGCTGATCTTGGATCAGAAGAAGCAGCGCACCTGCATTATTGCGACTACAACCCTCGAGTCCTTCGAGACCCATGGGTTCGACATGCGCAACCACAAGAGCCAACAGAGGAGACATGGCCGGAGAGCCAAGATCACCAGTGGACAGACCCACCTTTTCATTCGGGCAAGTACTCCACTGATCAATATGGAGCTTTAGGATCCAGACCTCTGCCCCAATTTGATGCAGGATGATACTCTGACGCCCCCTACGCTTTCACAAATGACTACTATCAAGAGGCCGGTGCTTTCTTCACCCGTACCGACAACACTCTCCTCGACATCCAGAACACGCAAGCAGAACATGGACGACTCCTGGAAGAGCAACAAAAATAGAACCAGGACCATGCCGCTGCAGTACAAGAGCTGAGACAAGATACAATAACAATGAACGACAACATCACAACCATGATACGGTTCTGGAATATCGGGTAAGACCGACAGCAACATCCAGCTTGGGGGAGTTCCTCCCAATTTGTCAAGTAAGTTTTTATTTGCTCTTCTTATTTATTCTTTTCTATTTTAGTGTTTATTTATCTTAAAGAGAAAAACTTAGAAAACCAAATAAATATTTTCTTGCTTAAATTTACTGCATTTTATAAATATGAAAACAAAATAAAAAGAGTGTGTAGATAAGAGTGCTTTATTTATCTGCTAAATATTAATCTCTAGAAAAAATAAAAAGACCAAAAAGATGTATGATGGAAATGATGAATAGTTGCTCTGTTTGCTTACTTTCAAGTACCTAGCTTTTATATTAGAGTTCTTCCAGGAATTACTAAAACTTAATTTACTATGTATGGAAAGCATAAAACTAAAGTCTAGGTAAGAGAAAGGCATAATATAAAGTTTGAGCTGCTATTTATCTTGTTCCTACTAAACTAAGTTCTGGAGATTTATTTTGGAAACTTACAAATCACATGATGAGTTCCTAGCATTATAAACTACCTACCACAACCATACTTGCTATAACATCTTTTACTACACTTACATTGAGTTTCGAGCTGTGTTGACCCTTAGGAGCTTGTCATGTGGTTAAATTAAGATATTCACTTGCACACATCTACTACACCATCCACCACCATTTATTAAAATTGCTAAAAGTAATATTATCACTCACTGTCCCAAGTATTGTTATTCTCTCTCTCTAAGAAGATTCAATGCAGAAGAGGCATGGGTTATGCAAAAATAGACGAGGAAATAAAAAGGGGCAAGTGCCCGGAATCTCGGAAAGAAAGAAAAAGAGTGAGACGAGAGGTAAAAATGGATAAGTGTCCGACAGTAGAATTAGGGGTATCTACTACCCACCTGAAAAAAAAGAGAGAAAAAGATAGCCCATGCTCTCCCAAAGCAAAGATCAAAGAAGAGGAGAGATAGCAATATGAGGAGCAATGAGAAGTAAGCTTTATCATTACTTATATTTTCACTATCACTATCATTTACTCCATCACACATGCACATCTTGATTTAATTATATGCTGAGTTCCTATGGATCCATGGCTCGATTAGACAACATATGTATGAGCTGTTTTTCACTCCTATGAGCTCCACTTAAATATTCCATTAGCTATAGGTAAGTGACATTTTGGTAAGGATCCACAAATACCACATATAGAGAGACTTGAGAGATTATTGCTGAGAACTCTGAGTTTTATTTTGAAAATGTATGAAAAACTCTGGAACAAAGGTGAAGTATAGACAGGAGGGATAGTGCTTGACTTAACTATTTTATCTTTCGATTACTTAAGACTTAAGTGCAGGTACTAAACTCCATAACACTTTACTCTAATCTCGAAGAATTATTTTGTAAAAGCATGTGTGCCTGTCAGGAAAGAAAACATCAAAGCAACTCCTGATCCGT
Source organism: Sorghum bicolor (assembly GCF_000003195.3). NCBI lineage: Eukaryota > Viridiplantae > Streptophyta > Magnoliopsida > Poales > Poaceae > Sorghum > Sorghum bicolor. The sequence goes on from NC_012875.2 coordinate 29,269,314, forward strand.
CTAAGTTTAGCTGTTTGCTCAGGGACGAGCAAAGGGTAAGCTTGGGGGAGTTTGTTGACGGTCCTTAAGTACTAAAATTAATAATCAAATAAACATGGAAAAGGATCCATATGCAACAAACATCTAGAATTAGGGTTTTATCTGACAGAATTCTACGAGCTTTGGTGTTTATCTATTTCTGCAGGGGGTTATCAGAGAATATGGAGAGAAGGCCCACATGTCATGTTTACAACGAGATAATTACGTGGCCCGCAATTTTCCTCAATCTAGAAGAGTCCAGAAGCCACGGGAAGGAAGCGGAGGCCGAACGGGGCCAGAGGCAGGGCGCCCGCCCTCCTGCCCTGGGCGCCCGCCCTGGGTTGGACCCCTATCAGAACTCTTTTCTTGGATTGTACTCCACCGACCTAAAGGATCAATTTAAACCATACAATCAATGTCGGTTTGATCTGACGGCCCAAATTCACTTGAAAGGACTATAAAACCAAGGCCTCTCCACCCCTGGAGGAGAGAGGAGAAGAGAAGAAATCATTATTCAGAGGTAGCCATCAAAGTTAGGGTTTAGAGCTTCTCTCTCACAGAGAATTAGAATTAGCTACTCCCTAATCCTTCAAGTTTAGAGGTTTGATTAGATAGCAATTAGAGAAGTAGAGCACTATGCTCTGGATTCGGATCTTCGGTAATAAAGATTGGTATTATTCATATCTTTCTCTAATTCTTTGTTCTAATTGCATTATGTCTCTAATTTTATGTTCTTAGTTTGCTCTAGTTCTATATTTGATATAGTTATGATTGATAATGAGTTTTTGTATAAGTTTGCAAAGCGCTTAGCTCTTATCGCGAGGGAGTTAGGTGATAGATAACATGTGAGCGTGGTGCTTAGATGTTATTTATCTGCAAATGTATCCTATTGGCCGGGTCGTGTGGTAGTTCGTGATAGTGACAGCTTCGTTGATTCTTATATAGTCCACCCTCCGTTGATAGGACAGGCAGAACCGGTATTGTGGAGTAAGTCGTGCGATGCTCTGATTTACTTTATCAATGTTCCTTATACATGAATGAAGAGTCTTTTATGGTATATATGATCTTGTAGATAACTAGAGTAGATTATGACTTAGTAGATAGTAGATAACTTAGAATCCATTCTCTAGCTAATCCGACATCACCTACATATATGAGGAGTAGTCTATTTTCTAACCGCTGTGTTATTTACCCGTTGAACTTATAATTCATTATCATTATCTTTATGGTTTACCCCCTACTAAAGTAAGTGACTGTGTGACGAGTTTCTCATTAGTAATCATGTTCTTGCAAGTTTATCTCTAGTCTATGCCTTGATAGATTTTGTAATTATTTTAATTTCATCCCTTTTGTTCTCTTAAGTAAAATTATAAATAACGATACCTGGAATACTTATCCTGGTGAAATGCTACAATGAGGTGTTTTATCTGTGCGCTTGCGGATAGAATAGATTATTTTCTAGAGAGCCTTTACATTTGTCGAGGATATCAGTAAGGGGTATCCCAACTGATGCACATAACGAGATCATCCGTACGAAAGTCAAGATCCCCAACTCGACGCTCTACACAATCACGCGTATAATCGTCGACGACCTCAGCCTCGAAGACGGAAAGGGCGTCGAGCGAATCAAGCAGGGCTCGAGCGCCAGCTACCGTCGAGCACGGAAATGGGCTCGAGCGAATCAGCGGACGTCGAGTGCAAGGACGCCGCCTGCCGCCTGACACGCCCACGGGAGCTAGAGCATTTAATGCGCCTGTCGCATTCCCACCTAACACGCCAGTCACGGGTGGCGTGATAAGGAACAGGCACCCGTCTCGTCATTCTTTTTGCAGCCTTCCCCACCAAACGACCCAGAGCGTGTCAGGACGCAGGAAGCAGGGATGGAGCATCTAGTCAGGACCCCCTCGAGATGCCAAAAGTCAATACTCTGGATAGCAGGGCGCTACCTGGCGTCCGACCCTCGACTAGACATGTTTCCTTCCTGAGGAAGGGCTAGGCGTCGACTGACAGCACTGCCACCACTCAGACATATCAGCCGTTGTGACGTACAGGCGTGCAATGGACAAACCAGTCCAAAACGGCGTACAGAGCGGGATATGAGGGCACGCGTAATCATCATCAAGCTATCAGGACGGGACGGCTCGAGGCCACGCCGGTACGGAAGCCTCGAGTAGGTCAGCGCGCCATGCCTCTATCGACCCCTAGTCTGTCACCTACATATGTACCCTAGGTCTCTCCTTGGAACTATAAAAGGGGAGACGCGGGAGTGGACACGGCAGACGAACAAGGCAAAACCACAATCATACACGGTAGAACTCCCACACTCCATACCACGCTTGTATTCGCCCCTGTACAAGCACTTAGGTGGAAAATAATACAAACTCTCTCCCCCCCACTGGACGTAGGGCCTTCTCTTGCCCGAACCAGGATAAATCCTTGTGTCTTTTTGCATCACCATCTAGGAAAGGGAAGCACGCATACAAATTCACTCTTTGGTGTGACCCCCCGTGGGGAAAACACCGACAGTTGGCGCGCCAGGTATGGGTCCTGCGTGTTTTTTCCATCGATTTCCCACTCCTTTCTAGATGGCCACTCTTTCTTCACCAATTCCGCGCTCTACGGTGATTTGGTTTGGGAGTCTCCAATTCATGTCCACTGGCTCCGGCTATGACATGATCTTGCTCTCGATCAAAGGGCCAGGAGGTGCCCGCGTTGCGCCAACCCGGATGAGGGCCCCAAGACATCCTCACCACGACGCCTCCCCGCCCAAGAAGAGGCGTGGACAGCACCACCGTCGCCCATCTGCCTCGCCGCGACCGGCAATCCGTGCCAGGCAGGAAGCGGCACGAGAGCTGATAGCCCCTTGCACCATGGGCGCGACGGCTCAGCGCCATGATGATCACACGACGATGGGAGGTGACGCACCCCGCGCACCCTCCCCCTCCGCCAGGCTACTTCCACATGGGCTATTCGCCTCAAGAGGAGCCTTACCATACGTCCTGGACAATGCCGCAGCATCGCTCACTAGGACGATATGCCCAAACGCCCAGACTTACGTGGAGCGACCAATGGTCCTCCCACGCGACCCTGAAGCACGACCACGGGCATTCGAGCAACCAGACTTCTCGCAGGTACGAGGCCTCCGCCGCCTCGTAACAGGACGGTACACGATCACCTCGCTCAGGCAGCGGCTGCTGGACGAGTCACGTGGATGTTTTTACGCCGCCGAGCCAGACTCTGACTCTGAGACCGATACCTACGACCCTTCTAGGGAATGCTATCACGTCGACGGAGCGGTAGAAACTACCGACGAGACGCAGGACGCTGCTGCTGGCGGTCGAGCCCCTACAGCAAGAGAAGACCCCAGGACGCCTGGGAACGACGGACAGGTCGACCCTCCTCCGCAAGAAGACAGAGCCGTGCAAATTGCGCAACCACGAGAGCTCAAGGCAAAGCTTGACGAGGACCGCGAGCGCCTAGTCCTGCTCGAGCAGATCCTTGAGCAGGACCTGCCTTACCCGCCGGGCGGAAGTGTCCGCAGGCGAGCTCGAGAAGTGCACCGATAGATCGTCGGAGACGCAGAGCCAGAGCAACCTGTTAGTCATTTCCCTCGAGCAGGCCAGAACGTTGTGGCAGCAACAATGCTGTTACGAAACATGCCCGAGCCCTCGAACTCCCAGGCACGGCGCATCCGAGACGAAGTACAGACCTTGCTCCAGGTAGCCGCGGTTCAGCAGGCAGAAAGCTCGGCCTCTCGACGTCGAGGAGCGGCCACTGAAAAACGCGATGAGCCAGCCCAAAACGAAAAGGAGGTGTCAGTTCATCAGCAGCCACCCCCTCGAGGAAGAAAGACCATGCTTGTTCTCCCCATCGACAATCAGCGTCGACACGACGCGCGACGCGATATTGAAGAGAACCGACGCCGTCGGCACAGGGACGCGGAGGAGCGCGGTTACAGTGCCCATCGCGGCGGGAGGTACGACAGCGATGAAGACAGGATGGCCCCAGAGCCACCAGGCCCACGGGTATTCAGCAGGGCAATCCGCAGCACGCCCCTGCCCAGTCCGTTCTGACCCCCGACCAACATCGCAAAGTACAACGGTGAAACCAAACCAGAGCTGTGGCTGGCAGACTTTCGGCTAGCCTGTCAGCTGGGAGGAGCTCGAGGAGACGATCGAGCCATCATCAGACAGCTACCGCTTTTCCTCTACGACACCGCCCGCAGATGGCTCGAAGAGCTTCCAGCCGATCAGATCCATGACTGGGTCGACCTGGTTAGGGTTTTTGAGGGTAACTTCAAAGGGACCTACATACGACCTAGAAACTCATGGGACCTCAGCAAGTGCAAGCAGAAGTCAGGAGAAACTCTTCGAGAGTACACTCGACGCTTCTCGAAGCAACGCACTGATCTGCCGCACATCCCCGACCACGACGTCATCCTGGCCTTTGTCTCTTGTACCACCAGTCGATACTTGGTACGGGAATTAGGCTGGAATCGTCCTCAGACCATCGACGAGCTGATGGATGTGGTGGCCAACAACACGGCGGGAGAAGAAGCGGTCGGCGCTTTCTTCAGCTGTGAAGGAAGGAAAAACAAGCAGCCTGCCGACGACGACGAAGGTCCCAGTCGAGGGCCCAAGAAGAACAAGAAGAAGAAGAAGATCCGACCATTCCAATGAGAAGACCTCGACGACGATCTCGTCGCTGCCATGGAGCGCAAAAAACCTCGAGGCCCCCTAGATGGAGGCATTTTTGATAAGATGCTAGAGGAGCTATGCCCTTACCATAAGGGAGGAGCCAACCACAAGCTCAAGGACTGTCGTATGCTGAAAAAGCATTTCGACGGTCTGGGGTTCAAAAAGGACGCGCGCGACGAACCAAAGAAGGAGAAGGGCGGCAACAAGGAGGACAATAAAGACGACGACGGCTTCCCAGCCGTCCACCACTGCTACATGATCTATGGAGGCTCCTCGACGCAGTTGACCACAAGGCAGCGCAAGAGGGAGCACCGGGAGGTCTTCGCAGCAAGAATGGCGGTGCCCCAGTACCTCAGCTAGTCGAGCACCTCCATCACCTTCGATCAAGAGGACCACCCAGACAAGATAGTCGCCCCAAGCGTCTACCCGCTTGTCGTCGACCCTATCATCGTCAACACCCGGTTTTCAAAGGTACTGATGGACAGCGGCAGCAGCCTCAACATCATCTACCTCGAGACCCTCGACCTCCTCGGCATCGACAGGGGGCGGCTCCAACCAAGCGCCGGCAGTTTCCACGGCGTCGTACCAGGGAAGAAGGCACTGCCAGTGGGTCGAATCGACTTACCGGTCTGCTTTGGCACGGCGGCCAACTTCAGAAAGGAGACCCTCACCTTTGAGGTGGTTGGGTTCCGGGGCACGTACCACGCCATCATCGGGCGCCCGGGCTATGCCAAATTTATGGCTATACCCAACTACACCTACTTAAAGCTGAAGATTCCCGGACCCAAGGGCATCATCACCGTCAGCTCCTCCTTCGAGCATGCATACGAGTGCGACGTCGAGTGTGTCGAGTGTGGAGAGGCGGTCGAGAGTTCTACCGAGCTCGTCTCAAAGCTCGAGGCCCTGGCCGCTGAGGCTCCAGAGCCCAAGCGCCACGCGGGCAGCTTCGAGCCGGCGGAAGGAACCAAGAAGATCCCGCTCGACCCCAACAACTCCGACGGCAAGGTGCTGACGATCAGCGCCGACCTCGATCCCAAATAGGAAGCCATGCTCGTCGACTTTCTCTGTGCGAACGCCGACATGTTCGCATGGAGTCCTTCGGACGTGCCTGGCATACCGAAGGAAGTCACCGAGCACTCCTTGGAAATTCGAGCCGGTTCCAAGCCAGTGAAGCAACGGTTGCGCCGATTCGACGAGGAAAAGCACAAGATCATTGGCAAGGAAATCCACAAACTTTTGACGGCCGGATTCATCAAGCAGGTTCATCATCCCGACTGGTTAGCAAACCCTATACTAGTTAAGAAAAAGAATGGAAAAATAAGGATGTGTGTCGATTATACGAGTTTAAATAAAGTATGTCCGAAAGTTCCTTTTCCATTACCATGTATTGATCAAATTGTTGATTCTACTGCGGGATGTGAAACCCTTTCTTTCCTTGATGCATATTCTGGTTACCATCAAATAAAAATGAAAGAGTCCGACCAGCTCGCGACGTCTTTCATCACTCCTTTTGAGATGTATTGCTATGTAACCATGCCGTTCGGGCTCCGAAACGCGGGAGCCACGTACCAGCGCTGCATGCTCCATGTGTTTGGCAAGCATATAGGGTCGACAGTCGAGGCCTATGTCGACGACATTGTCGTCAAGTCAAAGCGGCGGGGAGACCTGATCCAGGACCTCCAGATCGCTTTCAGCTGCCTACGCGCCAACCAGATCAAACTCAACCCCGAGAAGTGTGTTTTCTGTGTACCTCGAGGCATGCTCCTTGGATACATCATTTCCCAGCGCGGCATCGAAGCCAACCCTGAGAAGGTCTCGGCCATCACAAGAATGGGGCCGATACAAGACATCAAAGGTGTGCAGAGAGTCACGGGATGCTTAGCGGCGTTGAGTCGTTTCATCTCGAGGTTGGGAGAAAAGGCGTTGCCATTGTATCGGCTCCTGAAGAAAGTCGACCGTTTCTCTTGGACCCTCGAGACCGAGGAAGCCCTCGAAAACCTGAAGAAAACATTGACTTCTGCGCCGGTCCTGGTCCCACCTCAACCTGCAAAGCCACTGCTCCTTTACGTTGCCTCGACGACCCAGGTCGTCAGTGCAGCTGTGGTCGTCGAGAGGCAGGAGGAAGGACATGCGTTGCCGGTCCAGACGCCGGTCTACTTCATCAGCGAGGTGCTCTCGGAGACCAAGGCACGTTACCCCCAAATCCAGAAGCTGATCTACGCCGTAATCCTCGCCCGACGCAAGCTGCAGCACTACTTCCTCGGCCACCCAATCACGGTGGTCTCGTCCTTCCCCCTGGGCGAGATAATCCAAAGTAGGGAGGCCACGGGAAGAATAGCCAAATGGTCGGTCGAGCTCATGAGTGAGACTGAAGAATAGCCAAATGGTCGGTCGAGCTCATGAGTGAGACTCTCACTTATGCACCTCGCAAGGCTATCAAGTCACAAGCCCTAGTGGATTTCGTCGTGGAGTGGACAGACTCCCAGCTTCCCCAGACTCAGTTTCAGTCGGAACTATGGACGATGTATTTCGACGGATCTGTCATGAAGACGAGAGCTGGGGCTGGCCTGCTGTTCATCTCGCCCCTGGGCGTCCATATGAGATATGTCATCAGGATTCACTTTGCCACATCCAACAATGTTGCAGAGTACGAAGCTCTTGTTAACGGTTTGAAGATCGCCATCGAGCTTGGAGTTCGACGCCTAGACATTCGAGGCGACTCCCAGCTCGTCATCGACCAAGTGATGAAAGCCTCGAATTGCCACGACCTGAAAATGGAGGCATACTGCAAGGAGGTCCGTCGACTCGAGGACAAGTTCCACGGCCTCGAGCTCGTCCACGTCGCCCGACGCTACAACGAGGCAGCCGACGAACTCGCCAAGATCGTGTCAACCCGAGGCACGGTACCGCCTGACGCATTCTCAAGGGATCTTCATGAGCCATCCGTCAACTTGGGCTCGGGGATTGGTGTCGAAGTCGCTCCGGCCCAACAGACCGAGAACGTCGAAGCGCTACTAATAGCGGCTGAAGTAATGGAGTTGGAACAGCGGCCCGGTCGACCGTTTGACTAGCGCACGCCGTTCCTCGACTGCCTAATCCGTTGCGAGTTGCCAGAAGATCGATCCGAAGCCCGCCGCATCGCTCGACGGGCCAAGTCATATGTAATCTATGGCGAGGACAATGAGCTATATCGGCGAAGCCCGACGGGGTCTTGCAACGTTGCATCACTGTGGAAGAAGGCCGGAAACTCCTCGAGGACCTACACTCGGGGGCTTGTGGCCATCATGCTGCTCCACGGACCCTCGTAGGAAATGCCTTCCGACAAGGCTTCTACTGGCCAACGGCCGTAGCTGATGCCATCGAGCTCGTGCGCTCATGCCATGGGTGTCAGTTCTACGCCAAACAGACGCATCTGCCCACCCACGCTCTTCAGATGATCCCCATCACATGGCCGTTTGCGGTATGGGGGCTTGACATAGTGGGGCCTCTACAAAAGGCAAAAGGGGGATACACCCACTTGCTGGTGGCCATCGACAAATTCTCCAAATGGATCGAGGCTCGACCCATCACCAACATCCGCTCCGAGCAGGCTGTCCTTTGCTTCACCGACATCATCCACCGGTTTGGGATTCCCAACGTCATCATCACCGACAACGGCACTCAGTTCACCGGCAAAAAGTTATTGGACTTCTGCGATCAACATCACATCCGTGTGAACTGGTCTGCAGTGGCCCACCCTCGAACTAACGGCCAGGTCGAGCGTGCCAATGGCATGATTTTGCAGGGGCTCAGACCGAGGATCTACAATCGCTTGATGAAATTCGGCAAGAAATGGGTCGAGGAGCTTTCCTCGGTCCTATGAAGCCTAAGAACGACGCCATGCAGGGCCACAAAATGCACCCCATTCTTCATGGTCTATGGCTCTGAGGCTGTTCTCCCAACAGACCTCGAGTATGGATCCCCTCGACTCAAAGCATACAACGAGCAATCAAATAAAGAAACTCGAGAGAATGCGATCGATCAACTCGAGGAAGCTCGAGACATGGCCCTCCTCAATTCCGCCAGATACCAGTAGAAGCTTCGACGCTACCACGACAAGCACGTGCGCAAGATGGACTTGAACGTGGGCGACCTCGTCCTCCGACGGCGGCAAAGCAATCAAGGATGCCACAAGCTGACTCCACCTTGGGAGGGCCCATACGTGGTGGCCGAGGTCCTAAAGCCAGGAACATACAAGCTGGCAGACGAGAAAGGGGCGATCTTCACCAACGCATGGAACATCGAACAGCTACGTCAATTCTACCCCTAGAACTTCGAAGCTTTATGTTTCCATGTACATTTTGTATCAAAACCTTATGAATAGACACATGAATGAGAAAGATCTTTCCCTCGAACGGTTTACCTTTTTCTCTGGTCAAAATTTTAAGGATAGAAGGGGATACCAACTATGACACATCATAGTCGATACCCCCTCGGGGGCTAGCAAAGGGGGTAATCCCCCCCCAAGTGTCAAAAAGCCAAATAATCCTTCCATTCCTGTCTGTAAAATCTCACGCGGTCGAGTAGTGAAGGCACCTCGAGCCCCTTAAGGGCCGAGGTACAACGAGCCTGAGGACTCCTACGCCCCTGGGCTACGGCACCTCTACTCACAACCTCACCCTCGAGATAATAGAGGTCACTTTAATAAAAGACCAAATGGGAGCTACAGACATAGGCGCAAAAGGAAATAAAGGGTCCTCGAGCGGAAAGACAGATAAACATTTGACAATTACAAAAAAATGTTGTGTTACTTAATTAACAGAGTACTATATAAGGGGCCCAGGCACCCAGTTTAGGCTCGCAGGCCTGAGTCAGTGTCTCGGCCCTCATCACCTTCACCCGCGCCTGAGCTAGCCTCAGGGGGCAGTACCTCTGGTTCGAACAGCTTAGCCAACCTCTCCCCAGGAACCTCTGCGTCGTCGATCAAGGCATGGAGCCTCTCCTCGTTCTCCGCGTCGGTCTTAGAGATGTCGGTGACGAAGCCGTGGGACACCACCTCCATGTCGTAAGAAAAGCCTGAGCAGACCACCGCCATCGCCCGCTTCACTCCGACGTGAAGAGCATCCCGCACCCTATCCCTCAGCGTAGCTCCAATGTAGCATAGCTGGTCGACGAGTGCGTCACCTCGGGCATCCTCCCTCGACTCGTCAGCAGGCTCGAGCTCCCAAGAAGCCGAGAGGTCGCTTATCGCAGTCCTTAGACGACCGTTCAAGGCAACCTCCCCCTCGAGCTGGGCCTTGACGGAGTGGGCCTCTACCTAGGCAGCCAGCAGCTCATCCTTGAGACCTGCAAGAACCGACATGAGTAAATTAGATCACACTAAACACACCTTAGAAAAGAAACTTGATAGTACAAAAACATACCGCGGATGCTCTCCTCTAGGGCCGTGTTCTCACAAACCAAGGTGGTGTTGGCCCTCTCGACCTCCCTGTTGGAGCGCGCCAACTCGGTGTTGGCAACACGCAGATCCTCGATCGCCTTGCCGGCTTGTGCGATGGCCCCATCTTTCTCCAGCAGTGCTCTCTTCAGACGATCAACGTCGTCAGAAAGGCTGCAGGATCGAGCCCGCTCCTCCTCGAGATCCTCGAGGGCCTTCTTCTTGGCTTCTTCCGCGGCGCTCCTGGCGATCTCTCTGTTCACATGTTCCACCTTCATCCTCTGGAAGGATTCTCGAAGGGAATCCAGGTCAGTCGAGGAGGCCCTTCTCCTTGTCCAAATCAGCAGCGACGTTCTTATAGGACAGGGCCTCCTCCCGGGCTTTGGACGCAGCCTCCTCGATAGACAGAGCCCGCTCCCTCAGCAGCACGGCCTCTTCCACAGCCTTCTTTGAGGCCTCTCGAGCCTCGACCAGGGCAGCCTCCCTCTCCTTCTTCTCCTCCTCGAGCGCTAGAAGATCTTTATAGGCTTTGAGGAGCTTCTCCTGCGACTCTAGGAGTTGGTCTTTGAGGAGGGGGAGCTGCTCCCAGCCGCCCCTAGTGGCATGAATAAAGCTTGACTTGATACGGGATGTCTCTTTCAGGTCCTGTGAATCGATGATCGAACAGTTAGAAACCAAAACCAACAAATCCCCTAAAGAATGAAAGACTAGGAGACTTACAAAGTAAGCTGGCCCGAGCCCTTTGTTTACAATGTCCGACAGGAGCCTCACCACGTGCTTCATCCAGAGGCGGAGCTCCTCGACGTGCTCCCACTTCTCGGCCTCCTTCCGATCGTCCAGGAAGATGTTGGGCTCACACGGATCGGTGGAAGCCTGGATACGGATCCGATCGGGGCACTAGTTCTCCATCTCCCGGTCAGCCCGCGCCTTGACGCCGCGAATGAGGTCCTCGACGGTCTCGAGGGACCCCCCATGGCGCAGGAACAAGTCGACGAGGGAAGGGAACCGCCCGTCATCGTCTACCGTCTGCCAGGTGCTGTCTTGACTACCCGACGTCCCAGCCTCATCCTCCTCGGCGGGAATGCGGTCCTCCCACGCCCGACGCTCCCGGAGGAACCCTGGGGCGATTTCGTCCATGCCGTAGATCGTCCTCCTGATCTCTGACTCGGGGTCGATGGGGGTGCGCATCATGCAGGCAAGCGCCACCACACCGTCTGCCCACCCCGACTATGCCGGAATCACGGCAGGCGCCCCTGGACGGAGCCACGCCGGGGTTGGAGGGCCGAAAACCGGCAAATCCTTTTCCTGGTCTCCGGGCTCTTGCGGCGCCGGTGGTACTGGTTGGGGCAGACTGTGAGGAGGGGGCTCGAGCGGTCCTTCTTCTTGGCCCCCCTGCTGCTGCTGCTGTTGCTCCTCGAGCCCCTGCGGCTCTTGTCGGCGGTTCTGCTCCTGCAGCTGCCGCCGCGCCTCCTGCTCGCGCTCCTCCACTTCTTTCTTCTTCTGCTCCTCGAGGGAGCGAAGCCCGGCAGGCCAGGGCATCCGTCCCGCGATGAGAGAAGTCTGGGCCTCCTCGTCCATGGGATGGGCATCCCTCGAAGTCCCGTCGCCGCCAGAACCATCACCAATGGTAATGGGATCCCCCTCGACCCCCGATCGGGGAGGCTTGGGGGCTCCTTCCTGCCCTTGGAGCTGGGGCGCCTCAGTTTGTTTTGGTGATGACAGGGTAGGATCACTCGCTGGGGGACGAGGTGGGGCGCTCTCGGTGCCGGTCGACGGCTGAGGGTCAGAGGAGCCTGTAAAACGAAAAACAAAGGTCAGCCGCTATAATGGCCGACGTAAGGACGGCACAAATCCCATGAGTAAGCTGCTAACCTGAGTCCTTGGAGCCCGCACCCACCTTGAGCCATTTTGCCATCGAAGGCTGGGCCTGCTCGAGCGTCCGCTTCAATCTGAGGAAAGAGGGACGGACTTAAAGAAAACCGTTATACGAGAAAACGCGAAGAATCAGGAGAATAAAAATCGCAACGTCGAAGAACTTACCCCACAGGAAGAACGGCTTGCCTACCGGTATCTCGACCGGTGGGCCTCGAACCACCCCGCGTCAAGGCCCCGAGCCCCTCGAGAGCAGGCGCAGGCCTGGACCCAGTTACTCCCGCCGGGCGGGCGCCAGGACTGGCGCTCCGGCGGCCGGTCTCTCCCTTCTCGGAGGCCGTGGCGCGATCGCGGGTCAACGGCCCCGTCCCTAGGGCTTAGCTTGGCCACCCGCCTTTGGCGCATGGGGAGGTTGGGGGCGCGGGGCGGCCTGACTGGTCGTGGGCGCAGGAGGGGTGTCAGTACGGGGGCGGTGAGATCCACCTGGTCCCTCCTTTGGCGCTCCCATCCGCGGGACGTCGACGTCGCCTCGAGACGGACCCTCGAGGATCCAATCGAGGCGAGACGCCATATCCTCAGAATCATCGCTGTTGTCATCACCGTCCCCGCCATCATCTTCACTAGGGGATTCTTCTTCAGGCTCCCCCCTCTGCCTGGATTTGGCTCGACGCGCTTCTAACGCTTGGCGGTCGAAGTTCTTCTTCCTCTTCCCTTTCTTCTCGGAGTCCTTAGCAGACTTCAGTTTCTCGGCGAACTGGCGCCGTCTGTCACGGTCGACCTCGTCCTCATTTACTGGAGGCCTCGAGGACCGGACATCAATTCGTCCCTGCTAAAACAAGGGTAGGCTTAGAAAAGGGGTAGAAAGAAATCCAGAATCAAAGCTATGCACGAGAAGAGAGCATACCAGATCGATCGAGCCCGCATCAGGCCTCATGAGGAAGCCGTTAACGTGCTCCGGCTTAAAATCACCTGCAATGGTGGCCCTAACCCGAGCCGTGACTTCGTCGTCCGCCGGAGCCTCGTTGGACATCCGGCATGCCTCGAGGTCCCGAGACGAGACGCCAGGGCCCATCTCGTCCGTCCTCAGCAGCCGAGACATCAATGGGAGTACTCTCCGGTGATGGACGGCCGAGAGGACGAGAGCGGCGGTCAAGCCCTCCAAGCACAGCTTCTTCATGGCGTCGAGGAGGGGCTCGAGCCGAGACTGATGAGCTTGAAAGACGCCATATGTCCAGTTCTCCGGACGCTCCGTGATCAGACGCCCGGTGTAGGCGGGTAGGAGATCGTCGTCGTTCCTCAAGTAGAACCACTGGGAGTCCCATCCGGCGTGGTTCGTCGATAATCCCACCGGGATGTACTCGCGCGGCCTCTCCGTCTTCCCCGTCTTCAGCACGAGGTTGAGGCATCCCGCCCGCACAGGCTTCCTCACACCAGTGGTCCCGGTGGGGGCATTGAAAAGCTCGCCCCTGTAGAGGTGGAGCCACAGCTCCCAGTGGGGCATCATCCCCAAATGGCCCTCACACGCCGCGGCGAAGACCGCCGCGACGGTGATAGCGTTTGGGGAGAAGTGCTGGAGCTCCACCCCGTAATGGAGGCAGAGCGCCCGCATGAAGCGGCTCGGAGGAGCGCCCAGGCCGTGGCGGTGGAACTTGGCAAACGACACAACGTAGCCCTTGGGCGGCCTGGGCTCCCTGTGGTCCGCTTGCGGCGCGATCCACTCCGGCAACAACAGCGAGGTGCGGTGGCGCAGGAGCCCCTCCCTCTCAAGCTCTAGCAACCGGCGCTCTGTCATCGACGACGGGCGCCAGTCGTCGGCGGCGACGAGCCTCACAGGCATCTTGGCCGGAAAGATGGCAGATTTGCTACTGCTCGAGGGGGTGCGCGCGCGCGTAAGATGGCAGGAGAACTCAGACAGCGAGGGAGCAAAGGCAGAAATGCAGAAGGAGGAAGAAAGAACGCCGGTGACGCAACGGGATACTTATAGACCGCGATCCACCAACGGATAGATCCGATAAAAGAGGTAACCCCCCCCCATAAATGCGCCACCTAACGGTCCTTTTTCTCCTCACAGACGGAGCGTGTAACACCCCAGGTGTTTGCCACTAGTTAGACCCTAGGTCTTGAGCTCAAACATGTCATGATAAGTGGTAATGATCATGATAGAGTCAATCTAGGAAAGTGAGCCTCAAGTTAAACTTGGAGAATACACCCTTGCTTACATATAGGCCCTTTTAAAGTGCATGCTTGGGTGACATTAATGGAACCTCTTTCATGTGTCCTACATCTATCACTGCCTATAGTGAGCACTCAAAAAGTTTCATGGAATTTGGAATCAAAAGGTCACATGAAATGATAAGTTACATGCTTGTTGGAATGTCCTCATTAAGTGAATAAAACCATAGGTCATCAACCAATCCTTGCAACCTTTCCTAAATGACTCTAGATGAACTCTACAACAAAATTCATGAAGGGTACATGTTGAGCTTGTGCCTAGAAAATGCTTCAATTGGCCTAAAACCTTAATTCAGGCTTTATCAAGTTGCTGCATTGACCAAAGTGAAAGTTTGACTTCTGTACTAGTTCTGAGGTTTGACCTTAAATGAAAGTTGTAGTTTAGATTCTGTAGAACAAACTTTATTTAATGGTCAAGAGCTATTTTGATCCCTAAACTAGTCAAATTGAGCTGACAAGATTCAATGTATTGCTGTTTTGGGAACTCCAGAATTTGGGCTAAGTCCTGAGGTGCTCAGTTTCGGGTACCTTAGTTGGGAGCCTTGTATCTTCCAAATAAGAATGAAAAAGTACAAGGTCCTTTCGTAAAACTTGTAGTATAGTTTGCACACTACAATCTTTGTTAAAGTTACTAAGTCTGAATCATCTTCTAAGCATGTCAAATAATAGTCACAATATTGAATCTGCTATAATTTCCAGCACTTAGAGTTTCTAAGTCTAGGTTTGCAGTTCATCACGTTGGCATTCCGCGTTCTCTAAATATTACTAAACAACTTGTTTGGGTCCCAAAATAGAAGTTGGAGTAAATATTGCGTACAAGAGCATGCCAAAAGATGACACCAGTTTGACTTCGTTTTGGTCATCAATTTTGAGTTTTGCTAATCTCTATCAATTCGTTGACACTCATAGGTTGGCATCAAATTATCTGTTAATCTGTAATCCTAATGACCATGACACTTAAACGAAAAATGTAGAGCAGCACGAGTTTGACAAACTTCATATTTGGCCCATCTCCAAATTCGACCCGTAGCTAGCCCATATTTGGATCCCACGTTGACCACTCTGTTGCCCGCCACCTGTTCGGCAGAATGTCTCAAAGGCCAGCACGTGGCTTGGACGTGGCAACCATGCGGTGACCGCGCCCCCACCATTGCTGCACATGTGCTGGTGCTCCATCTCGCGTTTGGACAGCCAGAGGCGCTACCCACTTCCTCACTCACTCGCCTCCACATCCTCCTCCACTCCTAAACCCTAAACCCTAAACCCTAAACCTGTGTCTCTCCAAACTCCCATGCTCCTGCTCTCTCCCTCTGTCCGCCATGGACGGACGAGCAGCTCGAGCTGCCTGCTGCTGCGCCACAGCTGCCTGCAGCCTGGGCTAAGAGTGCCCGGCGTCGTGGCCTGCAATCCCCGGGCTCCGACACTCTTCCTCCATGGTCGCAAGTGCCCATGGCCGGCCTGCTCCGTCTCTGGTCTCTCCGTTCGTGTGATGGAAGGAGAAGGACCTTGGTTTAGAATAAGAAACAACCCAGGGTTCCAGATGTGAAGCCAAGACTCATATGAATAGTGTTTCTGGGTTATAGCACGATTCATGGAAAATCCAGGGTTCCCGGTGCAAGATCTGTTTTCCTTTCCTTTTGCAGATTTCTGGGTGAAATTTGGAAATCCATAGTAATTCATAGAAAAGTCGTAAAATAGCAAATGTGGACTTTTTGGAATCCTTGTGAAATTCTCTATGCCGTAGATCTATAATATGACATGGTTTAGTTTGCAGTTTTAGCAGTAAAAATAGATTTGTGCAGTTCGGTTTTAATTGCTTGTTATATTTGTCTTTTTCATAACCACTGTATTATTGCTCAAATAAATGTGAAAATATTGTGACAAGCTTTTCATATGATGTTTCATGTCTGGTAGAAGTTTGATGAATTTAGGAATGATAGATTAAGAGTTATAAAAATAACAAATGCCCTGTGTTGCTTTGCTCCTATTCTGAGTGGATCTGCAGGTTTATATTGCTTGACTCAGTTAGGTTGTGAATCATGCCTGGATGAAAATATATGAGTTGTAGTACTTTTCATATGCTTTCCATCAAGCTAAATAGCATAATTTTTGGTTAAGCATATCTTTAGTTATAGTGGTTTAAAGTACTATTTCAGTTTCTGTCTAAACCCAGACAGGTTTGCATTGTTTGTTATGTAAGACCTTGTTCGTTGTAGATTTAGCTCTAGATATTAATAACAAAGTTGTTCACAATTTAGTAAGCTTTCGAGAAAGTACATAACCATAATTTATGGAAATATGAAACTCAAGTTATGTCTGTTTGATGTGGCATGATAGATTCTATCCATGTTTTGAATAGAGATGTCTTTATGGAGCTTGATAAATGGTTTATAATTATAAATAAAAATATAAAAATGGAAAATGTTATTCTAGTAAAATCTAATGATATTGTTGCATCATGTTTATGTATGATATGGCCATGTGTTTGAAGAAAATATGATTTGTGCATTTATCTTGCTCTCACATGGTTAATTGCAATAGCAATTTGTCTTTTGCATAGATGTTGCTGTGCTTATTCAAATACTGTGAAATTTATACAGCAGTCTATTCATTGTATTCAGAGGCTACTATAATTTTTGTAGAATTTACTGTGCATGTTTGGTATATGTTCTTCAATTCACCTTATTATCCAAATAAATTAAGAAATGCATTAAATAAATTTATTTGGTAATGACCACTATGTTTTCTGGTGTTATTTAGTTATGTCCAAAGTGTTGGTAACAATGGTTTTGCTCAAATGCATGATTGAAATATAAGTTAATAATTAATTGTTTGCAATTGTTGTTTCTGGACAGTTTCTGGAACTGTTTGGATTACCATGTGTAAATGATGTTTTCTGGGAATCTTATTTATAGTAAGTTGTAGATAATTCATTTATCTAGATGCTGTCAAAATATAGTGGCATTTGGTTATGTGGTTTGTATGTTATGGCTGTTCAAAGTTGAGTTTCAGAAATGGTTGCTCTCTGTCTTGTTAGGACCTGATTCTGTAATTCTAATATTTCGACCTGCCAAACTTATGAATCATGCTTTGATGTCTAAAGATGAAATGTAGATAATTTCCTAAGCTTTCCATAATGTCTTCTTTCATGTCTTTTGGAGTTGTGTAACTCCAGTTACGATTTATTTTCTCAGCTGCTGTTAACAGTCCTAAAAATGACAGATTCCTTGTATTGCTGTTGCTTGGTATATTGCTAGGTGTGACTCATGTCTTTGATAATGGCCATGTTATTACACCTGAAATCTTGTGAAACATGTATGCCATGCCTGATATACTTGGTTGCATTCTTTTCTATTTTAGTATGTAGGTTTGTGTGATGTTTAAGTAATCAATGAGAAGTGCTTAAGTATGTTTAGTGTAACCATGCTCTTGCCATGCTTTTTGTGTGTGATGCTTTGTCTTGCACTTCTATATGTTCATGCACTTGCATCTTGCATCTCATTTAGGTACGCTAGATGAACTGCGTGAAGGACTTTATGGTGGACCTAACCGGATGATGGAAGGACTACACAAGTGTTGTCACCTTAGATGTCGTCAAGATGAAGCAAGCTAACTTACTGACTTGTGTCGGATTCCAGGCAAGCCCCGGAGCATTCTAAGTCTCCTACCCTCTATTTTTATAAAAGCACAAGAGTATAACTTTATATGATGCATTAGGTGATAGGAGTTGAATGAAACCGTTGGTGCATATTTCCTACCTTGTCCACTATATGAAACTACCTGAACCCTTACTAGTATAAGGAAAACGTTCTATGCTTAGCCATGCTTAGCTCGGTAGAAGCCAGGTGATTTCCTGTCACCTGCGAGAGATAGGTGGATACCTGATCACGGTTGGCTATATTTGCTATCGTGGAAATAACCATGTGCTAATAATGAATTTGAGACCGGGCGGGATGACGATAGTGCAGCAACAAGGCATGGAGGTCTTGGGTGTGAATCTATCCCCGTCTGTGTCGGTTAAGGACCGATTCGCTGTACGTCCTCGTGTCATGTTGAACGCATGCCTAACACTTAGTTGGCCGGATAAGTCGTTCCGACCGCGAAGCCTACGAGTGCAACTCAGGCCGGATACCCCGTTCTGTATGAGTGCGCATCCCGGTTGGTAGTAAGGATGTGCGGGGAGTCAATGGCGTAAGCCCAGGTGTCAGGTTAGAGTCCTGCCCTGGCAGATTGGCGGTCCCTGGGGGTGCGGCACTGGACGGACCCGCGAATTGGTCCGGAGTTGTGCTAAAGGTGATCCAAGCTACTCTGGCTAAGTATGCCTGGGTGAGTGCTAGGAATACCCCTCCAGCTGGATAGGAATCGATTCGAATCGCCGTCTCTCCCGGATAGTGAGAACTTGACTCGAGCAGCGGCAACGTAGATAAACTAAGTAAAACTTAATGGTTATGATGATGATGATGGCTACATGATAAACCGGATATGGTTATTAATGTGATGCTTATTAATCAAGTGGTTGCTATAGATTAGGTGCAAATCTAGCTATGGTAGCTTTATTGAACTTTATGCTAAAATATAGACTAAAAGGTTGAAAGTAAGGACTCATGATAGTAATGCTCTTTTGGCAAAGTTATGCTATCCAACCTACTCCACCAAAAAGCCTTTCATATCCTTGAGAGTCTTTTATTTTCTCTCCTGTCGGGTAAGTCTAGCTGAGTACATTCGCGTACTCAGGGTTTATCCCACCATGTTGCAGGTGAAGTCTTCAGTCTGCTAAAGATGGTGACTAACCGCCGGT
The DNA here is from genome assembly GCF_000003195.3 of Sorghum bicolor. Lineage (NCBI taxonomy): Eukaryota > Viridiplantae > Streptophyta > Magnoliopsida > Poales > Poaceae > Sorghum > Sorghum bicolor. The sequence continues at coordinate 29,288,347 of NC_012875.2, forward strand.
GGGCTCGGTGATTCCATATAGTGTTCTCATCTATATGCTTTTGTCGGAGGATGTCACTTATGCTAGCAATGTATTTGGAACTTATGTTATTGTAATCATTTGAAAGCTATGTTGTTTTCTAATCGATTTGGAAAATCCAAACTTGTATTATTATTTGTGAATTCTTTTGTAACATTATTTCCGCTGCAAATCTCCTTGTATCTGATGTTTATTTGCTTAATCATGCGATCTTGGTGTAAGATTGATTTACCGTCGTCCTTCGTGACACTCGGCAGACTACCGGGTTTATATAAGCGAGAGTATGCGCGTGTCAACGTGTTAAACGGGGACAGTCGTACTTAAACTTGTATAAATTGGGCGGTTTTGTCACAGCTGGCATCAGAGCAAGATTAAGTATAATACTATCAGATACATTGTTTTAAAAACAAAGTTTTGATTTTAAAAATCCTATTTGGACTAAAACTTTAGCTACAGGCAAAATTTGTCAAAACTAATTTACAAAAACTATGCTAGCGACAACCTCCAATTATGCCCAATTAAGGATTACTAGGTGGCTTTAGATAAACTCATACTAACTATGGGGGTTTACTTTATTGCAACTTTTACTTTCGTCGTCCATACGGCGTGCAATAGTATGGATGCCACTTACTTAAGTGGTAATGAATGGATCATATACCTCTACGCCACGGTAAGCAAAATTTTCCTTTCGTCGTCCATACGGCGTGAAATTGTATGGATGCCACTTGCTTGAGTGGTAATGCATGGATCTATATGCCTCTACGCTATGGTAAGAATGTGAGTTGTGAGAGCATGACCGTCCAACCGTCGGTCTAGGGGAGAGTTAGATGTGGTTACTGGAATATTTACATGTTACACACATGTATATATGAAGGTACTTAATTGTGGTTTAGTTGGTATGACCGTGTATACATGTCTCTATGTATATATGGGCGTACTTCACATGGGTAGTATGCTGCAATATATATTCGGGAGTATATATTGGAGTATTTAGCTTTCAACCTAGAGACCAGACTTTCATTTCTGCACATATATTATTGTTGGGTTGGGCTGAAATGAAATTCTTCTGCAGGTACACTAACCACGAATGCATAGATTGAACGTAGTTGACGACTAGCTATATGTCGAGAGAGTACGTGTTATGCCACCGACATAGAACGTGATTGCCACCTTAGGCTGGCAATTTTGTGAGGACGAATAAGACGAAGCATGCATCATCATGATTGTTGCCTTATGCATAATTATTCTTCTCTCATTCTTGTTCTAACGATAAGTAACTTGTGAGTGATATGATGTTACTCCTTTCCTTGTGTGAAGCTATACAATAATTTGTCTTAGTCCATGCTACTTGAATAGTTTTGCTTGAAAGTAGTGTGTGATGTGTCTAGCCTTGAAATGTTTGCTTCTATAAGAACCTACAATCCTTTGAAAGCTAAAACTTGTAGGTGAACATGTATGTGAATGTTTTCTGATGAATCCTCTAATGTTAATTAACTAAGTAAAATTTGGCCTACCTGTAATAGAAATAGTTAAGGCTATATGCTTGAATTTGTAGGTGTCCACTTGTTTAGCCAAGTGGTGAATACGTTGCTCATGCAAGTGTTTGCAATTGCCTTAACCTCACTTAAGCAATTGTGATGCTTTAACAAAATTATTGTTTATCTAGGTAATAATGTTTGTAGCTACTGTAGTTCTACATGTGTGTGCTCTCTTGTTAATAGAACAAGGGAAAACATTGCTAGATATGTGTGTTGAATTTTGGCTGCTAGAGCAGTTTGTATTCAAGTGGTGTTTTCATGACAATAATGGTGTTTTCTGTAATTACAGTGAATACCAAAGTTGTAGCCAACCTCAATATCTAGGTTATCCTAAAATTTCATGACAATAGGCCGGATGGTTTAGGAGTTATGAACTTTTGAAATTTGTTGTCAGATCCTGATTGTGTTCTGAACAGATCTGAATGTTTAGTTTGTTTGACTAGTATTCATATAGAATCATGTATTGGAGTTAATAGAAGAACTGTAGTACTTTTGTTAAGGTTTCCAAAATGTCTTAGATCACTACTTTTGGTGGTCTAAATCTTATGTTATGAGCCTGTGAAGTAGAATGACATAATCTGTCAAAATCTGAATATATGTCTTCTTTGTATTGTTTGTGCTTGTTAGCTGTAGAAGCACCATAAGATGATAATAAGAAAATTGTAGGTAATTTGATAAGTTTTCTATAAGATTGAGGATCATGTTTGTTGGATCAATGAAACTTTAGTTATCATTTTCTAAAATTCATGTCAAGTTCTCTATCCTAGTTTAGGCAGAGCTGACTGCTATTTTTTTTCAACCTTGTTAAGTTTTGGATTAGCTCAGGTTCAATAACCTTTTCCCGCTGAGTTTTCCTAAATACTAAACTCCTTCATGTGGTATGTCCATTTGCATGATAGTGCAGCCATGCCAAAAATCTTTTGGAGCGCTTTTTTCTACCTATCTCAAAGTCATATTCTCCCTAAAAGACTGAGCCATGTCCACTTGCTTTGTGGCACATATGGTATAATAATCCTTGTATGTGGGATAAATGTGTTGTATTGCTGTAGATAGATGCTTGTTATATGTAAGCCTTGTGCTTAGTAATGATTGTTTAAGCATGATTGTTTGAGTTTTCTCAAGTACTTGCTTAAAACTGTTATGTTGTGTGGATGTTGGTTATCTAGATCGTGCCTTGGTTGTTTCTTGTTTTGTCCTCGATGAGCATGAGTGTTAAATTGCTTTATCTTACAATGGCACTCAAGTTAGGTTGATGGTGTGTTGGTTGTATCAAATTAGGTTCCCTTTCTTAGGAGCCGAGCTTATAGACTTGGTTGTCCGTTTTGAATGTTAGAGCATCCATGCCTATGCTTGATACGTAAACCAAAGTCCATACCCTCAAATGCTTGCATATACCATGGTTGTCCTGCACGCATTTGTAAATATCCTTGTCCAGCCAACTAGCTAGGATAAGTTCTCGCTGCAGAAAGCTTTTGACGATAGTTGTCCATTGCTAGTTATGGAGACCATACCAAATCCCTGATGGACCTCCCGATTACATCTCCCAAAACTTAGCTTGTGTAAGGCAATCTTTTGCTGCCTAATCTTGGCATCTTTTGCTTACAAATCATGTAGCTCCTTATCAACCCAATCTCTCACCGGTGTAATGGTTTTACCTTTGGAGTTTGTTTTTTTTCATCTCCAACCTCCCCAAGTCTCGGGATGCTTATTTGTTTTGGTCTCATGTTCCTACCCAACATGACCGCATCTCATAAAGTAATTATTGAGTAATGGCCTTGATGGGCATAAGGCATACCCATTTATGTCTTGTGTCGTGTTCTCATCCTTTAACCTTCTAGTTGTTGCCTCCAAATTTTGTGGTCATCTTTGCTTGCTTAATTTTGTCTTGCACATGATCCTTGTCCATGCAAGACCCACCTATGTCATGTGAGATTTCACGTTGGTGGTAAGGTCAATAATATTGTCATGATTAACGATTGACAGTGCCGTGACGAAACCGAGAGCATCCTGTGGCTGCAGACACAAGGTCGTGCTGCTCGGCACGCGCTGGTATCGTGGTTGCTAGTCATGATCTATTATGGAAAACTACACCACTGTGTTATCCTCTCATGAGCTTTTCCTTGGTTATCATTCCTTATGTCTAATCAGAAGATCTATATCAAACTTATGAACTAGGACTTCCTTCTGAAGTTGCTAAGAAGATAACCTTTGAAGAATAGGTTACCGACATAAACCTTAACAAACTGCAAGGGGTGGTAGACAAGAGACTATATTTGTTACCCATGTAACAATATCAGTTGTTTAGTGAGTAACTTGTGTCATCCACGGTTGAATCCAAAGGGCACACAACACTTAAAGTTGGACAAGTTACCAATTAGACATGAATTGATCCAAATCTTGATCATGGTGATCACACAGTTATAATCAACCATCTCTATTGTGATCTCCTTTTTGGCTGACTTTGATCTTGACTGCCTACAAATGTATCAACTACAATTGTCGCCACCAAAGAAGAAAGTTTTGGAACTTTTTAGTGATTAGAGACAACTGATTAGTTATTAGTTAGAAGTTTAATCACTACCTTGGAAATGACCCCATGATGTCCCTGAAGGCTACGTCTCATACAACAGTGTCATGCAAAGAAAACAATAAGTGGATCAACGATGCAAATACTATTTCCTTTTCTAGGCCTTGAGTTGTCAAGTCAATTCAATATTGGACAATCACATAGATGGTACCAAATGCTATATCTGAGTCACGAACTAGAGAAAAGCACATCCCTAGTCTCGGTTAGCATCATTATATGTGTGGTGCTATCAAAGGTTTTGTTTTGTTTGGTTAGCCATATGGTGTTTGCTTGAGCTGAATTTTGGTTAATGATCATAAGACTCTTGGATCTCTATACACACTAACAATTCATGCATAATGAAGCTAGTTTGTGCGGTGTGAACAGAACCTTTGGATGACCTATAAAAGACTCCTTTCACCCTTGGACGCCTAGCTGTTACCCTATCACATCAACCAATAGTTGAGCACACTAGGAGTTCTACAAGTCAAAAATAATTGGAAAGGTGTTAAACAACAAATCTTATATTTATTATCTTAGAGCTGTTGTTTGGCCCTAGAAAGGAAGCCTCAATGTCAAAAGTAGTTTCACCAAGCTATTCTCTACAATGCAAGTCGACCTAGAACCTACTAAGTCGTTGCTTAATGAAGGAAAATTTTAGTTGACCTGCTTGGTAGTAGCTTGTTTCCCTAGTTCATAAATAACCCTTGCAACTCTTGTTGTTCTCTAGATCTTCCTATCATCCATCCTTAACAATGCTTATCTAATGCTAACATGCCTTCGGTGTTTTCTACGTTCCTTTTTACCTAAGCGGTTGTATCTGATATGACCTAGATCACTGTTAACACTTGGAGCCATGAAATTCCTTGAATGGTGAGCATTGACTTGATAGACTCAGATAATACGGTGTTGTTATCAGAGAAAGAGAACTGCACACATAGAATCTTATGTAGCTTTCCATTGATTGGCATCTGAATGACTAGACCTTATGACTAGAATAGACATTGTTTGTGGTTAGTCGATTTCTCATAACCACCAGGATGTTTATCTAGTTCATGATCTCATCTCCTACGGAAGGTTGTACTCAAGCCATTCTGTTAGAGGACTGCTTTTTGAGCCGTGTGAACATAGATGGAAACATTGTAATGAGTAGTTACTGTGCTTCGAACCATCCATCATACATTGGGAATGAAGTACATGCGATAGTGTTGTCTTGAATTCCTCCCAAAGTAACAATGCTTCATGGAAGTCAATGAAGGAAATTCTTTAGACAAAAATTCACTACGAAGAACAAGTATCAGAAAGTAACTTGACCAAATCAGCCTCTCTGATGCTCGGAGATAAGTAGTTGACTGCTATCGCCAATGTTAGAAGTGAATAACATGCTTCTACCCTTGGAAGTCTTTTGTCCTGAATCTCAGGACGAGATTCTTTTAAGGGGGGAGGGTTGTAACACCCCAGGTGTTTGCCACTAGTTAGACCCTAGGTCTTGAGCTCAAACATGTCATGATAAGTGGTAATGATCATGATAGAGTCAATCTAGGAAAGTGAGCCTCAAGTTAAACTTGGAGAATACACCCTTGCTTACATATAGGCCCTTTTAAAGTGCATGCTTGGGTGACATTAATGGAACCTCTTTCATGTGTCCTACATCCATCACTGCCTATAGTGAGCACTCAAAAAGTTTCATGGAATTTGGAATCAAAAGGTCACATGAAATGATAAGTTACATGCTTGTTGGAATGTCCTCATTAAGTGAATAAAACCATAGGTCATCAACCAATCCTTTTAACCTTTCCTAAATGACTCTATATGAACTCTACAATAAAAGTCATGAAGGGTACATGTTGAGCTTGTGCCTAGAAAATGCTTCAATTGGCCTAAAACCTTAATTCAGGCTTTATCAAGTTGCTGCATTGACCAAAGCGAAAGTTTGACTTCTGTACTAGTTCTGAGGTTTGACCTTAAATGAAAGTTGTAGTTTAGATTCTGTAGAACAAACTTTATTTAATGGTCAAGAGCTAGTTTGATCCCTAAACTAGCCAAATTGAGCTGACAAGATTCAATGCATTGCTGTTTTGGGAACTCCAGAATTTTGGCTAAGTCCTGAGGTGCTCAGTTTCGGGTACCCTAGTTGGGAGCCTTGTATCTTCCAAATAAGAATGAAACAGTACAAGGTCCTTTTGCAAAAGTTGTATTATATTTTGCGTACTACAATCTTTGTTAAAGTTACTAAGTCTGAATCATCTTCTAAGCATGTCAAATAATAGTCACAATATTGAATCTGCTATAATTTCCAGCACTTAGAGTTTCTAAGTCTAGGTTTGCAGTTCATCACGTTGGCATTCCGCGTTCTCCAAATTTTACTAAACAACTTGTTTGGGTCCCAAAATAGAAGTTGGAGTAAATATTGTGTACAAGAGCATGCCAAAATATGACACCAGTTTGACTACGTTTTGGTCATCAATTTTGAGTTTTGCTAATCTCTATCAATTCGTTGACACTCATAGGTTGGCATCAAATTATCTATTAATCTGTAATCCTAATGACCATGACACTTAAACGAAAAATGTAGAGCAGCACGAGTTTGACAAACTTCATATTTGTCCCATCTCCAAATTCAGCCCGTAGCTAGCCCATATTTGGATCCCACGTTGACCACTCTGTTGCCCACCACCTGTTCGGCAGACTGTCTCAAAGGCCAGCACGTGGCTTGGATGTGGCAACCATGCGGTGACCGCGCCCCCACCATTGCTGCACATGTGCTGGTGCTCCATCTCGCGTTTGGACAGCCAGAGGCGCTCCCCACTTCCTCACTCACTCGCCTCCACATCCTCCTCCACTCCCTCCGGCTCTCTGTGTCTCTCCAAACTCCCATGCTCCTGCTCTCTCCCTCTGTCCGCCTTGGACGGACGAGCAGCTCGAGCTGCCTGCTGCTGCGCCACGGCTGCCTGCAGCCTGGGCTAAGAGTGCCCGGCGTCGTGGCCTGCAATCCCCGGGCTCCGACAGACACTCTTCCTCCATGGTCGCAAGTGCCCATGGCCGGCCTGCTCCGTCTCTGGTCTCTCCGTTATGGAAGGAGAAGGACCTTGGTTTAGAATAAGAAACAACCCAGGGTTCCAGATGCGAAGCCAAGACTCATATGAATAGTGTAAGATCTGTTTTCCTTTCCTTTCGTTTTTACAGATTTCTGGGTGAAATTCGGAAATCCATAGTAATTCATAGACAAGTCGTAAAATAGCAAATGTGGACTTTTTGGAATCCTTGTGAAATTCTCTATGCCGTAGATCTATAATATGACATGGTTTAGTTTGCAGTTTTAGCAGTAAAAATAGATTTGTGCAGTTCGGTTTTAATTGCTTGTTATATTTGTCTTTTTCATAACCACTGTATTATTGCTCAAATAAATGTGAAAATATTGTGACAAGCTTTTCATATGATGTTTCATGTCTGGTAGAAGTTTGATGAATTTAGGAATGACAGATTAAGAGTTATAAAAATAACAAATGCCCTGTGTTGCTTTGCTCCTATTCTGAGTGGATCTGCAGGTTTATATTGCTTGACTCAGTTAGGTTGTGAATCATGCCTGGATGAAAATATATGAGTTGTAGTACTTTTCATATGCTTTCCATCAAGCTAAATAGCATAATTTTTGGTTAAGCATATCTTTAGTTATAGTGGTTTAAAGTACTATTTCAGTTTCTGTCTAAACCCAGACAGGTTTGCATTGTTTGTTATGTAAGCCCTTGTTAGTTGTAGATTTAGCTCTAGATATTAATAACAAAGTTGTTCACAATTTAGTAAGCTTTCGAGAAAGTACATAACCATAATTTATGGAAATATGAAACTCAAGTTATGACTGTTTGATGTGGCATGATAGATTCTATCCATGTTTTGAATAGAGATGTCTTTATGGAGCTTGATAAATGGTTTATAATTATAAATAAAAATATAAAAATGGAAAATGTTATTCTAGTAAAATCTAATGATATTGTTGCATCATGTTTATGTATGATATGGCCATGTGTTTGAAGAAAATATGATTTGTGCATTTATCTTGCTCTCACATGGTTAATTGCAATAGCAATTTGTCTTTTGCATAGATGTTGCTGTGCTTATTCAAATACTGTGAAATTTATACAGCAGTCTATTCATGGTACTCAGAGGCTACTATAATTTTTGTAGAATTTACTGTGCATGTTTGGTATATGTTCTTCAATTCACCTTATTATCCAAATAAATTAAGAAATGCATTAAATAAATTTATTTGGTAATGACCACTATGTTTTCTGGTGTTATTTAGTTATGTCCAAAGTGTTGGTAACAATGGTTTTGCTCAAATGCATGTTTGAAATATAAGTTAATAATTAATTTTTTGCAATTGTTGTTTCTGGACAGTTTCTGGAACTGTTTGGATTACCATGTGTAAATGATGTTTTCTGGGAATCTTATTTATAGTAAGTTGTAGATAATTCATTTATCTAGATGCTGTCAAAATATAGTGGCATTTGGTTATGTGGTTTGTATGTTATGGCTGTTCAAAGTTGAGTTTCAGAAATGGTTGCTCTCTGTCTTGTTAGGACCTGATTCTGTAATTCTAATATTTCGACCTGCCAAACTTATGAATCATGCTTTGATGTCTAAAGATGAAATGTAGATAATTTCCTAAGCTTTCCATAATGTCTTCTTTCATGTCTTTTGGAGTTGTGTAACTCCAGTTACGATTTATTTTCTCAGCTGCTGTTAACAGTCCTAAAAATGACAGATTCCTTGTATTGCTGTTGCTTGGTATATTGCTAGGTGTGACTCATGTCTTTGATAATGGCCATGTTATTACACCTGAAATCTTGTGAAACATGTATGCCATGCCTGATATACTTGGTTGCATTCTTTTCTATTTTAGTATGTAGGTTTGTGTGATGTTTAAGTAATCAATGAGAAGTGCTTAAGTATGTTTAGTGTAACCATGCTCTTGCCATGCTTTTTGTGTGTGATGCTTTGTCTTGCACTTCTATATGTTCATGCACTTGCATCTTGCATCTCATTTAGGTACGCTAGATGAACTGCGTGAAGGACTTTATGGTGGACCTAACCGGATGATGGAAGGACTACACAAGTGTTGTCACCTTAGATGTCGTCAAGATGAAGCAAGCTAACTTACTGACTTGTGTCGGATTCCAAGCAAGCCCCGGAGCATTCTAAGTCTCCTACCCTCTATTTTTATAAAAGCACAAGAGTATAACTTTATATGATGCATTAGGTGATAGGAGTTGAATGAAACCGTTGGTGCATATTTCCTACCTTGTCCACTATATGAAACTACCTGAACCCTTACTAGTATAAGGAAAACGTTCTATGCTTAGCCATGCTTAGCTCGGTAGAAGCCAGGTGATTTCCTGTCACCTGCGAGAGATAGGTGGATACCTGATCACGGTTGGCTATATTTGCTATCGTGGAAATAACCATGTGCTAATAATGAATTTGAGACCGGGCGGGATGACGATAGTGCAGCAACAAGGCATGGAGGTCTTGGGTGTGAATCTATCCCCGTCTGTGTCGGTTAAGGACCGATTCGCTGTACGTCCTCGTGTCATGTTGAACGCATGCCTAACACTTAGTTGGCCGGATAAGTCGTTCCGACCGCGAAGCCTACGAGTGCAACTCAGGCCGGATACCCCGTTCTGTATGAGTGCGCATCCCGGTTGGTAGTAAGGATGTGCGGGGAGTCAATGGCGTAAGCCCAGGTGTCAGGTTAGAGTCCTGCCCTGGCAGATTGGCGGTCCCTGGGGGTGCGGCACTGGACGGACCCGCGAATTGGTCCGGAGTTGTGCTAAAGGTGATCCAAGCTACTCTGGCTAAGTATGCCTGGGTGAGTGCTAGGAATACCCCTCCAGCTGGATAGGAATCGATTCGAATCGCCGTCTCTCCCGGATAGTGAGAACTTGACTCGAGCAGCGGCAACGTAGATAAACTAAGTAAAACTTAATGGTTATGATGATGATGATGGCTACATGATAAACCGGATATGGTTATTAATGTGATGCTTATTAATCAAGTGGTTGCTATAGATTAGGTGCAAATCTAGCTATGGTAGCTTTATTGAACTTTATGCTAAAATATAGACTAAAAGGTTGAAAGTAAGGACTCATGATAGTAATGCTCTTTTGGCAAAGTTATGCTATCCAACCTACTCCACCAAAAAGCCTTTCATATCCTTGAGAGTCTTTTATTTTCTCTCCTGTCGGGTAAGTCTAGCTGAGTACATTCGCGTACTCAGGGTTTATCCCACCATGTTGCAGGTGAAGTCTTCAGTCTGCTAAAGATGGTGACTAACCGTCGGTGGGCTCGGTGATTCCATATAGTGTTCTCATCTATATGCTTTTGTCGGAGGATGTCACTTATGCTAGCAATGTATTTGGAACTTATGTTATTGTAATCATTTGAAAGCTATGTTGTTTTCTAATCGATTTGGAAAATCCAAACTTGTATTATTATTTGTGAATTCTTTTGTAACATTATTTCCGCTGCAAATCTCCTTGTATCTGATGTTTATTTGCTTAATCATGCGATCTTGGTGTAAGATTGATTTACCGTCGTCCTTCGTGACACTCGGCAGACTACCGGGTTTATATAAGCGAGAGTATGCGCGTGTCAACGTGTTAAACGGGGACAGTCGTACTTAAACTTGTATAAATTGGGCGGTTTTGTCACAGAGCGCTCCGAATTCTACGACCGGTACAGTGCTGCAACGTCTCTCGCTTGAAAAGACGTGCCCAACAGGCAGAAAGGTGAATCGCCACGACCCCTGCCTTCCCTTGTAAGCCAAGGAACGCACGCACAAAAGCCTCGAGAGGTCACAGGCTAGCCCACCGGAAGGGTTCGACAGCCGATCTCGAGCGCTAGAGTCAGGGATGCCCAGCGAGTGGTCGAAAACCGAGGCCCGCCTCGAGAACTCGTTGGGGATGTCCAAGGTAGGGTCGAGACATTCGAGAGGAATCCCCCCGACAGGAGGCATCGAGCCGCTGGTCTCTATCGAACGAGTCCAGTATCCCCGACCACGTCGACCCCGCTTTATGAGAATGCCTCCGGGCTACAGCCGACCTCTTCAGAAGGGGCACGGGTTCTCACTTGGATTACCCGTTAGGAACTCAATTTGGGGTAGATAACGCTCGCTCTATTGAGAGTACGTCGAAACCCCCACGCAAAGCGAGCCGATCAGAATCGTCCACCACTGGTGTCTACAACGCTTCTGTAAACTAGGCAAAATAACCCTCGAAGGAGTCAAAAACTCCTCCAAGGGCTCGGGGGCTACCCCCGCGGGGTCGTTCGCGCGCCCCCATGGAAACTCGACCGTAGAATAAAGCCTCCACTCGAGCACCAGCGCTCAAATGGAGGCTCGGGGGCTACTGTCGAGGATATCAGTAAGGGGTATCCCAACTGATGCACATAACGAGATCATCCGTACGAAAGTCAAGATCCCCAACTCGACGCTCTACACAATCACGCGTATAATCGTCGACGACCTCAGCCTCAAAGACGGAAAGGGCGTCGAGCGAATCAAGAAGGGCTCGAGCGCCAGCTACCGTCGAGCACGGAAATGGGCTCGAGCCAATCGGCGGACGTCGAGCGCAAGGACGCCGCCCGCCGCTTGACACGCGCACGGGAGCCAGAGCATTTAATGCGCCTGTCGCATTCCCACCTAACACACCAGTCACGGGAGGCGTGATAGGGAACAGGCACCCGTCTCGTCATTCTTTTTGCAGCCTTCCCCACCAAACGACCCAGAGCATGTCAGGACACAGGAAGCAGGGATGGAGCGTCTAGTCAGGACCCCCTCGAGATGCCAAAAGTCAATACTCTGGATAGCAGGGCGCTACCTGGCGTCCGACCTCGACTAGACATGTTTCCTTCCTGAGGAAGGGCTGGGCGTCGACTGACAGCACTGCCACCACTCAGACGTATCAGTCGTTGTGACATACAGGCGTGCAATGGACAAACCGGTCCAAAACGGCATACAGAGCAGGATATGAGGTCACGCGTAATCATCATCAAGCTATCAGGACGGGACGGCTCAAGGCCACGCCGGTACGGAAGCCTCGAGTAGGTCAGCGCGCCATGCCTCTATCGACCCCTAGTCTGTCACCTACATATGTACCCTAGGTCTCTCCTTGGAACTATAAAAGGGGAGACGCGGGAGTGGACACGGCAGACGAACAAGGCAACACCACACTCATACACGGTAGAACTCCCACACTCCATACCACGCTTGTATTCGCCCCTATACAAGCACTTAGGTGCAAAATAATACAAACTCTCTCCCCCCCGCTGGACGTAGGGCCTTCTCTTGCCCGAACCAGGATAAATCCTTGTGTCTTTTTGCATCACCATCGGGGAAAGGGAAGCACACATACAAATTCATTCGTTGGTGTGACCCCCCGTGGGGAAAACATCGACAACATTTATAAATACCTTTGTACACTCTGGCACCATGCTGGGGATGACAACCTAGTATCTAAGTGGTGTTAGCTAGTGTCAATAGTAGTGTGATTAGTATTTAACAAATTGAGCATGTCTCAAAGGTAGGGACAACCAACATAGCAACATTGCAAAGGATGTTTTTATGTAAAGTACTCCCCCAAGCTTGAATTTTGTAAAATTCAAGTTTGGATGAATTTAATTCAAAGTTGTATGATGATTGGTTGGACATACCTTGTGCTTGTCATTCATCCGATCTTCTTGCTCCAATCCTGGAAAGGTTAGTGACAAGAATACCCGAAGGAATATTTTTATAATTATCCTTATATGCTCAATACACAAGGTAATGTTGTAAATAATTAAAAGCCCATGTTACGATCTGATTATTGCTTGTTTTAGTACACTAAGCTTGTCCTTGGGAAACCATCAATTTATGTCGGCGAAGTGGTTCCCTCTCCAACGCTGACCTATATCAAGATCAACTCAACGAGATCTGAAATATTTATTATAGACATATGCATCGACAACCGCCCTTTTAAAGTTTTTATAAATAGAAAGGAAGAGCGGGTTGGAGATCTCAAATGTGGTGATCTTAGAGAGACCAATAGATTGGGAAGATGTTGTATATGAGTGTCGGAGTTTTCCCCACGGGGGGTCTCACCAACGAGTAAATTTGTATGCGTGCTCCCTTTCCCAGATGGTGATGCAAGAAGACACAAAGATTTATCCTGGTTTGGGCAAGAGAAAGCCCTACGTCCAGCGGGGGAGGGAAATCTGTATTATCTTGCACATAAGTGCTTGTACAGGGGCGAATACAAGTGTGGTATGAAGTATGGGAGTTCTACTGCGTATGGGCGTAGTGTTGTCTTCTCTATTCCCGAGTCTCCCCTTTTATAGCTCCAAGGAGAGAGCCAGGGTACATGTATAGGTGTTAGAGTAGGGGTCGATAGAAGCATGGAGCGCTGACCTACTCGAGGTCTCAGTACTGGCGTGGCCTCGAGACGTCCCGTCTTAGTAGCCTGGTGATGATTACGCGTGCCCCTGCATTCCGCTCTGTGCCCCGTCATGGACTGGTTTACCGGTCGCACGCCTGTACGGTACGGCGACAGATCCGGCGGAGTGGTTAGGATGTAGTCAGTCGACGCCCAATTCGTCCCCAGGAAGGAACCCTGTCCGGTCGAGGGTCGGACGCCGTGTAATGTGCCGATATCCGGAGCGCTGACCTTGGATGTCTCGAGGGGGTCCCGATTAGACATTCCATCCTTATTTCCCGCGTCCTGACACGCCCTGGGTTGTTTGGTGGGGAAGGCTGCAAAAAGAACGATGGGACGGGTGCCTGTTTCCTATCACGCTTCCCGTGACCAGTATGTTAGGTGGGAAAATGGCAGGTGCATTAAATGCTCTGGCTCTCATGCGCGAGTTAGGCGGCGGACAGTGTCCTTGCGCTCGACGCTTCCCGATTCGCTCGAGCCCGTTTCCGTATTCGACGGTAACTAGCGCTCGACCCCTGATCGATTCGCTCGACGCTATTTCCGTCTTCGAGGCTACGGCCGTCGATAGCTGCGTATATGTACGGCCAGAGCGTCGAGTCGAGGGCCTCGTCCTGCGTACGGATAGTCCCGTTATGTGCATTGGTGAGGGTACCCCTTATTGATACCCTCGACAGTAGCCCTCGAGTCTCCATTCGAGTGCTGGCGCTCGAGTGGAGGCTGTATTCTCGGGTCGAGTTTCCGTGGGGGTGCGCGAGCGACCCCGCGGGGGTAGCCCCCGAGCCCTTGAAGGAGTTTTTGACTCCTTTGAGGGTTATATTGCCTAGTTTGCATAAACTCTATCGACACCAGTGGTGGTAGGTTCTGATTGGCTCGTTTTGCGTGGAGGTTTCGACGTACTCTCGATAGAGCGAGCGTCTTCCCCCCCCCAGATTGAGTTCCTAGCGGGTAGTCCAAGTGAGAACCTCATAAAGCGGGATCGACGTGGTCGGGGATACCAGTCTCATTCGATAGAGTCCGGCGGCTCGATGCTGTAACAGAACCGACCAAATTATAAGAGATTAAGCCTAACAGTGACCATTTGCATAGTCAAACCGTCACGCTTAAGCCCATATAATCCCGGTAGTCCGTGAAATCTCGAAGGATTTCAAACCACACATCGCACAACAGCCAAGATCGTAATAAGTTTAGCGGTCGCCATTCACAAATACATCCAGATTACAACATTCATAAAATACAACACACACGTTTAGTCTGATAAAGTGCCATAGTTCAGTCATTCCCACAAAAGCAAAAGAAGAGACGGAGTGACCATCGCCCTTGGTCTAGTCATCACCCATGGCTGGGTACAGACAGAGGATGCAATAACCATAGTACATTTGACCATCTGCAAAAACAACATGGGAGTAGAACCCTGAGTACGAGAAGGTACTCAACAAGACTTACCCGTCATAAACTTAAAATAAAGACTCATCAAGGATCATGAAGGCTATATAGTGGGGTAGCTGACAACCATTTTGCCAAATCGCAGGATTTTACTATCATAACCTCTACATAAATCTTTCTTCTTTTAATTTTCTCAAGTTGAAAGTATCATTACCAATTATCTAGGTTTGCACCTGCACTATTACAAGCAAGTATAGGGTATGATAGTACTTCATCATAGCATTCATAAACCCTTTCATTATAACCCAAGTGTTCCATAGTCCTTACTACGAGGACGAAGCTCATGTCAAGTGCTCACTATCCAGGAGCGATGGCGATTCAAATCGATTTCTAACCAGCTGGCGAGTTTATTCCCCACACAAACCACACTCACTGATCAAGTGAGCTACAGGTCACCGTGTTGCACTATCCAGGACCAATTCGTGGGTTCGACAGGCACCGCCCGTACCCGAGGACCGTTCCGGCGACCGAGGTATCCAAGGTATACCAATGTTGCACGCCGCGCCCTCGTCGTTCTCCTCAACCATCACCAATACAGCGCGTACATCGGGCCGATTCCCGGCCCGGATAGTGCTCAGGCTTCGCGGTCGGAACGACTTATCCTTCCAGCTAAATGTGGGGCATGCGTTCAACATGACAAGAGGGCCGTCAACGATCGGTCCTTAATCGACACAGGCAGGGGCACTATGGTCAACCCACCATAAGACCCTGCCCGGTCCCCAAATTCATTCCACACTTGGTTATTCTTTTCCCCGAGCAACCAATGCTTAATCAAGCAGGTATCCACCTACATCTCGCAGGTGACAGGAAATCACCCGACTTCTACCGGACTAAGCAAGCTAAGCATAGACTCCGTGTCTATCTACATAGGACAAGGTAGGTGAGCGAGTAGGGATAACAAGGAGTACATATGCATCAACGGTATCAAGCAATTCCTATCACTTAGATGCAATATAGTAGAACAAGTATAGTACTTCATATAAGTTAGCGAGAATAGGGAGACTTAGAATGCTCCGGGGCTTTCCTTTCTCAAACATGCTTGGTCGGTGATCCGGGCACTCCTGTAGTTCCTCTTCGGACTCCTGTGCTTCCGGAGGTTCCTGCTCCTGAATCTCCTCAGGTTCCTCGGGTCCCACCTCGTTCTCCTGCGAGCCTGTATGATGCATATGTGCTTATGAGTGGAGTGCGAGATGCCCGAGTGGATGCTTATATGAGAAAGTACCAAAGGAGTCATGACATGATGCATATGTAATGTACTTGGTCATGCTCGTTACAAGGTAGTCAACATCATCCAAGAACAAATAATTGAATCAAACATCTATTGCATTCTCTTCTACAATTATTTTTCAAAAGTGACCAGTAACCCACAATTTGCTTCAAAGATACACCAAACCCAACTTATTCTATTCAACCTATACATACAACAATCCATAATTTTCTCTATTCATTTCTAGGCCCATTAAAATTTATATGCAGTTCTGTTCATCAATAAATTCCACAATACAGGAGACTACCAGTCAAGCATAGAGTCTACTGTAAATTTTTCATAATTTTTGGATACTTATTTTGAGCTACAAAAATCACAAGATTAATTAATAAGGTAAGTATAATTACTCCACTGTGGTATAAGTGTCAAACAACAGATTTCATATTTTTACCATTTGTCTAATATCATAATAAACACCCACAAAATTTTCCAGATTTATTGCATGATCCAATTAATTATTAAAATTCATAAATCACTGCCATGCAAGTATTTAAATTACCATAAATTCATTTGTACACCAAATAATATGTAGCAATATTTTCCTAGTGAGTAAACATACATGCAGAGTCAACAAATCAAGTTTTACATTTTTTCTGAACCATATTTTATTTACTATGCATTTTCCAAATTTAGCAAAAACATAGATTAAATACATTCATACAGAAAAGGTACTCAAACATGACATGCAATTACATCAGGCTGTAGATCTGGAAATATAGAGCACACCAAAATTTATTTCATCCAATTTGGACTTGTAGAACTCAAGATATGAATTTTACAAGTTTTGAATCAATTCCTGGAAATCAATTATTCAAGAAAACCGACGAAAAAGGCTACGCACACCCAGATCTACACCCACCGGGATCCCCCTGCGACTGACAGTGGGTCCCCGACCCCACCGGTGAGCGAGACCGAGAGGGAGCTCACCTCCGACGAGCAGATCTCGCCGGCTGTGAGGTCTCCGGCCACGGGGTAAGCACCAACGTGCTTCCCGCGGCGAGGCGCACCCAACGGTACCCTTGATAGGCCGGAGGATGACCGGAACACCTCCGACGAGCATGCATGGTGGCACGGCGGCGCTGCTCGCCGTGGCCAGGCCGCTCCGGTGCGGTAGAGCGTGCGCAACCGGCTCTCCGAGCTTCCTCACCACCCTACCGACCCAGCGCACCCAAGAACCAGCGAAAAGAGGCAGAGAAACACAAGATCCGTCGCGGCGGAGTACTCCGGCGAGCTCGGGGTAACTCCGGCGAGCTATTCACGGCGCTCGACGGACTCTCACCTCGGTAGAACGCGCGCACAAGCTTACCCTAACGATGGCGAAGGCGCTGGTGCTCTCGGCGGTGAGCTTGAGGCTCTGGTGCGGTCGGCGGCGAGCGGCGGGGCTTTCTCCGGCAATGGCACGCGGAGGAGCTGCTGCTGCTGCGCGGTGCGAGCGGAGGGAGGAAGGAGAAGGAGGGCGCGGGGGACAGAACGGAGGAAATGGCCTGGGAGCCCGAGCCGGCGTCCCGACCAGGGGGGTTGGAGGCCGGCCGCGGCGCGTCCAACGCCGGCGTACGGCCGCCACGTGGCCGGCGCCGGGTGGAGCGAGGCGGGCGCCGCGCGCGCGGGAGAGAGGGGAAAGTGGAGGCAGGCCGGGCCGCTCGCTGGGCCGAAAGGGAAGCGGGGTTGGCCCAGCAGCGCCTGCCCCTTTCCTTTTTTTTGAATTTCTTTTCTCCAAATTGTTTCTAAATTCATTTGGACCAGTTTAAAATCATTTTTACCTCTTGCTCCCAAAAACAAAGTTGTTCCAAAACAAAAACTCTACAACTTTGCTTTAATAAGCAAGACCAAATTCTAAATAGAATTTGAATTACAAATTAAAACTTAGTTCTCAGTTTTTAAATAAATTCAATTTGGAAATCTTGTATAAATTCCATTTCTCAAATTCCATGGCTCCAAAAATTGCACAAAAATACTCTAAATCCTTCTTACACATAAATCAACCTAGTTTGACTATTTCACATTTTTAGAAGCAAGCATAATATTTTATCATAATTAAAACACATGAAATAAAGCACATAAAATCATGTCTTGGGATGAATGACATGCTCATGATGCTATGCTTGATGAAAATGCTTATGCATGTGGTGATAGGGCTAAATGCATGCTTAACACCTAGGGTGTTACAGCCCTTCCCCCCTTAGGGAAATCTCGTCCCGAGATTTTGGGTTACTAACCATTTCTTATGAAATTTTGGATAAACTGTTTTCAAGTAATCCTCTGTTTCCCAGGTGGCATCCCTATCGTCATGATGACTCCACACCACCTTATATGTTCTGACAATTCTGTTTCGGGTTACCCGTTCCTTGGTATCCACAATTCCCACTGGTTGCTCTTTATACTCTAAATCTGCTTTTATTTTGATCCCTCGAGGTTCAATTCTTTGCTCAGGTACTTTCAAACATTTCCGCAGTTGCGACACATGGAAGACCGGAAAGATCGAGCTCAACTCTTCAGGTAACTGAATCTTGTAGGCCACGGGGCCTTTTCTCTCTAGTATTTGGTACGGTCCCACATACCTGGGTGCAAGCTTGCTTCGAACTCGAAAACGCTGGACTTTCTTCATCGGCGTAACCTTGAGGTACACATAGTCACCTACTTTGAATTCAAGCGGCCTTCTTCTCTTATCAGCATAACTCTTTTGTCGTGATTGCGCTACGCGCATATGCTGCTGTATGATTTGTACCTTCTTCTCTGCCTCATTCACGAAGTCGATACCATAGTATCTTCTCTCACCAGGTTCAACCCAATTTAACGGAGTTCTACACCTTCGACCATACAAGGCTTCGAACGGTGCCATCTTGATGCTCTCTTGATAGCTGTTATTGTATGAGAATTCAGCCAGAGGTAACCATGACTCCCATGATCCCTTGGACGATAGCACACAGGCCCTCAGCATATCTTCTAATACTTGATTTAACCTCTCCGTTTGACCTGAAGTCTGGGGATGATACGCAGTGCTTCTTATCAGACTGGTTCCCAAATTCTTATGCATTCGCTCCCAGAAGTGAGTGGTGAACAGTGGTCCTCTATCTGATATGATGGTCTTGGGAATACCATGCAGCTTGACAATCTCAGCCATATATATATCGGCATACTCGGGAGGTCTGTATGTGTTTTTAACTGGAATGAAATGAGCCGACTTGGTTAACCGATCTATGATTACCCAAATCGAGTCATTCCCCTTCCTCGTGGTTGGTAAACCTGTGATAAAGTCCATACTGACCTCTTCCCATTTCCACTCTGGAACTGATAACGGTTGCAACAGACCTGCAGGTTTCATATGGATGGCCTTAACTCTGCAACACGTGTCGCAACGGGCCACATATGCGGCTATTTCTTTCTTCATCTTGGTCCACCAAAAGTGGGGTCTTAGATCTTGATACATTTTACTACTACCAGGATGAATAGAAAGCTTAGAGAGATGGGCTTCATCCATGATGCGATTCTTCAATTCCCGATCCTTTGGGACTACTAACCAATGTTGAAACCACAGTACCCCTTTCTCATCAACTCAAAATTGAGTTTTTGGGTCATCTTTGATCTTCTCTTTGATGTGGAAAATACCCTTGTCTGATTTCTGTCCTTCAATGACTTGACTTTCGAGTGAACAACTGAGTTGTATATGACATAAAACTTCAGGATGCATGAGATTGAAACCATCTTCAAACAACGGTTGAACCACTTGATAGTGCGGTTTACGACTCAACGCATCTGCTACTACATTAGCCTTGCCTGGATGATAGTGAACTTCCAGATCATAGTCCTTGATTAACTCTAACCACCGTCGTTGCCTCGTATTTAGCTCGGACTGAGTGAAGATGTACTTCAAACTCTTATGATCGGTATAAATGTGACACTTATTTCCTAGCAGATAATGTCTCCAAATCTTCAAAGCGTGCACTACTGCGGCTAACTCGAGGTCGTGCGTTGGGTAGTTGACTTCGTGCCTTCTCAACTGTCGGGAAGCATAAGCTATCACCCTGCCATCTTGCATCAACACACACCCCAGGCCACTCTTCGATGCGTCACAAAACACATCAAAAGGCTTTTCTATATTAGGTTGCGCCAGAACGGGAGCAGTGGTTAGCAACTTTCGCAAGGTGCGGAAGGCTAACTCACACCCTTCTGTCCAGACAAACTTGTGATCCTTTTGTAGCAAACTTGTCATTGGCTTGGCAATCTTGGAGAAGTGAGGTATGAAACGATGATAATACCCGGCCAGACCAAGAAAACTTCTAACTTCCGAGACAGAAGTTGGTGCCTTCCAGTCCATGACTTCCTGCACTTTTGATGGATCCACAGCAATCCCTTCTTCCGACAGAATATGCCCTAGGAAAGGAACTTTCTTCAGCCAGAACTCACACTTGCTGAACTTGGCATATAACTGATGCTCTTGTAATCGTGTCAGCACGATTCTCAGATGCTTGGCGTGATCTTGCTCATTTTCTGAATAAACCAGAATATCATCAATAAACACCACAACAAACTTATCCAATTCTGGCATAAAGACTGAATTCATCAGATACATAAAGTATGCAGGAGCATTCGTCAATCCAAAGGACATGACAAGATACTCATACAACCCATATCTGGTGGAAAAAGCAGTCTTCGGGATGTCTTGCGGACGAATCTTGATTTGGTGGTACCCAGACCTCAAATCTATCTTAGAAAACACTCTTGCCTTGGACAACTGATCAAATAGGATATCAACCCTTGGCAAAGGATACTTATTCTTGATTGTCACTGCATTGAGTGGACGATAGTCCACGCACATGCGCAATGACTGATCCTTCTTTTTCACAAACAATGCTGGACAACCCCATTCCGACGAGCTTGGCCGAATGAACCCTTTATCCAGTAACTCTTTTAGTTGAGTCTTCAACTCAGCGAGTTCGTTTGGTGGCATCCGGTACGGCCTCCTAGATATTGGTGCTGTACCTGGTATCAACTCAATTGCAAACTCTACCTCCCTATCTGGGGGAAGTCCTGGTAAATCCTCAGGAAACACATCAGGGAACTCACATACCACAGGTATGTGTTCTAGTGGAACCACCTGTACTGCACACGAAAGACTGGCGAAGTCCAACCGTCGGGGTAGCTTGACCTGCAGCACACCCTTCCCTTGCGGGTCTCTGAGGGAAAGAGTTCTATTCCTGGCGTCTATAATCGCGCCCAGTCAGTCATCTTGTTCATTCCAGTGATGACATCCAAAACCAGTCCTGGCATGACCACATGGTTTACGCGAAACCTCCGGCCACTGATATCCAACGTAACTCCTGTTACTGTTTTATTAGTCAACACATCGGCTCCAGCTGAGCTGATGCGGTAGCCATAACCTAACTCAGTAACTGGCTGGTCATGTTTTTGTGCAAATGCTTGGCTCATGAATGAATGCGATGATCCAGAATCAAACAAAACAACTGCGAGATGTTGGTTGATAGGAAACATACCAGCTGTTACCGGTTCTCCTTCCGGGATCTCCTCGATCGAGGTATGGTGCACACGAGCTGGATAGGTTAGTTGCTGCCTCTTGGGGTAGGGACATTCCTTAGCAAAGTGCCCCATCTTGTGGCAGTTATAGCACGGACCCTTGGGCGCATTGTTGACGGCAGGTGCTGCAGCTTGAATTGCCTTTGGCTTGGCAGGGGCTATGGCCACCTTGTACGGCTTCTGCTATGTTGGATGCCCGGTGTTCCTTCTCTGCGGCGGTCGGAACCTAGCACCTGGGGCAGGAGGACGATACGGTTGTCGCCCTGCCACTGGTGCCCTGGACTGGGATGATCCGGCTTTAAAATCCCTCTTACGTGACTTGGATGCACTGTAGTTGTTGTTATTGTTCTCTTGGGTCAGACAGTCACTGATGTAGGCATTGAAGGTAGCCCTGGCTCCTGTACCCATGGTCTTCAGCATCTTTGGATTCAAGCCCCTCTGGAAACTAGCAATCTTCTTAGCCTCCATGTTCACAAACTCAGGGGCATAGCGAGCGAGATTATTGAAAGCGTGTAAATACTCCTTCACCGATTTCGTCCCCTGGGACAGCCTCATGAACTCCCCAACCTTCATTTCAACCACGCCCGGAGGAATGTAATTTCCCCGGAAAGCGGTGGTAAAGCGGTTCCAGGCGATTGGGGTCCCCTCTAGGTAGGTGGTACGGTGATGGGACCACCAAATCCCAGCGGGTCCTTGCAACTGATGCGCCGCATACTCAGCCTTAAGCGCTTCTGTCATTCGGAGAAGACGAAACTTCTGCTCCATAGTGTTGATCCACTCATCTGCCTCAAGCGGTTCCAAAGCCTCTTTGAAGATTGGTGGCTTGGTATCCATGAAGTCCTTGAACGAACTGTACTGGTTGACTTCTTGGCCGCCCTGGTTATCTCCACGACGGGTGTTGTCAGCTATGTTGCGCAGAGCCTCTTCCATGTTGCGCTGCATCTGTTCCATGTTGCGTTGGCTCCCCAGAAACTGCGCGAAAAACACATCCGTAGTGTACGGAGGAGGCGGTGGTGGTGGCGGTGTTGGTGCTCTGTCCTCATTCCGTTGAGCCCCACCTCCGGATGTACCTGCTCCAAGACCCGGGTTGCTGTTACCCCCGCTATTGACGGTCCTTAAGTATCAAATTTAATTATCAAATAAATAAAGAAAAGGATCCAAATGAAATCAAGATCTAGACTTAGGGTTTTATCTGACAGAATTCCACGAGTTTTGGTGTTTATCTATTTCTGCAGGGGGTTATCAGGAAATATGGAAGAAAGGCCCACATGTCGGGATTACGTAAAGATATTAACATGCTGCACAATTATCTTACATCTAGAAGACTCCAGAAGCCACGAGACCGAAGCGGAGGCAAAACGGGGCCAGAGACAGGGCGCCCGCCCTGTCCTACTGGGCGCCCGCCCCCTCCAGGAGTCCAATCAGGACTCTGCTTTGCGGGAGATCTCCACCGACCTAAAGGATGAATCTAAACCATACAATCTATGTCGGTTTGATCCAAGCGCCCATATTCACTTGAAGGGACTATAAAACCAGACCCCCTGGCCCCTGGAGGAGAGAGCCTCTCAACCCTAATTCATTGTTCCATCAAGGGAGAAGAAGCCTCTGATCAAGATTAGAGCCACCACATCAATTAGACATCTAGATTAGCATAGCTACATAGGATTAGAACTAGAAGGAGTCAATCTTCGATTGGTTTCCGGATCTGTCAGGAGGATTCTTGGTAATTCTCTAATTGTGCTTCTAATTGCTTTCTAATTATCTTTGTTCTTCAATATTATGAATATGACTTTGTTCTACTTCAATATATTGCTTATGACTTTGCTCTACTTGCTTATATTCAAGATTATATTATTCTTAGTTTATCATAGTTATGTACTTGGCTTAGTTAGATTCGATCTATATACATGCTTAGGATCGTATAGCGTTTATCCATCGGATCCATGGGTAAATGATAGATATTGTGTAGGCGTGGTGCTTATACCGTATTTATCTGCGATTGTACCCAATATGCCAGATCGTGGGGTGGTTCGTGATAGTGACAGCTTCATTGATTCTTATATAGTCCCCCTCTCGTGTATTGGGCTGGCAGAGCAACGTTATTACAGGGGAGTGATTGCTATGTTTCTCATATTCCTTGCTAATATCACTATGCATGGGCGTAGTCTTGTCTCGCAATGATTGCTAAGTATGCTTGCACTAATTATGATAATGCTAGACTATATAGTTAAGAATAACTTAGGGAATATTCTTGTAGTTCGTTCTAATACCATGCTAATGACTTTCTAGAGTATCTAATTGAGGTGCTTATCATATTTATTATGTGGCTAGATCAGATTAGTTATCCTTGTCACTATTATTATTTCATATATCTTTTATGTGACACTTATCCCTGTATGAAGAGTTAGATATAATGTTCTCAATTATACATGCAATGATAGATGCTCAATCTCATATTCTATTCTGTAATCAATATTGATGATTTCTAATCCCTTCCTAGTGGTAAAAATATAAATAACGATACTTGGAATACTTCCCGGTTAAAATGCTGCATCGGTATTAATCTGTGCGCTTGCAGATCCCATTCATTATTTATTTAGAAGAGCAATTGCATATTTCAATACCGCGTCTCTTATATCATGCTGGGGATGACAACTTAGCTTAAGTGGTGTGAGGGATAGGTTTGGCATTTTTGGCACCGTTACTAGATTTAGAGAACTTAGTCTACTTTTGGTAATGATGTTAAGAATACCCAACAAGCATTTTTGGCGCCGTTGCCGGGGAAGGTTGATTACCAATCAGGAATGGAATAAAAGATTTTGAGTTATCATTCGCATCACTAATATGCTTGAGCTTATCTATTCTCTCATACAGTTTTACCCCGATATTTTTCTATTTTATCTTATGCAGGGGAATGTATGAATAGAAGACATCTTCCAGGGAATTTTGTTGACAATCCCGAAGCATTATTCAAGAAGACGAGAGCCAAGCTAAAGAAATCATCAACACTTCAGCAAGAAGCTTCATCCAATCAAGAAGATCACCGGAACTTGTCTTCAGAGTTCGAAGCCATGGCGAACAAATCAATCCGTGAGTTCTCAGCTCCCACTACGGACAACATCCACACTGGACCTGCTGTAGAGATCGATGGCAACTTTGAGCTCAAGCCTGGACTTATCAACATGGTGCAATCCAACCAGTTCTGTGGGAAGGCACACGAAGATGCTAGTGCTCATTTACAACACTTCCTGGAGATTTGCAACACATTCACCATAGCAGGAGTTTCCAAAGACGCTATACTACTTCGCCTCTTCCCATTCTCACTGTTAGGAAGAGCGAAGCAGTGGTTCTACGCTACAAAGGAGAAGAATACTACGTGGGCACTCTGCTCAACAAACTTCCTGGCTAAGTTCTTTCCCATGGGCAAGACCAATGCTCTCCGTGGGAAGATTACAAGTTTTCAGCAATAAAATGATGAATCTGTTCTAGAAGCATGGGAGCGCTTTCAAGACTACATCCTAGAATGTCCCCATCATGGAATGGAGAGTTGGCTATTGATGCAGACGTTTTATCATGGGCTCAGCAACAGTGCCCGAGAGACCATGGATGCTGCAGCTGGAGGAGCATTCTTATCACTTACTATACCACAAGACACAGCTCTTGTGGAGAAGATGGCGTCCAATCAAAGCTGGAATGAAGAGAGGACCCAGACACGCAAGGGAGGTGGAGGTATGCATCAGCTGAAGGAGGTAGACATACTGTCTGCAAAGCTAGACCTGCTCATTAAGAAGCTCGACGATAGAGCTGGAGACAAGAAAGAAGTTATGCACATCTACGACTCTCACATGACTTGTGAGGAATGTGGAGACACTGGACACTCAGGCAACCACTGTCCTGAGATGCTTGAGGATGTGAACTACATCAACAACAACTACTACAACCGTCCTCAACAAACTCAAGGTTGGAATCAACAGAGGCCTAACTACTCAGGTAATTATCAGGGTAACAATTCTTACAACAACAATAGTAATTTTCCACCTTTGAGAGAGTTAGTGTCTAATCAAGGAAAGCTAATGGATAATCTATCTAAGAAATTGGCATCTAATGATAAAATGCTAGAAAATATAAATAATTGAATGGATAATTTCTCTACTGCCATCAAAAGTCAAATTAGCTTTAATAAAATGATTGAATCCCAGTTAAATCAAATAGCTGCTGCTGTTCCTACTACTAACCCCGGTATACCACCACAACCGGAAGGATTAGAATCTGCAAATCTTGTAGACATGTTTAATGCAGGTAATTCGAGTAACCCCGTCACTGAATTTTCTACTGACCGTCTGCCGGTCAAGAGAGGCGATCCAGGTTGCCCCGTCATCCCGATCTCCATCGGCATGGTGGACTTTCCAGAAGCACTCTGTGACTTTGGCTCCAGTGTCAACATTATACCCAGGGTACTCTATGAAAAATTCTTTACATATCCTTTATTAGAAACAACCATGTGTTTGCAGTTTGCAGATCAGACGATAACTTTTCCAAAAGGAATATTGAGGAACCTTTGTGTCCGAGTTGGTACCTTATATGCCCCAGCAGACTTCGTAGTGGTAGAGACCGGAAATGATGAGAGAGCACCTATCATCTTAGGGAGGCCATTCTTGAATACCACGGGAGCTATCATCTACGCCAGTGCTGCCAAGATCAGTTTCTACGTCAAAGGGAAGAAGGAGATATTTTTCTTCAAGAACAAGACTACACAAATTCAAGATCAATCCAGACGTAAATCAAGGAAGAGGACCAACAGGAGAAACAGGAACAAGCAAGTGTGGACCGAGTCAGCTAAGATGGTCACTGTAGTTCATGGACGCCAAGATCACCAACTTAAGTCACCGTTTTTGACTAAGAAGGACGACCCAGGAATGCCAAGCATCTACTGCTCCATAAATGGATACAACTTCTACAAGACGATTTGCGACACCGGATCAGGCGTCAACATAATGGCCGCAGTCACCTATCGGCTCTTGTTTGGAACCATGCCACTAAGACCAACATACATTCAGCTCCAGATGGCAGATCAGACATTTCGAGAAGTTCAAGGAATAGTATCTGATGTCCCAGTCAAAATAGACGATCACTTTGTCTACACAGACTTTCAAGTTGTTGACATGGGAGAAGACGAGTACGATCCACCCATCATCCTTGGAAGACCGTTCCTCAGCACCGTTAAAGCAATTATCTACATTGGAACCGGAGAAGTCCATATGCACTTCCCCTCAGAGAAGGTACGCCGTTATTTTGCTGACCCTAACTATATTGTTGAAGAATCTATGCAGGTCAGAAAGAGACGCAACCGCAACCTGAGGAGGCAGATGATCAAGGATGGATGGGCAGACTATGAAGGAGAAGTTGTAAGGTCAGAAGACATAGAGTTTAAACAGAATTATCCAGAGGAGATTGAAGCACCGAGTCAGGTGTGGAAAATGAAGATAACTATACATGAAGAGGAGGCGCTGCCGGAAGTACCGACTACGCCACCCAACGAACCTCAGGACGATTAAGAAAATGGAGAGTCCCGTTCGGAGGACTTAAAAACACCGAACGCCTTGCCAAGAAGTAAACTTGGAAGTTATCCTTTCCCTTTTAATCATTTCAATTATTTCAAATAGTTTACTTAGTTAATTATGTTCGTGCTATCCTAAAAAGAAAATAAAAATGTGAAAAACAGTAAGCCCCATGTGAGTAGACGAGTGGCATAAAACCCATAAGTACATTCACTGTGGTGGCATAAAAATAAAATAATTATTTTTCTGCTTTATAAAATAAAAATATAAAAACAGGGAGTAACAATTATTAAGGAGTCTCAACATGATAAAGGCTAGATATTTATGCTAACACTTAATCAGTTCCACAAGCTTTGTTGTCTATTTGAGCTCCACAGAATTTAAGAATCAAGAAGACTAGCAGACGGAGGACATTCTAATCGCTGTCAGAATGCTGCTGACTTTCAAATACACCTCTGCCACCTGCTAGCTACATCAAGAGAAATTACGTCAAAATTCAGCTTGGAGGAGAGCACCCCCATTTATCTCAATAAGTATTTCTATCTATCTTTATACTTATATTATTAAACTATGGAAAACCAAATAAAGAGTTTGCGCTTATTTATATATGTCTTTTGCTTAGTGTGTTTAATAAATAAATAAAGTGGCTATGCTAATCTGTATCTTAATAAAACTTAAGCATGGATATGATAAATAGTTGCTCTGCCTAATTTCACATTTTAAGTTCTCTCTCAAGTTTAGATATAACTGTTATAATTTAAAGCTTGCTCTAGACCTAAACTTGTGGGATGAAAACTTGATCTGAAGTCTAAGTTGTTAACGGATACGATATGGAAAGGTTGAGCTGCTGTTTATCTGTTCCTAGAAATGCTAGAATTCTGGAGAATTTTATCTTTGAAAATCTTTACAATGTTGCATGATGAGTTCCTATATGATGAGAGTTTAAATTCCTACCACAGCCATATATACATGCTTGCTAGACTTTGAGCCACACATTTACTATTTACTGCTTAGGAGCATTGAGTGTGGTCAAGCTGTGTTGACCCTTAGGAGCTTGTCATGTGGTTAAATCAAAATTTCACTTGCACGTTCACTCATATATGCTACTTCTACTCCGGAAGTACCATCCACATATATCCACCCATTCCATCTCCAGAATCACCCAAAAATATTCTACTCCTAACCCGGGAGAGAATAACCAAAAATATTTCTATTTTCCCCTTCTGAAATAAATGCTCAAGTTATCTTGTTACTACCACTTGCTATATTATCTCAAGAGATGAATGCTCTAAAAAAAGAGAGAAAAAAAAGAGATACGAGGAAATAAAACGGAGCAAGTGCTCGGAACCTCGAAAGAAAAAAAAGTGAGACGAGAGGTAAAAATGGACAAGTGTCCGACAGTAGAATTAGGGGTGCAAGATACCCACCTGAGAGAAAAGAAAAATATAGAGCATCTCATTCTTCTCATAAAGTTTCAAAAAGCAAGGAAGGTATGTATCCCCTCAAAGAGCAAAGTAGAATTAGACTTCCACCACCATTGTTTTCACCATTGTTATCACCATCATCACCATACACCATTCATTCGCCACACATGCACATCTTGATTTGGCTTATTGACTTGTTACTTTGGATCCATGGTTTGACTATGCAATAAATGTCTTATAAGTATGTATACTTTATCTCCCACCTATGAGCTCCAGATATTAAAGCCTTATTAGAGTAGGGTGAGAGAGAAGGTAATGTCACTATGCCTTATACCACAAATACTACATATCCTGAGAGAAGGCATATACCATCAATGCCTTGGTAAGGATCCAAAAATACCACAAAAGAGAGACCTGAGAGAATCATACAAGGAATTTCTGAGTTTTATTTGAAAATCTGCAAAAAACCCCAGAGCTATAGCTGATCAAGAATAAGAGACATGGCACTTGGCTAGACTGTTCTATCTTTTAACTACTCAAGACAGAAGTGACGGTTACAAGTCCCATGGTGAAGGTAAAGTAAGTAAGTTTTAAGTCTTGACAGTTTACTCTAACTTAGAGATGAGATCTTATTTAAAAGCATGTGTACCATCAATTTTCTAAATATTGCAACTACTTATGATCCATAGCTGAGTCTATCCTTGCTCAGGGACGAGCAAGAGGTAAGCTTGGGGGAGTTTGTTGACGGTCCTTAAGTATCAAATTTAATTATCAAATAAATAAAGAAAAGGATCCAAATGAAATCAAGATCTAGACTTAGGGTTTTATCTGACAGAATTCCACGAGTTTTGGTGTTTGTCTATTTTTGCAGGGGGTTATCAGGAAATATGGAAGAAAGGCCCACATGTCGGGATTACGTAAAGATATTAACGTGCTGCGCAATTATCTTACATCTAGAAGACTCCAGAGACAGGGCGCCCGCCCTATCCTACTGGGCGCCCGCCCCCTCCAGGAGTCCAATCAGGACTCTGCTTTGCGGGAGATCTCCACCGACCTAAAGGATGAATCTAAACCATACAATCTATGTCGGTTTGATCCAAGGGCCCATATTCACTTGAAGGGACTATAAAACCAGACCCCCTGGCCCCTGGAGGAGAGAGCCTCTCAACCCTAATTCATTGTTCCATCAAGGGAGAAGAAGCCTCTGATCAAGATTAGAGCCACCACATCAATTAGACATCTAGATTAGCATAGCTACATAGGATTAGAACTAGAAGGAGTCAATCTTCGATTGGTTTCCAGATCTGTCAGGAGGATTCTTGGTAATTCTCTAATTGTGCTTCTAATTGCTTTCTAATTATCTTTGTTCTTAAATATTATGAATATGACTTTGTTCTACTGTTGACGGTCCTTAATGCTCACATTTAACCATCAACTAATCATAGAAAAGGATCCAAATGCAACCAACACCTAGACTTAGGGTTTTATCTGACAGAATTCCACAAGTTTTGGTGTTTGTCTATTTCTGCAGGGGGTTATCAGGAAATACGAAAGAAAGGCCCACACGTCGGGTTTACATAGAGATATTAACGTACCGCATAATTTTCTACCATCTAGAAGACTCCAGAAGCCACGGGAACGAACGGGAGGCCGATCGGGCTCGGAGGCAGGGCGCCCGCCCAACTCTCCTGGGCGCCCGCCCAGCTACAGTGTCCAATTCGGACCCGTTTCGCGTATTATGCTCCACCGACCTAAAGGATCAAGGAAAACCGTGCGATCAATGTCGGTTTGATCCGATGGCCCAGATTCAATTGAAGGGACTATAAAACCAGACCCCCCTGGCCCCTGGAGATCATACCTCTTCTACAGAATCAAAGCTAGGGTTTCAATTCTTCATCCAAGTAGAGAGGATCCCTCTAGTTCTTCTAGTTCTACCTCTAGTTCATCTAGATCTAGTTCTAGTTCTAGTTCCTCTAGTTCTAGTTCTAGTTAGTTCTAGTTGTAATCTAGAAAATAGGGAGAGAGAAGAGGAGAGCGGAGGAGGAGGAGCCGGATCTGTCAGATCTTCCTCAACATTGTACTTTTGCAGCAACTGGTTCGTTCTTCATCGTTCTCCAGGTTCTTCAATTCATAACTCCTGAGTTCTCTAATTACTTTTATTTACATTCAAGTTATTTATTGGATTCCTGCTTGCATCAAGTGCTCTAGTCTTTATAACGCTAGAGTAGTAATTAATAGATTAGACGTGGTGTTTAGTCTTGCGATTACCTGGAATTGCACCCAATCCTACGGATTGTTGTGGTAGCCCTAGGGTAGTGACAGCCCTAACGGTCGACGTATTCCACCACGTTCGGATCGGTGTTTGTAGGACCGTAGTCAGACCTTCCTAGCCCCCTTCTCATCTCTTTCTGTGGTTAGTGTTCTGATGTCCCGAAATAGATAATCTTGAAGTAATTATTGATTCTTAGATCAACTAGAGAACTCTCAGGAAACTTCCTCTCTTCCCACCAAAAATAATTATATAGTTATCCTTGGGCGATTTTGGATCTTAATTAGTACACTCACGTTCTCTGTGGAAAATCGATACTCTGGAATACTCCCGGGTGAAAGCTACATCGGTATCCGTGCGCTTGCGGATTTTTCTGTTTGCGTTTAAAATACCCAACAAGCTTTCTGGCGCCGTTGCCGGGGAACGGTAGCTGTGCTAGTTTCGAACCAAGTCGTCCGTGTATCCTTTTTCTTTTCCTTTTTTAACCACACTCACCTTACCATTCTCACCACACCACATGGATTTCACTCTAAGCATTAATGAGCATGGAATTTATTTCATAGGCACTTCATTTGCTCCATGCTCATATGCAACATCTTACCAATCCATTGGTCTCTCCAACATCACCACATTCGAGATCTCCAACCCCCACTTCCTTTCTATTTATAAAAACTTTAAAAGGGCGGTTGTCGATGCATATGTCTATAAGAAATATTGTAGATCTCATTGAGTTGATCTTGATATAGGTCAGCGTTGGAGGGGAAACCACTTCACTGACATAAATTGATGGTTTCCCATGGACAAGCTTAGTGTCCTAAAACAAGCACTGATTAGATCATAACATGAGCTTTTGATTATTTGCAACATTACCTTGTGTATTGAGCATATAAGGATAATTGTAAAAAAAATTCCTTCGGGTATTCTTGTCACTAACCTTTCTAGGATTGGAGCAAGAAGATCGGATCAATGACAAGCACAAGGTATGAACAACCAATCATCATACAACATTGAATTAAATCCATCCAAACTTGAATTTTGCAAAATTCAAGCTTGGGGGAGTACTTTACATAAAATCGTCCTTTGCCATGTTGCTATGTTGGTTGTCCCTACCTTTGAGACATGCTCAATGTGTTAAATACTAATCACACTACTTCATCTCCACTTGAGTAGATCTCTATAAATGCTTTCATGCTACCTTTATTTTAGTATATGTCTAGGTTTGGAGTAGTTTCATTTATCTCTTAATTAAGCATGGTGCTTTGTTTAGGGCTGATGATCTTACTTCCAAGGGAGTTTAAATTAAGCATGATGCTTAAGTTAAAATGCCCTCCTAAATCAAATTAGACATGGTGTCTAGGTTGATCTTTGAGCCGATAGTATGCTATAGTAGATATTGGATATTTTGTTGGACTAACTCCTGCAGGAAAACTTTCAATATCGACTTGGGAAGTCCTGAGATAAACTCATTGGAGACAAAGAGAGAGACACATGAAGTTTAACAATTTACACAAGGAAGGCATAGCTCACAAGTGATGATCCATGGAGTGTGCCACAAACACGATGCACAACCGATAAGAAAGGAAAGCTTTCACAAGGTGATACTGTACCATCACTCTTCAAGTAAGGTAACATCTTAAGGTACTTGACTATTACTTCTATAAGCTTCTCCTTATTTTTGGCGTTCACATGAATAAAAGAGACAAACATGTATGATTTACAACTCTAGATTAACCAACCCAATCGATTCAATATGTTTAATCCTTCCACCTTTGTGATCCTACACTCCTAATCATATAAGCTAAAATGTTGCACACACAATCTTTGGAAGATATATATAAAAAAAGAGATAAGTATAGATAGATTATCTTTCCATTAGGTTGAGTGATCTGATCTGACGAATGTTTTAAATGCTACACTCATGATCTTATTATCCATCAACTTTGTCTTGCTCACTATGCTTAAGGTTAGAGAAGAACAAATACACTTTTGGTTCTCTTGGTGTTTTCCACCAACAGGGCCCATGCACTTGATCTCTGCCTTGTCTCTATGAGCAGTTACACTTCGAGCAAAATATGAAGGAGTTTCACAACTCCTAGACTCCACCAAGTGAAGAACTTAGATCTACGAGCATAAACACACTGGAGATACTGGACACTCAGGCAATCACTGCCCTGAGATGCTTGAGGACATAACTACTGGAGTAACCCCGCTGTGGAAGTAATTACTGACCTTCTGCCGGTCAAGAGAGACAATCCAGGACGTCCCGTCATCCCGATCTCTGCGACTTCCTAGAAGCACTCTGCGACTTTAGCTCCAGCGTTAACATTATGCTCAGGGTACTCTATGATAAATTCTTTACACATCCTTTCCTAGAAACAACCATGTGTTTGCAGCTTGCAGATCAGACACTAAGTTTCCTAAAGGGAATATTGAAGAACTTCTGCATCCGAGTTGGTACCTTGTATGCCCCAGCAGACTTCGTGGTGATAGAGACTGGTATTGATGAGAGGGCATCCATCATCCTAGGGAGGCCATTCTTGAACACCTTGGGAGTTGTCATCTATGCTAGTGCTGCCAAGATCAGTTTCTACATCAAAGGGAGGAAGGAGACGTTTTCCTTCAAGAACAAGATTACACAAATCTCAAAGCAATCCCGACATGAACCAAGGAAGAGGACCAATAGGAGGAACAGAAACAAGCAAATGTGGACTGAGTTAGCTAAGATGGTCACTGCAGTTCAAGGAGGTCAAGATCGTCAACTCAAGTCGCCTTTCTTGTTCAAGAAGGATGACCCTGGTGTTCCAAGCATCGAGTGCACAATCAACGGATATTCTTTTCAGAAGACACTCTACGACATCGGATCTGATGTCAATGGCCGCAGTCACCTATCAGCTCCTGTTTAGAACCATGCCCCTACAACCAAAATACATTCAGCTCCAGATGATTTGAAGGTTATTGTCATTGGAGAAGACGAGTACAATCCACCCGTCATCCTTGGAAGACCGTTCCTCAACACCGTTAAAGCAATCATCTACATTGGAACCGGAGAAGTCCACATGCACTTCCCCTCTGAGAAGGTACGCCGCTATTTTACTGACCCTAACCATATAGTTGAAGACTCTAAGCAGGTCAGGACAAGAAGAAGACGACGCAACCGTAATCAGAGAAGGCAAATCATCAAGGATGGATGGGTAGACTATGAAGGAGAAGTTGTAAGGTCTGAAGACATACAACTTGAATAGAACTGTCCTGAGGAGACCGTAACACCGAGTCAGGTGTGGAGAGAGAAGATAGTTATACATGAAGAGGAGGCACCGCCGGAACCACCGACTACGCCATCCAGTGAATCCCAGGATGACTGTGAAAACAGAGAGTCCCGTTCGGAGGACTTAAAAACACTGAATGCCTTGCCAAGAGGTAAACTTGGTAGTTATCTTTTGCTTTTCAATTATTTAAAATAGTTTGCTTAGTTAATTAGGTTCATGCTATCTTGAAAAGAAAATAAAAATATTAAAAATAGTAAGCCCCATGTGAGTATGCTCATGGCATAAAACCCATAAGTACATTCACTGTGGTGGCATAAAAATAAAATAAATATATTCCTGTCCTATAAAAATAAAATTATAAAAATAAATTTATGATCCTACTAAAGAGAGTAACATTTATTGAGGAGGCTCAACATGATAAAGGCTAGATATTTATGCTAACACTTAACTAGTTCCACAAAGCTTAGTTGTCTATTTGAGCTCCACAGAATTCAAGGATCAAAGAAGACTAGCAGACGGAGAACATCCTAATCGCTGTCAGGGTGTTGCCGACATTCAAATACACCTCTGCCACCTGCTACATCAAAAGGAATTACGTCAAAATCCAGCTTGGGGGTGAGCACCCCCATTTATCCAGCTAAGTGTTCTACTCATGTTTATACTTTACTCTAATAATAAAAAGATGCATAATCATAAAAAACCAAATAAATATTTTGTGCTTATATATATCTTTGCTTAGCTTGCTAAATAAATAAATAAATAAAGATTGCTATGAACCCTCATGATAAGCTCTCACATGGAAATGATGAATAGTTGCTCTACCATGACTAGTTCTCAAAATTGAAATCTCTCTCAAGTTTAGGCATGACTGTTATGAATTAAGATTTGCTCTAAACCTGAACTTGTGGGGAGAGTACTTGATCTAAAGTCTAAGTCGTTAACGGATATGATATGGGAAGGTTGAGCTGTTGTTTATCTGTTCCTAGAGATGCTAGAATTCTGGAGAATTTTATCTTTGAAAATCTTTAAAATGTCACATGATGAGTTCCTGTATGATGAGAGTTTAAATTCCTACCACAGCCATATATACATGCTTGCTAGACTTTGAGCCACACATTTACTTTTTACTGCTTATGAGCATTGAGTGTGGTCAAGCTGTGTAGACCCTTAGGAGCCTGTAATGTGGTTAAATCAAGATTCACTTGCACGTTCACTCATACATGCTGCTTCTACTCTAGAAGTACGCATCCACATATATCCATTTCTATCTCCAGAACCACCCAAAAATATTCTACTCCTAATCCGGGAGAGAATAGCCAAAAATATTCCTGTTTTTCCCCTGTGAAATAAATGCTCAAGTTATCTTGTTACTACCACTTGCTATATTATCTCATGAGATGAGTGCTCTAAAAAAAAGAGAAAAAATATATACGAGGAAATAAAAAGGGGCAAGTGCCCGGAACCTCGAAAGAAAAGAAAAAGTAAGACGAGAGGTAAAAATGGACATGTGTCCGACAGTAGAATTAGGGGTACAAGATACCCACCTGAGAGAAATGAAAAAGAAAATATAGAGCATCTCATTCTCCTCAAAAAGTTTCAAAAGAGCAAGAAAGGTATGTATCCCCTCAAAAGAGCATAAGTAGAATTAGACTTTCACCATTGTTATCACCATCATCACCATACACCATTCATTCGCCACACATGCACATCTTGATTTGACTTATTGACTTGTTCTTCTGGATCCATGGTTTGACTATGCAATATATGTCTTGTAAGTATGTATTAGCTGTCTCCCACCTATGAGCTCCAGATATCAAAACTTTATTAGAGTAGGGTGAGAGAGAAGGCAATGCCACTTTGCCTTATACCACAAATACCACATACTTTGAGAGAAGGCATATACCATTACTGCCTTGGCAAGGATCCAGAAATACCACAAAAGAGAGACTAGAGAGAGTCATAAAAGGAATATCTGAGTTTTATTTAAAAATCTGCAAAAACTCCAGAGCTATAGTTAATCGAAGAACAAGAGACATGGTGCTTGACTAGACTGTTCTATCTTTTAACTACTCAAGACAGAAGTGATGGTTACAAGTCCCATGGTGAAAGGTAAATGAGTAAGTTTTAAGTCTTAACAGTTTACTCTAACCCGAGATGAGATCTTGTTTAAACGCATGTGTATCTTTAAGTTATGAAACCACTGCAGAAACTCTTGAGTTCATCTTTGCTCAGGGACGAGCAAAGGTTAAGCTTGGGGGAGCTTGTTGACGGTCCTTAATGCTCACATTTAACCATCAACTAATCATAGAAAAGGATCCAAATGCAACCAACACCTAGACTTAGGGTTTTATCTGACAGAATTCCACAAGTTTTGGTGTTTGTCTATTTCTGCAGGGGGTTATCAGGAAATACGAAAGAAAGGCCCACACGTTGGGTTTACATAGAGATATTAACGTACCGCATAATTTTCTACCATCTAGAAGACTCCAGAAGCCACGGGAACGAACGGGAGGCCGATCGGGCTCGGAGGCAGGGCGCCCGCCCAACTCTCCTGGGCGCCCGCCCAGCTACAGTGTCCAATTCGGACCCGTTTCGCGTATTATGCTCCACTGACCTAAAGGATCAAGGAAAACCGTGCGATCAATGTCGGTTTGATCCGATGGCCCAGATTCAATTGAAGGGACTATAAAACCAGACCCCCCTGGCCCCTGGAGATCATACCTCTTCTACAGAATCAAAGCTAGGGTTTCAATTCTTCATCCAAGTAGAGAGGATCCCTCTAGTTCTTCTAGTTCTACCTCTAGTTCATCTAGATCTAGTTCTAGTTTATCTAGTTCTAGTTCTAGTTCCTCTAGTTCTAGTTCTAGTTAGTTCTAGTTGTAATCTAGAAAATAGGGAGAGAGAAGAGGAGAGCGGAGGAGGAGGAGCCGGATCTGTCAGATCTTCCTCAACATTGTACTTTTGCAGCAACTGGTTCGTTCTTCATCGTTCTCCAGGTTCTTCAATTCATAACTCCTGAGTTCTCTAATTACTTTTATTTACATTCAAGTTATTTATTGGATTCCCGCTTGCATCAAGTGCTCTAGTCTTTATAACGCTAGAGTAGTAATTAATAGATTAGACGTGGTGTTTAGTCTTGCGATTACCTGGAATTGCACCCAATCCTACGGATTGTTGTGGTAGCCCTAACGGTCGACGTATTCCGCCACGTTCGGATTGGTGTTTGTAGGACCGTAGTCAGACCTTCCTAGCCCCCTTCTCATCTCTTTCTGTTGTTAGTGTTCTGATGTCCCGAAATAGATAATCTTGAAGTAATTCTTGATTCTTAGATCAACTAGAGAACTCTCAGGAAACTTCCTCTCTTCCCACCAAAAATAATTATATAGTTATCCTTGGGCGATTTTGGATCTTAATTAGTACACTCACGTTCTCTGTGGAAAATCGATACTCTGGAATACTCCCGGGTGAATGCTACATCGGTATCCGTGCGCTTGCGGATTTTTCTGTTTGCGTTTAAAATACCCAACATCTACTTCAATATATTGCTTATGACTTTGCTCTACTTGCTTATATTCAAGATTATATTGTTCTTAGTTTATCATAGTTATGTACTTGGCTTAGTTAGATTCGATCTATATACATGCTTAGGATCGTATAGCGTTTATCCATCGGATCCATGGGTAAATGATAGATATTGTGTAGGCGTGGTGCTTATACCGTATTTATCTGCGATTGTACCCAATATGCCAGATCGTGGGGTGGTTCGTGATAGTGACAGCTTCATTGATTCTTATATAGTCCCCCTCTCGTGTATTGGGCTGGCAGAGCAACATTATTACAGGGGAGTGATTGCTATGTTTCTCATATTCCTTGCTAATATCACTATGCATGGGCGTAGTCTTGTCTCGCAATGATTGCTATGTATGCTTGCACTAATTATGATAATGCTAGACTATATAGTTAAGAATAACTTAGGGAATATTCTTGTAGTTCGTTCTAATACCATGCTAATGACTTTCTAGAGTATCTAATTGAGGTGCTTATCATATTTATTATGTGGCTGGATCAGATTAGTTATCCTTGTCACTATTATTATTTCATATATCTTTTATGTGACACTTATCCCTGTATGAAGAGTTAGATATAATGTTCTCAATTATACATGCAATGATAGATGCTCAATCTCATATTCTATTCTGTAATCAATATTGATGATTTCTAATCCCTTCCCAGTGGTAAAAATATAAATAACGATACCTGGAATACTTCCCGGTTAAAATGCTGCATCGGTATTAATCTGTGCGCTTGCAGATCCCATTCATTATTTATTTAGAAGAGCAATTGCATATTTCAATACCGCGTCTCTTATATCATGCTGGGGATGACAACTTAGCTTAAGTGGTGTGAGGGATAGGTTTGGCATTTTTGGCACCGTTACTAGATTTAGAGAACTTAGTCTACTTTTGGTAATGATGTTAAGAATACCCAACACCCGCCACGTGTTTGCACCATCTGCATACGTCAATGATAAGCAATCGTTAGGAGTTGCCATCAACGGTAGAAATGTGTAGAATCGTGCCGTACTGAATTTACTGAGGGAATAAATTCACACAATAAACAGAGGCTCAACAATTCATCATCTACGCACAACATCACTAACAGATTGCTTAACGTTCACGCAACAAAGTTCGCGTATATCCAACTTGCCAGCATACATACACTGGACTTTCAACATTAACTCATAAGTCTTACACAGCCCAGATCCAAAAGTACACGACATGCCATGCAACATACAACACAAAAGAAGAAGGACTAGCTCTAGAGCCCTAGCATCTAGTCGCTATGATCACTGTCCATGCCGGAGCCATCCTCATCCTCATCTCCACTAGCAGCTGCTCCTATCTCGGGATCCGCGTCCATCTCGTCCTCAGAGTCTAGCTCAGCTGCTCCAGGCAGGTGGTGAGGGTGGAGCTGGTTATGCAGCTGATGGATCTCCTCATGCAAGTTCTCATTGTACTCCTCCGCATTAGCTAGCTGCTGCTCTAGCTCCAGCTGTCGGGCCCTCAAAGTGTCCTCCTCGTTCCAGGCTTCATTCCTCTGTCCAAGCACATGGACTAGCATGCGCTCGCAGTTCCTGTGAGCAGTGGTCACCCTATCCCTCTGCTCTCGCACTGCAAGCTGGTCCCGACTCAGCTCACTGTTCTTCTGGACTGCCTGATCTCTTTCTCTGGTCACACGGGCCAACTCTGCCTGTAGCCTCTCAACCTCAGAGTCGAACTCACGCTGCAACTGACGCTTCTCATCCTGGACGGTGAGAAGAGACGCGGACAAGCGACCCAAAAAACGCTCTAGGCCTCCATAGGTCTTCATCAACGCGTACATGGCACTCATAGCTACACTGTCACTGTGCTGGTCCTCATCCGCACTCCTCTCTAGAGCGTTCACCTCGGACTGATCCCACACCGAAGTGTAGGGGTCACCCCGGGGAAACACCCCAGCGAAGGCGTGGGCCAGCTCCTGTGGAAACCTCTCCATGAGGTTCCTCAGAACTGCGAAAGCTGCCCTGCTGGCACTGTGGAAAGGCGTGACACCTCGGGACTCGTACACCCAGCCGCCCCAAGCAGGGTCTCCTCCACTGGTAGGGACAACTGCCTCGATCCCCACCAGGGTCTCGTCACCAAGCGGCTCCTTATCCTAATAGTAGCGAGGCTCCCTTCCTTCGGGATACCCCATCGAACTGAGCACCCTTCAAAGCAAAGTGGGCATCCCAAACTCCTCCAGGAACTTGCTCTTATGTCGCGAGCTCCTAGCTGCCAACGGATGGCGAGGGGCCCGCCCACCAGTGGACTTGCGAGCGGTGAGCCTAGTGCGTGCCATCTGCTGCAAATGGAATACCGTGGGTAAGAGCGAGGATTACCTTTAATTATTTTATTTAGAATTGGGACAGATTAAATTAAGGGGGAAAGTAAGCAATGGTATGAAATGAACATGATGCATGCACGAACTTACGACCTCACAAACTTAGAAACAAAGGTTAACACTTAAGCGGTACATGCGGTGGCACACAACGTTCTCTCATAACGTAACTAGCGTTCTAAGCAAGAACGTGGTTAGTGTACCTGTAGAAAACTCATTTCAGCCCACCCACAGTATGATCGTGCCGAACAAGAATTTAAAACTATGCACTTCACATACACAGACACCCGTCCATGCATATGACGTGTCACTACCCACATCATCGTCCTAATGACGGCATCGCCTCTCAGGACGGAATTCCCAACAGGCGGTACTGTTCCCAAGACACACCAAACATGTGTGCATGACACAGTACCTAACAACACTCCCCTAGACCGGCAGTGTATCCGATCATGCTCTCACAGCTCCCACTTACCGTGGCGTAGAGGAAAAATGGATCCATACATTACCACTCAAATGAATGGTACTCATACTATTGCACGCCGTATGAGCGACAAAATAAAAATATGATGCATTAACCCCCTTGTCAGTACTTAACTAGCCACCTTAGAGTCCTTAATTGGGCATAAAGGATATGACCATGGCACACTAGATAGTTTTCCCAAAACTTAGTTTAACACCTTGATCATTATTAATTAATAAAATCCTTTATTAGACCGGTTTAGATTTTGTTTAGAACGTACGAACAGTAACTCGTTAAACCTTGCTCCGATGCCAGCTGTAACAGAACCGACCAAATTATAAGAGATTAAGCCTAACGTGACCATTTGCATAGTCAAACCGTCACGCTTAAGCCCATATAATCCCGGTAGTCCGTGAAATCTCGAAGGATTTCAAACCACACATCGCACAATAGCCAAGATCGTAATAAGTTTAGCGGTCACCATTCACAAATACATCCAGATTACAACATTCATAAAATACAACACACACGTTTAGTCTGATACAGTGCCATAGTTCGGTCATTCCCACAAAAGCAAAAGAAGAGACGGAGTGACCATCGCCCTTGGTCTAGTCATCACCCATGGCTGGGTACAGACAGAGGATACAATAACCATAGTACATTTGACCATCTGCAAAACATCATG
Organism: Sorghum bicolor; assembly: GCF_000003195.3. Classification (NCBI taxonomy): domain Eukaryota; kingdom Viridiplantae; phylum Streptophyta; class Magnoliopsida; order Poales; family Poaceae; genus Sorghum; species Sorghum bicolor. The sequence continues at coordinate 29,329,759 of NC_012875.2, forward strand.
GGAGTAGAACCCTGAGTACGAGAAGGTACTCAGCTAGACTTACCCGTCATAAACTTAAAATAAAGAGTCATCACGGATCATGAAGGCTATATAGTGGGGTAGCTGACAACCATTTTGCCAAATCGTAGGATTTTACTATCATAACCTCTACATAAATCTTTCTTCTTTTAATTTGCTCAAGTTGAAAGTATCATTACCTATTATCTAGGTTTGCACCTGCACTATTACAAGCAAGTATAGGGATATGATAGTACTTCATCATAGCATTCATAAACCCTTTCATTATAACCCAAGTGTTCCATAGTCCTTACTACGAGGACGAAGCTCATGTCAAGTGCTCACTATCCAGGAGCGATGGCGATTCGAATCGATTTCTAACCAGCTGGCGAGTTTATTCTCCACACAAACCACACTCACTGATCAAGTGAGCTACAGGTCATCGTGTTGCACTATCCAGGACCAATTCGCGGGTTCGACAGGCACCGCCCGTACCCGAGGACCGTTCCGGCGACCGAGGTATCCAAGGTATACCAAGGTTCCGCGCCGCGCCCTCGTCGTTCTCCTCAATCATCACCAATACAGCGCGTACATCGGGCCGATTCCCGGCCCGGATAGTGCTCAGGCTTCACGGTCGGAACGACTTATCCTTCCAGCTAAATGTGGGGCATGCGTTCAACATGACAAGAGGACCGTCAATGATCGGTCCTTAATCAACACAGGCAGGGGCACTATGGTCAACCCACCATAAGACCCTGCCTGGTCCCCAAATTCATTCCACACTTGGTTATTCTTTTCCCCGAGCAACCAATGCTTAATCAAGCAGGTATCCACCTACATCTTGTAGGTGACAGGAAATCACCCGACTTCTACCGGACTAAGCAAGCTAAGCATAGACTCCGTGCCTATCTACATAGGACAAGGTAGGTGAGCGAGTAGGGATAACAAGGAGTACATATGCATCAACGGTATCAAGCAATTCCTATCACTTAGATGCAATATAGTAGAACAAGTATAGTACTTCATATAAGTTAGCGAGAATAGGGAGACTAAGAATGCTCCGGGGCTTGCCTTTCTCAAACGTGCTTGGTCGGTGATCCGGGCACTCTTGTAGTTCCTCTCCGGACTCCTGTGCTTCCGGAGGTTCCTGCTCCTGAATCTCCTCGGGTTCCTCGGGTCCCACCTCGTTCTCCTGCGAGCCTGTATGATGCATGTGTGCTTATGAGTGGAGTGCGAGATGCCCGAGTGAATGCTTATATGAGAAAGTACCAAAGGAGTCATGACATGATGCATATGTAATGTACTTGGTCATGCTCATTACAAGGTAGTCAACATCGTCCAAGAACAAATAATTGAATCAAACATCTATTGCATTCTCTTCTACAATTATTTTTCAAAAGTGACCAGTAACCCACAATTTGCTTTAAAGATACACCAAACCCTACTTATTCTATTCAACCTATACATACAACAATCCATAATTTTCTCTATTCATTTCTAGGCCCATTAAAATTTACATGCAGTTCTGTTCATCAATAAATTTCATAAAAATTACAGGAGACTACCAGTCAAGCATAGATTCTACTGTAAATTTTTCATAATTTTTGGATACTTATTTTGAGCTACAAAAATCAGAAGATTAATTAATAAGGTAAGTATAATTACTCCACTGTGATATAAGTGTCAAACAACAGATTTCATATTTTTACCATTTGTCTAATATCATAATAAACACCCACAAAATTTTCCAGATTTATTGCATGATCCAATTAATTATTAAAATTCATAAATCACTGCCATGCAAGTATTTAAATTACCATAAATTCATTTGTATACCAAATAATATGTAGCAATATTTTCCCAGTGAGTAAACATACGTGCAGAGCCAACAAATCAAGTTTCACATTTTTCTGAACCATATTTTATTTACTATGCATTTTCCAAATTTAGCAAAAACATAGATTAAATACATTCATACAGAAAAGGTACTCAAACATGACATGCAATTACATCAGGCTTTAGATCTTGAAATATAGAGCACACCAAAGTTTATTTCATCCAATTTGGAGATGTAGAACTCAAGATATGAATTTTACAAGTTTTGAATCAATTCCTAGAAATCATTTATTCAAGAAAACCGACGAAAAAGGCTACGCACACCCAGATCTACACCCACCGGGATCCCCCTGCGACTGACAGTGGGTCCCCGACCCCACCGGTCAGCGAGACCGAGAGGGAGCTCACCTCCGACGAGCAGATCTCGCCGGCGGTGAGGTCTCCGGCACGGGGTAAGCACCAACGTGCTTCCCGCAGCGAGGCGCACCCAACGGTACCCTTGGATTGGCCGGAGGATGACCGGAACACCTCCGACGAGCATGCATGGCGGCACGGCGGCGCTGCTCGCCGTGGCCAGGCCGCTCCGGTGCGGTAGAGCGTGCGCAACCGGCTCTCCGAGCTTCCTCACCACCCTACCGACCCAGCGCACCCAAGAACCAGCGAAAAGAGGCAGAGAAACACAAGATCCGTCACGGCGGAGTACTCCGGCGAGCTCGGGGTAACTCCGGCGAGCTATTCACGGCGCTCGACGGACTCTCACCTCGGTAGAACGCGCGCACAAGCTTACCCTAACGATGGCGAAGGCGCTGGTGCTCTCGGCGGTGAGCTTGAGGCTCTGGTGCGGTCGGCGGCGAGCGGCGGGGCTTTCTCCGGCAATGGCGCGCGGAGGAGCTGCTGCTGCTACGCGGTGCGAGCGGAGGGAGGAAGGAGAAGGAGGGCGCGGGGGACAGAACGGAGGAAATGGCCTGGGAGCCCGAGCCGGCGTCCAGACCAGAGGGGGTTGGAGGCCGGCCGCGGCGCGTCCAACGCCAGCGTACGGCCGCCACGTGGCCGGCGCCGGGTGGAGCGAGGCGGGCGCCGTGCGCGCGGGAGAGAGGGGAAAGGGGAGGCATGCCGGGCCGCTCGCTGGGCCGAAAGGGAAGCGGGGTTGGCCCAGCAGCGCCTGCCCCTTTCCTTTTTTTTTGAATTTCTTTTCTCCAAATTCTTTCTAAATTCATTTGGACCAGTTTAAAATCATTTTTACCTCTTGCTCCCAAAAACAAAGTTGTTCCAAAACAAAAACTCTACAACTTTGCTTTAATAAGCAAGACCAAATTCTAAATAGAATTTGAATTACAAATTAAAACTTAGTTCTAGGTTTTTAAATAAATTCAATTTGGAAATCTTGTATAAATTCAAATTCTCAAATTCCATGGCTCCAAAAATTGCACAAAAATACTCTAAATCCTTCTTACACATAAATCAACCTAGTTTGACTATTTCACATTTTTAGAAGCAAGCATCATATTTTATCATAATTAAAACATATGAAATAAAGCACATAAAATCAGGTTTTGGGATGAATGACATGCTCATGATGCTATGCTTGATGAAAATGCTTATGCATGTGGTGATAGGGCTAAATGCATGCTTAACACCTAGGGTGTTACAGATGCCTCCCGTCGGGGGGATTCCTCTCGACTGTCTCGACCCTACCTTGGACATCGCCAGCGAGTCTTCGAGGTGGGCCTCGATCTTCGACCGCTCGCTGGGGATCCCTGACTCTGGTGCTCGAGATCGGCTGTCGAACCCTTTCGGCGGGCCAGCCATCGACCTCTCGAGACTCTCGCAGATACGCCCCTTGGCTTACAAGGAAAGGAAGTGGCCGTGGCGGTTCGCCTTTTTGCCCGTTGGGCGCGCCTTTTCAGATGGGCGACATTACGACACTGCGTCGGCGTGGAATTCGGAGCACCCCGCCTTTGAGGGGAAAGAGGCTGTTAGGTGGCGCATTTATGGGGGGAGTTACCTCATTTCTCGGATCTGTCCGTTGGCGGACTGCTGCATATAAATACGCCGTGGCGCCGCCGCCGCTCTTTCTTCTTCCTTCCGCCTTCTTGCCTTCATCCTTTTGTTGCCTTTGCTCTCTTGCTGCCTTACACGCGCGTACACCCCCTCGAGCGGTAGCGAATCCACCATCCTTCCATCCAAGATGCTTGTGACACTCGTCGCCGCCGACGACTGGCGCCCGTCGTCGATGACGGAGCGCCGGTTGCTAGAGCTTGAGAGTGAGGGACTCTTGCGCCGCCGCACCTCGCTGTCGTCGCCAGAGTGGATCGCGCCGCCGACGAGTCACAGGGAGCCCCAGCCGCCCGAGGGCTATGTGGTGTCGTTCGCCAAATTCCACCGCCACGGCCTAGGCGCTCCCCCGAGCCGCTTCATGCAGGCCCTCTGCTTCCACTATGGGGTGGAGCTCCAGCATTTTTCCCCGAACGCCATCACCGTCGCGGCGGTCTTCGCCGCGGTGTGTGAGGGCTATCTGGGGATGATGCCCCACTAGGATCTGTGGCTCCACGTCTACAGGGGCGAGCTTTCCAACGCCCCCACCGGAACCACTGGCGTGAGGAAGCACGTGCGGGCCGGGTGCCTCAACCTGGTGCTAAAGACGAAGAAGACGGAGAGGCCGCACGAGTATATCCCGGTGGGGCTATCGTCGAACCACGCTGGGTGGGACTCCTAGTGGTTCTACTTGAGGAACGACGACGGTCTCTTCCCCGCTTACATGGGCCGTCTGATTATAGAGCGCCCGGACAACTGGACATACGGCGTCGTCCAAGAGCACCAGTCGCGGCTTGACCCCCTCCTCGACGCCATGAAGAAGCTGCGCCTGGAGGGCCTGTCCGCCGCTCTCGTCCTCCCGGCCGTCCATCGTCGAAGGGTCCTCCCTCTAATGTCTCGGCCGTTGAGGATGGACGAGATGGGGCCGGGCGTCTCGTCCCGGGATCTCGAGGCTTGCCGGATGTCCAACGTGGCTCTGGCGGACGATGAGATCGCTGCCCGGGTTAGGGCGGCCATCGCCGGTGACTTTAAGTCGAAGCACGTCAACGGCTTCCCTATGAGGCCCGACGAGGGCTCGGTCGACCTGGTATGTTCTTTTCTCGCACATAGCTCTGATTCTGGATTTTCCTCGACCCTTTTTTAAACCTTCCTTTGTTCTGGCAGGGACGTATTGATGTCCGGTCCTCGAAGCCCCCTGTAAAGGACGATGAGGTCGATCGTGACAGGCGGCGCCAGTCCGCCAAAAAGCTGAAGTCCGCCAAGGACTCTGCAAAGAAGGGGGAGAAAAAGAAGAATCTCGACCGCCAAGCATTAGATGCGCGTCGAGCTAAATCCAGGCAGAGGGGGGAGCCTGAGGAAGAATCCCCCAGCGAAGACGATGATGACGACGAGGACAGCGACGATTCCGAGGGGATGGCGTCTCATCTTGACCGGATCCTCGAGGGTCCACCTCGAGGTGATGTCGACGTTCCCCGGACGGAGGCTCCGAAGGAGGCTCCAGGCGGATCCCACCGCCCTCGCGCCGACACCCCTCCCACGCCCGCGGCTGGTCAGGTCGCCCCGCGCCCTCCTCCCGTGCCCAAGACGGGTGGGAACGCTAGGTCCCAGGCGACGGGTCCATTGACCCGCGGTCGCGCCGCGGCCTCCGAGAAAGGCGAGACCGTCCGCAGGAGCGCCAGTCCCGGTGTCCGTCAAGCGGAGGTTGCCGGGCCAAGGCCGGCGCCTGTCTTCGAGGGGTCTGGGACCTCGACGCGGGGTGGCTCGAGGCCCACCGGTCGGGGTACAGGTAGGCGAGCTGTTCTTCCCGTAGGGTAAGCTTTTTGAAATTGTGACTTTTGTTTTCCCATTCCCTCATGTTTCCTTGTATTCTGGTCTTTTCATGCTCGTTCCCCTCTTTTAGGCTAAAGCGGACGCTCGAGCAGGCCCAGCCCTCAATGGCGAAGAAGCTCAAGGCCGGAGCAGCCTCCAAGGGTCCAGGTTTGTAGTTTGTTTCTGGGCCTTGTGGCGTTCTTATGTTGGTTATTACAGTGACCGACCTTTATTCTTTATTTCGCAGGCTCCTCCGACTCTCAACCTCCGACCGACGCTAAAATCGCTCGGTCTCATCCCGAGCCTACTCCGATGCCGTTGACGCGTGACGAGGCGCCCCAAACTCAGGGGCAAGAAGGAGCCCCCGAGCCTCCCCGATTGGGGGTCGAGGCAGAACCCATCACCATCAGCGACACGTCTGGTGGTAACGAGGCGTCTGGGGACGCCCACCCTATGGAGGAGGAGGCGTCGACCTCTCTCATCTCGGGACGGACTCCCTGGCCCGCTGGCCTTCGAGCCTTCGAGGAGCAGAAGGAGAAAGAGGAGGAGGAGGAGCGGGAGCGCGAGGCAACGCGGCAGCCACAGGAGCAGCAGCAGCAACAGCAACATCAGCAGGAGGAACATCAGCAGCAGGAGCAGCAAACGCTCGAGGGGCAGCAACAGCAGCAGCAGCAGGGGGCCCAAGAGGAAAGGCCGCTCGAGTCCCTGCCTCAAGGTCTGGCCCAACCGGTACCACCGGCGCCGCAAGATCCCGGCGAGCAGGGGGGAGATTTGCCGGTGTACGGCCCTCCAACCCTAGCGTGGCTCCTCCCAGGGGCGCCTGCCGCGATCCGGGCAGAGTCGGGGCGAGCGGACAGAGTGGTGGCACTCGCCTGTATGATGCGCACCCCCACCGACCCCGAGTCCGAGATCAAGAGGCCGATCTACGGCATGGACGGGATCGCCCCAGGGTTCCTCCGGGAGCGTCGGGCGTGGGAGGATCGCTTTCGCTCTGAGGAGGATGAGATCGGGTCGTCGGGGAGTAAGGACGGTACCTGGAAGACGGTGGATGACGACGGGCGGTTCCCATGCCTCGTCGACCTGTTCTTGCGCCACGGGGGCTCCCTTGAGACCGTCGAGAACCTCATCCACGGCGTCAAGGCGCGGGCTGATCGAGAGATGGAGAACTGGTGCCCAATCGGATTCGTATCCGGGCTTCCACCGATCCGTCCGAGCCCAACATCTTCCTCGACGATAAGAAGGAGGCCGAGAAGTGGGAACATGTCGAGGAGCACCGCCTTTGGATGAAGCACGTGGTGGGGCTCCTGTCGGACATCATCAACAACGGGCTCAGGCCGGCTTATTTTGTAAGTGTTTTTCGATCTTTGATCCTCATAGAGCCTTTTTGTTTTGTATTCTAACTATTCGACCGCTGGCTCGCAGGATATGAAAGAGACCTCGCGCATCAAGTCGAGCTTCATCCATGCCACAAGAGGCGGCTGGGAGCAGCTCCCCGTCCTTAAGGACCAACTCCTCGAGTCGCAGGAGAAACTCCTCCAGGCTTATAAAGACCTCATAGCGCTTGAGGAGGAGAAGAAGGCGAGGGAGGCTGCCTTGGTCGAGGCTCGAGAGGCCTCAAGGAAGGCGGAGGAGGAGACGATGCTGCTGCGGGAGCGGGCCCTGACAGTCGAGGAGGCCGCGTCCAAAGCCCGGGAGGAGGCCCTGTCCCACAAGAGTGTCATTGCAGACCTGGACAAGGAGAAGAGCCTTCTCAAGACCGACTTGGACTCTCTCCGAGAGTCCTTCCAAAAGATGAAGGTGGAACACGTGAACGGCGAGATCGCCAGGAGCGCCGCGGAGGAAGCCAAGAGGAAGGCCCTCGAAGATCTCGAGGCGGAGTGGGCTCAATCCCGCAGGCTCTCTGACGACGTCGAACGTCTGAAGGGAGAGCTGTTGGAGAAGAGTGGGGCCATTGCTCAGGCTGGCAAGGCGATCGAGGATCTCCGCGTTGCCAACACTGAGCTGGCACGCTCCAACAGAGAGATCGAGAGGGCCAACACCAGACTAGTCGGCGAGAACACGGCCCTGGAAGAGAGCGTCCGTGGTACGTTTCCTTTGTCGGATTTCTTTTTTGAGGTGTGCTTGGTTTTTCCTAAAGTTTCTTGTATTGGCGTTTACAGGGCTTAAGGACGAACTCCTAGCCGCCCAAGTCGAGGCCCGTAATGCTAAGGCCCAGCTCGAGGCGGAGGTTGCTTTGAACCGTCGCATGCGGACGGTGATAAGCGACCTCTCGACCTCTTGGGAGGTCGAGCCTATGGACGAGTCGAGGGAGGGAGCTCGAGGCGACGCACTGGTCGACCAGCTGTGCTACTTAGGCGCAACGCTGAGAGACCGAGTGCGGGACGTCCTCCACATCGGGGTGAAGCGGGCGATGGCAGTTGTCTACTCGGGCTTCTCCTACGACATGGAGGTGGTGTCCCACGGCTTCGTCACCGACATCTCCAAGACCGACGCGGAGAACGAAGAGAGGCTCCACGCCTTGATCGACGACACGGAGGCTCCTGGGGAAAGGCTGGCTAAGCTTTTTGAGCCTGAGGTGCTTCCTCCTGAGACTGGCTCAAGCGCAGGCGAGGGTGGTGAGGGTCGTGCCATGGACTGAGGCCTGCGAGCCTGCTCAGGGTGCCTAGGGCCCCTTGTATAATACTTCGTTAACATGCTTTTTAAGTGATGCAGTGTCTTTAAATATTTGTTAAATGTTTATCTGTCTTTCCGCTTGAGGCTTTTTGTTTCTCTTTGCGCCTACGTTTGTATTCCTTGTTCGATCTTTCGTTAAAAACAACCTCGATCACCTCAAGGGTAAGGAAGTGAGTAGAGTTTCCGTAGCCCAGGGGCGTAGGAGTTCTCAGGCTCGTTATCCCTCGGCCTTTGAGGGGCTCGAGGCGTCTTAGCTACTCGAATCGTGCAAGGTTTACTAAGTAAGAAGAGAAAATTTCTTGGCTTTTTCGACGCTTGGGGGGGGGGGTCGTCCCCCTGGTTTCCCCCGAGGGGGTGTTGACTATGATGGGTCATAGTCGGCGCCCCCTTCTAACGTCGAGATTATGACTTGTAAATCCTTGGTACAAAAAGAAGTTGCTCGAGGGGAAGACCTCATTTATTCATGCATTTGTTTACAAAGTCTCGGTACAAAATGTACGTAGGAACATAAGTTTTGAACTTCTAGGGGTAGAATCGACGTAGCTGTTCGATGTTCCATGCGTTGGTGAAGACCGCCCCCTTCTCGTCCGCTAACTTGTACGTTCCTGGCTTCAAGACCTCGGCCACCACATACGGGCCTTCCCAAGGCGGAGTCAGCTTGTGGCGTCCTTGATTGCTTTGCCGTCGTCGCAGGACGAGGTCGCCTACGTTCAAGTCCCTCTTTCGTACATGTTTGTCGTGGTAGCGTCGAAGCTTCAGCTGGTATCTGGCAGAGTTGAGGAGGGCCATGTCTCGAGCCTCCTCAAGCTGGTCGACTGCATTCTCTTGAGCTTCCTTATTCGACTGCTCGTTGTATGCCTTGAGTCGAGGAGATCCGTACTCGAGGTCCGTTGGGAGCACGGCCTCAGAGCCATAGACCAGGAAAAACTGGGTGTATTTGGTGGCCCGACTTGGCGTCGTCCTCAAGCTCCATAAGACCGAGGAAAGCTCCTCGACCCACTTCTTGCCGAATTTCTTCAGGCGATTGTAGATCCTTGGTTTGAGCCCCTGCAAGATCATGCCGTTGGCACGCTCGACCTGGCCGTTAGTTCGAGGGTGAGCCACCGCGGACCAGTCCAAGAACTTTTTGCCGGTGAACTGGGTGCCGTTGTCGGTGATGACCACGTTAGGGATTCCGAACCGGTGTATGATGTCGGTGAAGAAAAGAACGGCTTGTTCGGAGCGGATGTTGGTGATGGGTCGAGCCTCGATCCATTTGGAGAATTTGTCGATGGCCACCAGCAAGTGGGTGTAACCCCCTTTCGCCTTTTGTAGAGGCCCTACTAAATCGAGCCCCCACATCACAAACGGCCAGGTGATGGGGATCATCTGAAGAGCGTGGGCGGGAAGATGCGTCTGTTTTGCGTAGAACTGGCACCCGTGACATGAGCGTACGAGCTCGATGGCATCCGCTACGGCCGTGGGCCAGTAGAAGCCTTGTCGGAATGCGTTTCCTACAAGGGTTCGTGGAGCAGCATGGTGACTGCAAGCTCCCGAGTGTAGGTCTTCGAGGAGTTTTCGGCCTTCCTCCACGGTGATGCAACGCTGTAAGACCCCCGTCGGGCTCCGCCGATATAGCTCATTGCCTTCGCCATAGATCACATATGATTTGGCCCGTCGAGCGATGTGGCGGGCTTCAGATCGATCTTCTGGCAATTCGCTGCGGATTAGGCAGTCGAGGAATGGCGTGCGCCAATCGAACGGTCGACTAGGCCGTCGTTCTACCTCCATTACTTCGATCGTCATCAAGAGTGTGTCGACGGTGTCGGTTATCTGGGCAGGAGCGGCGTCGATGCCAGCCCCCAAGCCCAAGTCGACGGATGGCTCGTGAAGGTCTCTTGAGAATGCGTCAGGTGTTACCGTGCCTCGGGTCGATGCGATCTTGGCGAGTTCGTCGGCTGCCTCGTTGTAGCGTCGGGCGATATGGACGAGCTCGAGGCCATGGAATTTGTCCTCGAGTCGACGGACTTCTTTGCAGTACGCCTCCATTTTCGGGTCGTGGCAGCTCGAAGTCTTCATTACTTGGTCGATGACGAGTTGGGAGTCGCCTCAGATGTCGAGGCGTCGGACTCCTAGCTCGATGGCAATCTTGAGACCGTTGACGAGGGCCTCATATTCTGCGACGTTGTTAGAAGCGGAAAAGTGAATCCTGATGACGTACCTCATGTGGACACCCAAGGGCGAGATGAACAGCAGGCCGGCCCCGGCCCCCGTTTTCATGAGTGATCCGTCAAAATACATCGTCCACAGCTCCGCCTGGACCTAAGTCGGGGGAAGCTGGGAGTCTGTCCATTCAGCGACGAAGTCCACCAGGGCTTGCGGTTTGATGGCCTTGCGAGGCGCGTAAGTGAGAGTCTCACTCATGAGCTCGACTGACCATTTAGCTATTCTTCCCGTGGCCTCCTTGCTCTGGATTATCTCGCCCAAGGGGAAAGATGAGACCACCGTGATGGGGTGGCCGAGAAAGTAGTGCTGCAGCTTGCGGCGGGCGAGGATTACGGCGTAGATCAGCTTCTGGATTGGGGGTAACGTGCCTTGGTCTCCGAAAGCACCTCGCTGACGAAATAAACTGGCCTCTGAACTGGCAGTGCATGCCCCTCCTCCTGCCATTCGACCACCACCGCGGCGCTAACGACCTGGGTCGTCGATGCAACGTAAAGTAGCAGTGGTTCTGCAGGTTGAGGTGGGACCAGGACTGGTGCTGAGGTCAGCGTTCTCTTTAGCTTTTTGAGAGCTTCCTCGGCCTCGGGGGTCCAAGAAAAACATTCGACCTTCTTCAAAAGTCGATACAACGGTAACGCCCTTTCTCCTAGTCTCGAGATGAAACGGCTTAGAGCCGCCAGGCACCTCGTGACTCTTTGCACACCCTTGATGTCTCGGATCGGCCCCATTCTTGTGATGGCCGAGACCTTCTTGGGGTTGGCCTCGATGCCGCACTGGGAAACAATGTAACCCAAGAGCATGCCTCGAGGCACGCCGAAGACGCATTTCTCGGGATTGAGCTTGATCTGGTTGGTGCGTAAGCAGCTAAAAGCGATCTCGAGGTCCTGGGTTAGGTCCCCTTGCCGCTTTGATTTGACGACAATGTCGTCGACATAGGCCTCGACCGTCGACCCTATATGTTTGCCAAAAACGTGGAGCATGCAGCGTTGGTATGTGGCTCCCGCGTTTCAAAGCCCAAACGGCATGGTTACATAGCAATACATCCCGAATGGTGTGATGAAAGAGGTCGCGAGCTCGTCGGAATCTTTCATTTTTATTTGATGGTAACCAGAATATGCATCAAGGAAAGAAAGGGTTTCACATCCCGCAGTAGAATCGACAATCTGATCAATGCGTGGTAATGGAAAAGGAACTTTCGGACATGCTTTATTCAGACTTGTATAATCGACACACATCATCATTTTCCCGTTCTTTTTCTTAACTAATACAGAGTTTGCTAACCAGTCGGGATGATGAACCTCCTTGATGAATCCAGCCGTCAAAAGCTTGCGGATTTCCTCGCCAATGATCTTGCGCTTCTCCTCGTCGAATCGGCGCAACCGCTGCTTCACTGGCTTGGAACCGGCCCGAATCTCCAAGGAGTGCTCGGCGACTTCCCTCGGTATGCCTGGCATGTCCGAGGGACTCCATGCAAACATGTCGGCGTTCACACGGAGAAAGTCGACGAGCACAGCTTCCTATTTGGGGTCGAGGTCGGCGCTGATCATCAGCACCTTGCCGTCGGAGTTGTTGGGATCGAGCGGGATCTTCTTGGTTCCCTCTGCTGGCTCGAAGCTGCCCGCGTGGCGCTTGGGCTCTGGAGCCTCAGCGGCCAGGGCCTCGAGCTTCGTGACGAGCTCGGTGGAGTTCTCGACCGCTTCCCCATACGCGACGCACTCGACGTCGCACTCGTAAGCGTGCTCGAAAGAGGAGCTGACGGTGATGACGCCTTTGGGGCCGGGCATCTTCAGCTTCAAGTAGGTATAGTTGGGTATAGCCATGAATTTTGCGTAGCCCGGGCGCCCGATGATGGCGTGGTACGGGCCCCAGAATCCGACCACCTCAAAGGTGAGGGTCTCCTTCCTGAAGTTGGCCGCCGTGCCGAAGCAGACCGGTAAGTCGATTCGACCTACCGATAGTGCCTTTTTTCCTGGTACGACGCCGTGGAAACTGCCGGCACTTGGCTGGAGCCGTCCCCTATCGATGCCAAGGAGGTCGAGGGTCTCGAGGTAGATGATGTTGAGGCTGCTGCCTCCGTCCATCAGCACCTTCGAGAGCCGGGTGTTGACGATGATGGGGTTGACGACAAGCGGGTAGACACCTAGGGCAACCACCTTGTCGGGGTGGTCCTCTCGATCGAAGGTGATGGGGGTGCTTGACCAGCTGAGGTACTGGGGCACCGCCAATCTTGCCGCGAAGACCTCACGACGTTCCCTTTTGCGCTGCCTCGTGGTCAACTGTGTCGAAGGCCCACCATAGATCATGTAGCAGTCGTGGACGGCGGGGAAGCCGTCGTCGTCCTTGTTGCCCTCTTTGTCGCCTCCCTTCTCCTTCTTTGAGTCGTCACTCCCATCCCTTTTGAATCCTAGACCATCGAAATGCCTTTTCAGCATACGACAGTCCTTGAGCTTGTGGTTGGCACCTCCCTTATGGTAAGGGCATGGCTCTTCGAGCATCTTGTCGAAAATGCCCCCATCTGGGGGCCTCGAGCCTTCTTCCGCTCCATGGCGGCGACGAGATCGTCGTCGAAGTTCTCCTGCTTGAACTGCCGCACTTTCTGCTTCTTCTTGTTCTTCTTGAGTCCTCGACTGGGGGTCCCTTCTTCATCAGCAGGCCGCTTGCCTTTACCTCCTTCACCACTGAAGAAGGCTCCGACCGCTTCTTCCCCTGCCACGTAGTTTGCCACTACGTCCATGAGCTCATCGACGGTCTGAGGTCGATTCCGACCCAATTCCCGCACCAAGTCTCGACTGGTGGTACCAGAGACAAAGGCCAGGATGACGTCGTGGTCGGGGATGTGTGGCAGCTCGGTGCGCTGCTTCGAGAAGCGTCGAGCATACTCTCGAAGAGTTTCTCCTGACTTCTATTTGCAATTGTTGAGGTCACATGAGTTCCTGGGCCGTATGTAAGTCCCTTTGAAATTACCCTCGAAGACCCTAACCAAATCGACCCAGTCGTGGATCTGATTTGCCGAAAGTTCCTCGAGCCATCGACGGGCGGTGTCAGAGAGGAAGAGGGGTAGCTGTCTGATGATGGCTCGATCATCCCCTCGAGCGCCTCCTAGCTGACAGGCCAGCCTGAAATCGGCCAGCCACAACTCTGGTTTGGTCTCGCCATTGTATTTCGCGATGCTGGTCGGGGGTCGGAACGGACTGGGCAGGGGCGTGCTGCGGATTGCCTTGCTGAACACCCGTGGGCCTGGTGGCTCGGGGACCATTCGGTCCTCATCGCTGTCGTACCTCCCACCGCGATGTGCGCTGTAACCGCGTTTGTAACACTCCTAGTGTTAGCTTGCATATTAACCATGAGCATTGCATTAACATAAGCATCATCATGCTCATTCATAAGCATCTATCATGTTCACATGTCATCTTATGTATACCATGTATGATTGAATTGCTTGTGTGACTTGAATTGAGTGGCTATAAGGGGTAACCAATGCAAACAAGTGTACATTGTCTTCCAAATTACTTCAATCATGTTTGGAATATCATTTGGAGCAAAGTCCATGTTGAAGGTTTTGTCCAAAAACACCCCTAAGTCATGGTTAACCCTAGAATGACCTTTTTGACCCCCCTAGACCTCTTTTCAAAGATGTTTTATGAAACTGGTATTAGAGACCTTGCATGTCTTCGGCACCTGAAACAAAGTTGTAGATAATTTCATAAGCTACAAAAGTTATGTTGATGACTTTTTATGAAAAAGCATAGAACACCTCCAAAAATTGCTCACAAGACAAAAATTAGGGCTGATTTCATACTTAGCCGAATTTGGCTAAGTGTTGGATCACGCAGTTTCGACCAAGGGTTGTTTGGAGCCTAGTAGTTTGAAATCCAGACCGAGTTAGGCTTTGATCTTGTAATCATAGTTGTAGAACTCGTGTAGCTCTGTCCAAAGGAACAAGTTTGAGCCAAAACCATCGAGTGAGCTGAGAGTAAAATGTTGGTGAACTTTGGGTTTCAGACACGGTCGACGACGACTGAATCGTGCGATTCAGTTTCGTCAGTCGCCGGCCGGCCGACGCGTGGATGACCCGTAGCGGCCGTACGTCGACGGCGACCCCGCCTGTCAGCCTCGGCGCCTTCACTTGGACGCCACGACGCCACCTCGAGCCTCGGTCGTCCTCATTTCGCCTCTCCAGCGCCCTCTCCCTTCTCCTTTTCGCCTCGGCGAGCTCCGCCGTGGAACGGCCGCGTCGCCCGAGCTCTTCTCGCCGTCTCTGGCCAAGCCAGCCCGCCAAAAGCTTCGCCAGAGCCTCCTCTACCTCGGCGGTCACCTCCTTGGCCACTGTCGAGCACGGGTAAGGCGGCATTGCCGAGCTCCGAGCAGTTCTTCCTCGCCTGAGTTCCGCCCGAGCTCTCCGGCAACGTGGCCAGGCCTCTCTGCTCCACCATTTCCCTCCATTCTTGTACCTATCGCTTCCCCTTGGTTCACTGATGCTCGGCGTGAACCTCTACCGCGTCGCCATTGCCTGGATCCGCTGGCGTACCGCCGCGCAGCGCCGCCTCTCCGCCATTCCCGACGGCGAGCACCCTAGAGTCCAGTAGAGCGCGCGTAAAGTAGGTCAACAGAGTCGCCTTGATGAGAGGAACACGTAGGTGCCCTTAGATCCGGCCGAGACCTCGTCGTCGTCGAGCTTCGCCGGCGACGAGCATCTCCCCTGTCCCCGTCTCACTGACGTGTGGGTCCCGGATGTCAGTCTCTCGGTTTCACCCCCCTGGGTCACTGTTGTTACAGATCCTGTGCTGTTTTTGTAAAATTCATATCTGGAGGTTTAGAGATCCAAATGTGGTGATTCCAATTTTGCTAGGTTCCAGCATAAGTCTAGTTTTTAATAAAAATATGAAACATGCCATGTTTTTGCAGAAATAAATAGATATAAATTAATCTTGGATTTTCAGTGGGTAATTATATCTTGAGATCTATTGATCTGCTGGCCATGCAAATTTAGGGAGTTGTTACTCATGTTGTTAATAGGCTCTGATAAATTTTTCATGATTTTTGGAAGCCTGGTTAAGAAGTTAAAAATAATTCTTGCTTAAATAGGAGTTTCATGTGACATTTTTAATAAATCGATTATAGCCCCTTTTGAGATGAAACTTGCTGAGGGTTGTACTTATGAGTAGACAAAGCAAGGAAAAATCTGAAATCTGTTGTTTGACACTTTTTGATAGGGTTTCACACTTATGCCTTGCATGCCTATAATAACTTGTTATTTTTATACTTCACAATGTGTATGTGCAAATGTTCTGAAAATTTTACAGTGATCTTATGTTAGCCTAAGTAGCTTGCTGTAATTTTTTTAGGATTTTTGGAAGACTTGGAGTATATGTTCATTAAATTACCCTAATAATTAAATAAATGGAAAAGGTGATGATAGAAATAGTTTTAGACCTTGCCATGATGTTTTCTGGTGTTCCTTAGATATGTTATATCTGTTGGTGCAATTGGTTTATCCCTGTGATACATTCTCAATATGTGCAAAATATTATTTTCGCTATTATTGCCTTTCCTAGAGCATTTCTGTACCATTGATAGCAAATGATTGAGAACTATTTAAAGATGTATTTTCTGGGAAAACTTGTCTACAACAAACTTGTAACTAACTTACTGATCTACTTCGTGTCCAAATTTCATGGCCTTTGGTTGAGTAGTTTGAAAGCTGTGCATATTTCAAGTGGCTGCTGCAAAGTGCTTGCTCTCTGGATTTTCCAGAGCAGCCAGCCAACTTTGTAGATTTTGGCATATTTAAGTTGGGAATCAGTCTGGGATGTCTAAACGTGGACTGTAGATAATTTGCTAAGCTTTCCAGAAAGTGCTTACTTGCTTAATTTGGTTAAATGATGCTTAAGTTATGGCTGAAACTTGTGACCGGTTGGTTTGTCTACTAAACCAGTGATTGGGTAAGAGTAGCTAGGACTTGTTTAACTTGTCTATTTAGTCTCTCTACCAGAGAAGAAGTATGCACTTACTTGTTATTCCATGATTTACTTAATCTTAGAAGTTTATGCCCATGTTATACCTTGTTTACGTCCCTTTGGCTCCTCATCTTGGCATCATACATCATATGTGCATTCTCTTTATTCATCTCCTTGTCATGCATCCATAGGTGTACCCAAGGGAGTAACGGTGCTGGAGTTCGAGCTGCCGGAGCCGGAAGGACAGCAAGAGGAGCTACCTCAAGGAGCTGAGGAGGAGGACGACTTGCCGGAGTGTCCCGACCATCGTCCATCCACTTACGTTGAAGGCAAGCCCCGGAGCATTATAAGCCTCCTACTATTTTATTATCATGTTCAGCTATCAAGTGACTATGGTTATATATTGTTGCATTAAGTGGTAGGCGTTGATATGACACCCTTGCTGCATAATGACTACCTTGTCCACCTTAAACATTACCAAAGTAGGTCCAGGATCGAAGTAATGCTTAGCCATGCTTAGCTCGGTAGAAGCCGGGTGATTTCCTATCACCTGCGAGAGTTAGGTGGATGATGATCACGGTTGGCTATATTTGCTATCGTGGAAATAACCATGTGTTAATAATGAATTTGAGACCGGGCGGGATGACGATAGTGCAGCAACAAGGCATGGAGGTCTTGGGTGTGAATCTATCCCCGTCTGTGTCGTTTAAGGACCGAATCGCTGTACTTTGTCGTTTAAGGACCGAATCGCTGTACGTCCCCGTGTCATGTTGAACGCATGCCTATCACTTAGTTGGACGGATAAGTCGTTCCGACCGCGAAGCCTACGAGTGCAACTCAGGCCGGATACCCCGTTCTGTATGAGTGCGCACCCCGGTTGGTAGTAAGGATGTGCGGGGAGTCAATGGCGTAAGACCAAGGTGTTAGGTTAGAGTCCTGACCCTGGCAGATTGGCGGTCCCTGGGGGTGCGGTGCTGGACGGACCCGCGAATTGGTCCGGAGTTGTGCTAAAGGTGATCCGAGCTGCCGTCATGAAGTATGCTTGGGTGAGTGTTAGGAATAACCCTCCAGCTGGATAGGAATCGATTCGAATCGCCGTCTCTCCCGGATAGTGAGAACTTGACTTGGGCAGCGGCAACATAGAATTCACTAAATAAACTTAATGGTTATGATGAGAATGATGATGGCTATGTGATAATCCGGATATGGTTATTATCTCCTACAACTAAAAAGACTAAAGAGGGGACATCGTTTTGGTGCGACAATCGTTCGTCCTGTCGCTCTGCCTTCCGTGTGATACCGCCGCGACTTCAGTTGGAAGGTCACGGGCAGGTGGGACCAACGATCGCCGCCTCTCCCTCGCTCCGCCTCGCGACTCCCATCGAACCGTACACAAGCACAAGCCTGAAGCCCCCACGATTGCGAGACCTTGCCCTCTCCCTCGCTCCGTCGTCGCTAGCACCGCCGCCTCTTGATCGCACTAGAGTTGCTCCGCCGACCAGACGCTGCTGGACACCGCCGCCTCCATGGTCGCCCGCCGCTGCCCGGATCGCTAGGTGTGCCAATCCCTTCTCATCCCTTCCAGGAACGCAAAAGTACCCTAATTCTCTGACGCCGCCGGACGACACCACCTAGGATCGCCCGCTGGCACGTTTCTGTTGTGTGTACATGCTGCTAACTTTGATCGGCGTCTGCAGTTCTGTGTGCATACACATGTCCTTTTGTTGGATCTGCGCCTGCAGTTCTCTGTGCTTTGCATTGAATGTTCCTAGCCCTTCTGCTCTTGATTCTCCCCATCTTGATGGCATTTGGATAGATAATGCAAATGGGATCAGGATATGTGGTTTTCTGGCTTGGGATCAGGATATGTGGTTTTCTTGGTTTGGGATCAGGATATGTGGTTTTCTCGGATTCATTTTTTGTCAACACGGATTAAATGTGTACCTATGTCCTGTATCTTTAGCCTTAGTTTAAGATTATCAACTTCACTTTATAATCGTAAGATGATCTGGTTTTAAACTATTTTGCAATCATTAATCTTATATGGTTTGTACAGGACTTTGCAGTCATTAAGTATTTTGCAGTCATTAATTTTATATGGTTTTGTTCCCAAAATTGTTTAGAATTTGCCAAATTTGAATTTGCAGCTCTGTCAACTGAACATGGTATCTAACAACATGTCGTGCCTATGTGAAGACCTGCTACTGGTTTTGCTTTACCTCTGAATCCCCCATACAGTAGACTCATCTTATCACCTTGCATATGATGCATTTTGCAGCCTGAAGAGCAACTCAAGGATCACCTGCTCGTTTATTTGTGGCATGCTGCAAAAAAGGTTAGGGTCAAATGCTGCTCCTATGGATTTGCTACCGGTTTTAAACTGTTCACTTTTAACCATACATCTTTCAGTTTTAAAGAGGTTCTGATATATATCTGCTATGCTGCTCCTCTCTTGTCGTAGGTTTGCTATTCCTATAGTCCGGTGTCTATGTGCAGATACTGAATAAAGTAATCTGAACTTTCCAATCAAAACCATGAATATCTTCAACAATACTGTCAGCAATGGTGACTGATTCAATGATCAGTATCTGATTGTTATCTATCTGCAATTCTAAACTGAGATTTCAAGAGTTTCATTCTGCCCGTATTATTTTAATCCAATCTAACTTTCCATAGTATCTTTGTTGAATAAAGGCCTCTAAAGTTTCTATTTAATCATGAACTATGCTCTTTTTATTGCTCTGTTTGTAGTTTAGCTTTGGGGTGCTACCATCCACCAGAGTTGATTTGCTTGCTGCAATTATTGGACTGAGCACATGAAACACATGCAGAAACTTTTCTTTCTTATGAGCTCCAGTTTCGATGGTCAGAATTCATAAAGACGTGACTTTCTATAGGTATGATTTCTGCCTATGTCATAAAAAACTCTTGGCCTTTAAGTTCATTGCCATGATCAGTTAGCTACCATTATATATTACATATATAGAAGAGCTAAGTAATATCATTGTACTTCTAACTGTGAATTTTTATCATGAGCTTGCGAAATAGTAGCATCTTGACATTAGGAACACATCCATCACACCAACCGGCCTGTCTGGACAGTCCATTTTTTTTATTTTTGTAGTTAATTTTACAAAAGCAATGGTCAAGTATAGCAAAGACAAGTCCTTGATAATATCAGTTAATCTATTATTTAATTTTTAATCTATGCAGACCACTCTACAAAAATACAAATCTCTGAAAAAGCTTGTGCATGTGTGGATTTAAACTTCACACTATGATATAAGCATGTCTCAAAGTATTGATATATTGATCAGTCATACGAAAAGCTCAACCATCAGCAGTATCCTTGTGATAATCATTTAGCTTACTAAATATTTGCTTTTATGTTTCCTTTCAGCTCATGATATTTAATGTGAGACAGCAAGGAGCAACATGTATGGCTATACGATAGAGAGGCATGAAAGACTTAATATGGTCTTTGCATATAAAATGTTTGTATCTCTGTTTATTCTTTAAACAATATGATGTAGGCAGGCAAGCATAAGAATGGCAAATTTTGATTGAAGTTGAAATAAAGCGAATGGAAGAATTTGAGTGACTATGACTTTTGAATTGTGTGTGTTTGTGTGTGTCTCATTGTTTGCAATATTATATTTCTTATCTGTACTGCCAGCATGAAAGAAACGTTGTACAGATGCTAGCATGAAAGAAACGCTGCCAGGAAAATGGTGAGGCCTGAAACTTGTAAGATAAATTTATGCTAATTGGGATGGATTAAGCAAAGGATCATAAAGTTGATCTGAAATTTTCAAAGCATAATTTGATTATTCTTCTGATCTTTGCGAAATTCGGTTATGGTGTTGAATAGGTAACATATTCACCACAAGAGTTATACATGACAAAATAATGAAAACAAAGGTAAGGATTTCTGAAATATTTTATGTCAAGCTACTTAAATATAATGTTTTTTTATGTTCTGTCCTTCAAATACATAGGCGTGAATGAATGCTTAAGCTCTCGTTCACCTTCTCATTAATTCGATCATATCGGAGGGACCTATTCATAGTTGCAATTACCAGGCGTTCTCATGCTGTTGCGCAATGAGACACTAATCAGAAGGCTGGTATAGATGAGAAATTGTGAATTCATTAAGAATCGTGTGAAGGCAGATCAGTTGTGTTTGACTTTCAAGCTTTTTATCCTCTTAACAAATGGATTGCATCAGTAACAAGTTAGTGGTAATAATAGTAAGTGATGACCGTATTTTATTATATTTGTACATAAATTTGCAAATGGAATCGGTGATCTGTGACATGATAGGTTGCCAATATGATTTGCTAATTTTTAAAATTGTTCTCTATGTTGTGAAACTTGTAGATGTTAATTAGAGCCTGTTGATTTTTTATGAGATATATTTTAAGTTCAATGGCAATGACAATTGCTTGAACCTATGGTCTAGCGGCTACAATTATCTTGGTGCTATTTTTTATTCCCATCGTAACATACAAGCATAATTAGCAACCAAAGTTAAATTATCATGACATTATTTTGTTCCCATTGCAACTGTCACAGATCCCACCTTATTATCCTAATAAATAGGTTCTATTGCATCTTATTATCCTAACAAATTGGTTATGTCTAATGGTATATATATTACACATAGTAACAATGTCATCATCATGCAGGTTCATATGATAAATTTTAGGCCGAAATTGGCTGTTGTCAGCGCTAAATTGTCTATGGATGCGGGATGGTGTTGTTAAACCCAAGAGCTCTTCTGATATTGTGATCGTAGAAAAACCATGCAACAAGATACTTATATTGAATTAGGTTCTTATAGTTGAACTTGATTGTTTCACAGTTTCACAACAAACTTGAGTTATAATACTCTAATTATTGTCTATCCTTCACAAAGACTTATGTAATATTGATGTGCTGGATATCATGCTCACAGTAGTGGTTTTTTTTGTAACAGTAGAATACACGTTCATGCTCAAAATATTAGGGTATTTTTTGTTTCTATTGCAAAGCACGACGCTCACAAACTTTGGTTTTTGGATTAAATATTATTTAACGTTGGTATTTTATTTTTACAATATTGTTATCTTATCGTGTGATCCGTGTATTTTTATAGTATAAAAATTTAGTTATCCCGTAGCAACGCACGGGCACGCTACCTAGTTGTAATGCTTAAAACTCAAGTGCATGCTTAGAACAGGTGCTAATCTAGTGGATAGTTGCTAAGTAATAAACTTGCTGTTGAAATTTGATAAATGAGTTACTTACAACAAAGGCTTTTACGCAAAAGGTGAGTCAAACCAGTCCACAAAGATCAACCTTGTATACTCCTTGGTGTCACTTTATTTCTGGTTTATGACGGGTAAGTCTAGCTGAGTACATTCTCGTACTCAGGGTTTTATTTACCCCTGTTGCAGATGATGTCATTTACCACGGCTACTGTGCTAAGTGTCATCACCCAGCTGCGGATGATGAATAGATCATGGGCGTGATCACCTCCTTTATCTTCAGTTGTGCTTTTGTTGGGACTTGACCATGGAACTGGCATGTATTATAAACTGAGTTGGTGTTGCTTCAAAACTACTTTGTTTCCGCTACCGCTATGGTTTGTAATAACCACGTTAAACTCTGATGTGATGTAAAACTATGTTCTGTGATGAATGTTGTAATCTGTGATGGTGATGCTTGATCATGTATGATCTTGGTTGTATGTTGGTTGAATCGAGATCTTTGAGATTTTGTCAGACTACCGGGTTTATATGGGTTCAAGTCCATTGGCTTGACTGCCTCCGTGGTCGCTAATTCACTTGAATTCTTATAAATTGGACGGTTCTGTTACAGCTGGTATCAGAGCAAGATTAAGCATTTAACCATCATAGATGTATTTAAAAACAAATGAATTTGGTTTTCCTAAGCTAAATTTGGCAAAATTAGGCTATATGTAGGGCTGTTTTAAAAATGTTTTGATCACTTATACCATGCCAGTGGTCATACCCAATATGCCCACATAAGGACTTCTAGGTGGCTTAATATTTCTAACATGGGGGTTTTTCCTTTCGTCGTCCATATGGCGTGTAATTATATGGATACCGCTTACTTAAGTGGTAATGAATGGTTCACACACCTCTACGCCATGGTAAGCTTGTTTGTTTTCTTTCGTTGTCCATACGGCGTGAAATTGTATGGATGCCACTTGCTTGAGTGGTAATGTATGGATCTATATGCGTCTACGCTACGGTAAGTGTAAGCTGTGAGAGCTTGACCGTCCAACCGTCGGTCTACGGGAATGTTAGCTGTGGTTACTGGAATATTTACATGTTTCACACATATATATATGAAGGTACTTAATTGTGGGTAGTAGGTGCAGCCATGTATACATAATTGATGTATGTGTGGGTGTATCCCAAATGGGTAGTGTGCTGCGATATATGTTCGGGAATATATATATCGGAGTACCTGGCTTGATTGCTAATGTTTGGATTTACATTCCTGCACATATACTATTGTGGGGTTGGGCTGAAATGAAGTTTTCTGCAGGTACACTAACAACAAACGGGTAGACCGTGTAGTTGCGTACAAGAGTGGACGTATGTATGCCACCGACTATACCGTTAGAACTTTCTTCTAGGATTGGAAAGGACGTATGGAACGTGCATGCATCATGAATCATTCATACATTCTTTATGCAATACTTGGGTATTAAATTCTGAAAATATGATTCTTTATCTCTCCTTGTAATTAATCTCCGTTACTCAAATGTGGTCTTTCTACAGATGGCAGCCCCGCACGCAAGTGAGACTTTCCTGGACATGTTTGGCACTCCTACTTTGTTGTGGAGGGTGCTGAGTTCAGTTGGATATGAAGAACCACCTAAGTACACTTGGACCGAGTCTGAGCATGCAGGGGCCTTACCTTGGGTAGATGTCCAAATTGCAGTTCCCCCTTGTCCAAATAATCCACAGTGGCTAGGTTCGATAGTTGAGTGTGATCCAAACTCCGTGGGAGGGTGCCCAAGTAGCAGCCCTAGAGGTTTTGCTAGAAATATGTCAAGAGTTTGGTGATGAGTTAGTGAATGGCCCAGCGGAATCCATCCCCAGAGTGAGTGTGGCTGACACATTTGTGTCCCAGATAGGGAATGAGTCTTTAGAAATGAGAGAAATCTTGCTAGGATATAGCTCTAGCCCTGCCATGAGTGCCATGTTAGCGGTACTTAAGCTGCAGTATGTACGCCAGAACACCTACATAGAGGCCATGCTAGCGCTCCAACGAGCTTAAGTTGGGCAGCGCAAATTGCGCAAGCGAGTGCGCAAACATCGCAAGGCTTTTATGGATGCACAAGCTGAAATCCAAAACTATCACACCGCTTTGCAAGCCCGCCGCAATCAAGTTGCGAACGCAGTTAGAGAGCGCAATGAAGCACAAGCCCGCATGATGCAAATGACTAGAGAGAGAGATGAGGCTATGCGCTTGGCTGAAAATAGAGAAGCTGCTAGAGTTAGAGCCTTGTTCTATGCTGAAATGAGAGAGGAAGAGCTGATTACTAGGATTGTTGAGTTGCAGTTGGATGTCCATCGCTTAAATAATATCATAAATCCTATCCCACAACCAGCCCCTTTTAATCATGAAGAAGCTCTTAGTGAGGAGGATCAGGGTGATGGCATCATCTCTAATGGAGAATCTGAGGAAGATATGTAACCTAGCAATAATTCCATGATCATGTATCAGTTTCCATCTCTTTGTGTAATGGACATGTAATCTGAATTTTAGTTGAGACTATATGTATTTGGCCATGGTGCCCCTCCTGTAAAACTTAAGTTGTGGCAGTGACTCTATGTAACCCTATGCACTCAATTGTGATGCTCCATGTTTATGTTGAGCTTAAATAAATTCCTGCAGTGACGTTAATTTTGTGGAGTGTGGCTGTGAATGATCGCGAGAATAACCAAGTGTTGTGGATGATATTCTCTTGTTGTGCATGGATTATTGCGGCTTAATTTATGTGAATTTACTTCATTAAATTCCGTATGGCAGCAATTGAAGTTCATGACAATTATATCTGTTCCCTGAAACAATCGCTTGGTATGCCTTGTGCAGATGGCTCGCAATACTCGCTCCGGTCACAACGAGGTGCCGCCACCACCACCTCCTCCCCCGCCTACACCTACTGAGCTATTGGCAGCTCTTGTTGAGGGCCAGCGAATGCTCAATGAGGCAATGCAAACTATAGCGCAGCAGAACCGGGGTGGTCGCCATGCCCGCCAAGACGGAGAGGCAAATCAGTACAGCAGTTTCAAGGATTTCCAGGACACCAAGCCGCCGCTTTTCAAGGAGGCTGTTGAACCTCTAGAAGCTGATGAGTGGATCAACACCCTTGAACAGAAATTCCGTTTGCTAAGGTTAACCAAAGAGCTAAAGGCGGAATATGCAGCCCACCAGTTGGAGGGCAATGCAGGTGTTTGGTGGAGTCATTACAGGACTAGCTTGCCCGCCAATGCTGTTGTAACCTGGGACCAGTTTCAAACTACTTTCAGGAACACTTATATTCCACAAGGCTTAATGACTATCAAGCATACCGAGTTCATGAACCTGATGCAAGGCACTAAAAGCTTAACTGAGTATCTTCATGCTTTTAATAATTTGTCTCGCTATGCTCCTGAGATGGTTGACACCGAAGTCAAGAAGCTCGCTAGTTTCAAGAGAGGGTTGGGACCCAAGTTGTCCAAGAACATGGCTGGTAACAAGAGTACCACCTTTAATGAGTTTGTGAGTGATGCATTGACTCAAGAGAACTCGAATGCTGTGTATGCCGCGTCCAAGAACCGCAAGAGGGCCTATGAGGCAGGTGCTTCACAGTCCAAGGCTCCAGTGGCAAGCAAGCCGGCTTATCGCCCACCCAATGCTGTGACAAGGTATAGGCCGCCGTAGAAAAAGTCTAATGTGAAGACGGGAGTTCTCAAGTCCTTCACAGTTGCTCTCCCAAGAGGTGCCACGGGTCAAGGAGGTCCCAAGACTCCTCCTGATAACCGTCCCTGCTTCAATTAGAAGCAAGTTGGTCACTGGGCGAGAGATTGCCCTTATCCTAAGAGAAATGCTGCGGCTAGAGGCAATAATCGTATGGGCCGAGTGCACTACACCACCATGGAAGAAATTCCTAAAGGTGAAGTGGTCACGGCTGGTATGTTCCTTGTAAATCAACACCCTGCCGTTGTCTTATTTGATTCTGGAGCCTCGCATTCATTTATGTGTCAAACATTCGCATCTAAGCATGGGCAACATGTCATCGATCTTGATAGCGGAAAATTTTGCATTAGTGCTGCTGGTAACCAAATTGCTACAAATCAAGTAGTGAGAGATGTACAAATTGCCATAGAAGGGCGTAATTATTCAGCAAATCTTGTGATCTTACCGGGCTTGGGAATAGATGATATCCTAGGAATGAAATGGATGAGTGATCATGGAGTGTTAATAGACACTTCAACTAGGGTCATTATGTTGAGGGAGCCTGATAGTAAGGAAGCTTTCTTAGTTCAACTCCCTAGAAGCAATGACACCCGTCCCACGGCCAATTCTATTCGACCACTCACTATAGCAGAAATTCCGGTAGTGTGTGAATTTCCGGATGTTTTTCCAGAGGATCTGCCCGGGGTGCCACCGGACAGGGACATCGAGTTTAAAATTGATCTAATTCCGGGTACCGCACCTATCTCTAGAAGGCCAGACCGAATGCCACCCAACGAGTTGGCAGAGTTGAAAAAGCAATTGCAAGAACTGCTTGAGAATGGTCTTATTCGGCCTAGTTCTTCTCCATGGGGTTGTCCGGCTCTCTTTGTCAAGAAGAAGGACAAGTCTCTATGTATGTGTGTAGACTATCGTCCATTGAATGCCGTGACTATCAAAAACAAGTATCCACTGCCTCGCATTGATATCGTGTTTGATCAATTAGCCAAGGCCAAAGTATTCTCCAAAATTGATCTGCGATCTGGGTATCATCAAATCAAGATCCGACCTGAAGACATTCCTAAAACGGCTTTCCCTACCAGGTATGGGTTATATGAGTATTTAGTTATGTCCTTTGGTCTGACTAATGCCCCTGCTCATTTCATGTACCTGATGAATTCGGTGTTCATGCCCGAACTAGATAAGTTTGTGGTGGTGTTCATCGATGATATATTGGTATACTCTGAAAATGCACAAGAACATGAGGAGCACCTTCGGATTGTACTCACTAGATTGCGAGAACATCAGCTTTATGCCAAGTTCAGCAAGTGTGAGTTTTGGCTGAAGAAAGTGCCTTTCCTAGGCCATATTTTATCCGAAGAGGGTATTTCGGTTGACCCGTCAAAGGTGCAGGAAGTTCTAGACTGGAAGGCCCCGACTTCAGTGCACGAAATCCGAAGTTTTCTCGGTCTAGCTGGTTATTATTGGCGCTTCATTCCAGACTTTTCCAAAATAGCTAAACCTATGACCAAGCTACTACAAAAAGACATGAAGTTTGTGTGGTCCGAGGAGTGTGAAGTTGCTTTCACCACTTTACGCCATTTGCTGACCACCGCTCCTGTTCTGGCACAGCCTGACATTGAAAAGCCATTTGATGTGTTTTGTGATGCATCTGGCACTGGTCTAGGTTGTGTACTTATGCAAGAAGGCCGAGTTATTGCCTATGCTTCTCGCAGCTGAGGAAACATGAAGCCAACTACCCTACTCATGATCTAGAGTTAGCGGCTGTTGTACATGCACTGAAACTCTGGAGACATTATCTGTTGGGTAATCTATGTCACATTTACACTGACCATAAGAGCCTCAAATATATATTCACTCAGCCCGAATTGAATATGAGACAAAGAAGATGGTTGGAGTTGATAAAAGACTACAATCTAGAAGTGCACTATCATCCAGGCAAAGCCAATGTTGTAGCTGATGCTGTGAGTCGGAAACAACATGTTAGACCTCTCCTAGAGGAAGGCTTTAATTTATTGCATCCTGTGGTCCTGCACAACATCATAGTCAGTTGCTCATTAGAAAGTCAAATCATAGAGCTCCAAAAATCTGATCCTGGTTTTTTTCATATCAAGAGAAAAATGCAAGAGCAAGACACCAAGCATTTCCGGGTAGATGAGAAGGGTGTACTGTGGTTTGACAATCGTCTAGTTGTACCTAAAGACCGTGACCTACGCAACAAAATTTTAGAGGAAGCTCATTCTTCCAAGTTGTCCATTCATCCGGGTAGTAGCAAAATGTACCAAGACTTGAGACCTCGTTTCTGGTGGACCAAAATGAAGAAAGAGATAGCAGCTTATGTCACAAGGTGTGATACTTGCTGCAGGGTAAAAGCAGTTCACCTAAAACCTGCAGGTTTATTGCAACCCTTGTCGGTTCCAGGTTGGAAGTGGGAAGAGATCGGCATGGATTTCATTGTTGGACTTCCCCTTACTCAAAAAGGACACAATTCTATATGGGTGGTTGTTGACCGTTTGACCAAGTCAGCTCATTTTATCCCCGTACACTCTACATACCGACCATCCAACTATGCTGAGTTGTACTTCTCTCAGATAGTTAAATTGCACGGAGTGCCTCGCACTATTATTTCTGATAGATGTCCTCAGTTCACTGCTCGCTTTTGGGAGCATCTGCATTCACTCCTGGGTACAAAATTGGTTCGCAGTTCAGCCTATCATCCTCAAACCTCCGGTCAGACTGAGCGTGTGAATCAAATTTTAGAGGATATGCTGAGGGCATGTGTTATATCTTCCAAGGGTGCATGGGAGAAATGGCTACCGTTAGCTGAATTCTCTTACAATAATAGTTATCAAGAAAGCATCCAGATGGCTCCTTTCGAAGCTTTATATGGCCGCAAATGTAGAACCCCTCTAAACTGGGTCGAACCCGGCGAAAGGAGGTACTACGGAATTGACTTTGTCAAGGAAGCCGAAAAGCAAGTTCTCCTAATGCAACAACACATGAGAGCTGCCCAGGCTAGACAGAAAAGTTATGCTGACCGAAGAAGGAAGCCAATCGAGTTTGAAGTAGGTGACTTTGTGTACCTAAAGGTATCACCTATGAAGGGAGTAAATCGCTTTGGTGTTAAAAGAAAGCTTGCCCCTAGGTATGTGGGTCCCTACCAAATCATTGAGAAGAGTGGCAAGGTAGCTTACAAAGTACAACTACCTCCCAAAATAAGAGCTATTTTCCCCGTATTCCACGTGTCTCAACTTAAGAAGTGTCTTCGTGTGCCCGAAGAGAGAGTTGAAACAAGAGATATCAAGTTGCAGTCCGACCTATCCTATGAAGAAAAGCCTGTACAAGTTCTTGATGTCAAAGAATGAATTACTCGTGGGAGAGTGATCAAACTTTTTAGAGTTTTGTGGAACCGTCAAAATGAGAGAGATGCCACTTGGGAAAGGGAAGACTATTTACAAGTAACCTATCCCTCATTCTACGAAAAATGGTATGTCTTTCAAATCTCGGGACGAGATTTTTGTATGGGGGGAGGGCTGTAGGAAGTGTTAGCTTGCATATTAACCATGAGCATTGCATTAACATAAGCATCATCATGCTCATTCATAAGCATCTATCATGTTCACATGTCATCTTATGTATACCATGTATGATTGAATTGCTTGTGTGACTTGAATTGAGTGGCTATAAGGGGTAACCAATGCAAACAAGTGTACATTGTCTTCCAAATTACTTCAATCATGTTTGGAATATCATTTGGAGCAAAGTCCATGTTGAAGGTTTTGTCCAAAAACACCCCTAAGTCATGGTTAACCCTAGAATGACCTTTTTGACCCCCCTAGACCTCGTTTCAAAGATGTTTTATGAAACTGGTATTAGAGACCTAGCATGTCTTTGGCACCTGAAACAAAGTTGTAGATAATTTCATAAGCTACAAAAGTTATGTTGATGACTTTTTATGAAAAAGCTTAGAACACCTCCAAAAATTGCTCACAAGCCAAAAATTAGGGCTGATTTCATACTTAGCCGAATTTGGCTAAGTGTTGGATCACGCAGTTTCGACCAAGGGTTGTTTGGAGCCTTGTAGTTTGAAATCCAGACCGAGTTAGGCTTTGATCTTGTAATCAAAGTTGTAGAACTCGTGTAGCTCTGTCCAAAGGAACAAGTTTGAGCCAAACCATCGAGTGAGCTGAGAGTAAAACGTCGGTGAACTTTGGGTATCAGACACAGTTGACGACGACTGAATCGTGCGATTCAGTTTCGTCAGTCGCCGGCCGGCCGACGCGTGGATGACCCGTGGCGGCTGTACGTCGATGGCGACCCCGCCTGTCAGCCCCGGCGCCTTCACTTGGATGCCACGACGCCACCCCGAGCCTCGGCCGTCCTCATTTCGCCTCTCCAGCGCCCTCTCTCTTCTCCTTTTCGCCTCGGCGAGCTCCGCCGTGGAACGGCCGCATCGCCCGAGCTCTTCTCGCCGTCTCCGGCCAAGCCAGCCCGCCAAAAGCTTCGCCAGAGCCTCCTCTACCTCGGCGTCACCTCCTTGGCCACTGTCGAGCACGGGTAAGGCGGCATTGCCGAGCTCCGAGCAGTTCTTCCTCGCCGGAGTTCCGCCCGAGCTCTCCGGCAACGTGGCCAGGCCTCTCTGCTCCACCATTTCCCTCCATTCTTGTTCCTATCGCTTCCCCTTGGTTCACTGATGCTCGGCGTGAACCTCTACCGCGTCGCCATTGCCTGGATCTGCCGGCGTACCGCCGCGCAGTGCCGCCGCTCCGCCATTCCCGACGGCGAGCACCCTAGAGTCCAGTAGAGCGCGCGTAAAGTAGGTCAACAGAGTCGCCTTGATGAGAGGAACACGTAGGTGCCCTTAGATCCGGCCGAGACCTCGTCGTCGTCGAGCTTCGCCGGCGACGAGCATCTCCCCTGTCCCCGTCTCACTGACGCGTGGGTCCCGGATGTCAGTCTCTCGGTTTCACCTGGAGTTTTAGAGATCCAAATGTGGTGATTCCAATTTTGCTAGGTTCCAGCAAAAGTCTAGTTTTTAATAAAAATATGAAACATGCCATGTTTTTGCAGAAATAAATAGATATAAATTAATCTTGGATTTTCAGTGGGTAATTATATCTTGAGATCTATTGATCTGCTGGCCATGCAAATTTAGGGAGTTGTTACTCATGTTGTTAATAGGCTCTGATAAATTGTTCATGATTTTTGGAAGCCTGGTTAAGAAGTTAAAAATAATTCTTGCTTAAATAGGAGTTTCGTGTGATATTTTTAATAAATCGATTATAGCCCCTTTTGAGATGAAACTTGCTGAGGGTTGTACTTATCAGTAGACAAAGCAAGGAAAAATCTGAAATCTGTTGTTTGACACTTTTTGATAGGGTTTCACACTTATGCCTTGCATGCCTATAATAACTTGTTATTTTTATACTTCACAATGTGTATGTGCAAATGTTCTGAAAATTTTACAGTGATCTTATGTTAGCCCAAGTAGCTTGCTGTAATTTTCTTAGGATTTTTGGAAGACTTGGAGTATATGTTCATTAAATTACCCTAATAATTAAATAAATGGAAAAGGTGATGATAGAAATAGTTTTAGACCTTGCCATGATGTTTTCTGGTGTTCCTTAGATATGTTATATCTGTTGGTGCAATTGGTTTATCCCTGTGATACATTCTCAATATGTGCAAAATATTATTTTCGCTATTATTGCCTTTCCTAGAGCATTTCTGTACCATTGATAGAAAATGATTGAGAACTATTTAAAGATTTATTTTCTGGGAAAACTTGTCTACAACAAACTTGTAACTAACTTACTGATCTACTTCGTGTCCAAATTTCATGGCCTTTGGTTGAGTAGTTTGAAAGCTGTGCATATTTCAAGTGGCTGCTGCAAAGTGCTTGCTCTCTGGATTTTCCAGAGCAGCCAGCCAACTTTGTAGATTTTGGCATATTTAAGTTGGGAATCAGTCTGGGATGTCTAAAAGTGAACTGTAGATAATTTGCTAAGCTTTCCAGAAAGTGCTTACTTGCTTAATTTGGTTAAATGATGCTTAAGTTATGGCTGAAACTTGTGACCGGTTGGTTTGTCTACTAAACCAGTGACTGGGTAAGAGTAGCTAGGACTTGTTTAACTTGTCTATTTAGTCTCTCTACCAGAGAAGAAGTATGCACTTACTTGTTATTCCATGATTTACTTAATCTTAGAAGTTTATGCCCATGTTATACCTTGTTTATGTCCCTTTGGCTCCTCATCTTGGCATCATACATCATATGTGCATTCTCTTTATTCATCTCCTTGTTATGCATCCATAGGTGTACCCAAGGGAGTAACGGTGCTGGAGTTCGAGCTGCCGGAGCCGGAACGACAGCAAGGGGAGCTACCTCAAGGAGCTGAGGAGGAGGAGGACTTGCCGGAGTGTCCCGACCATCGTCCATCCACTTACGTTGAAGGCAAGCCCCGGAGCATTATAAGCCTCCTACTATTTTATTATCATGTTCAGCTATCAAGTGACTATGGTTATATATTGTTGCATTAAGTGGTAGGTGTTGATATGACACCCTTGCTGCATAATGACTACCTTGTCCACCTTAAACATTACCAAAGTAGGTCCAGGATCGAAGTAATGCTTAGCCATGCTTAGCTCGGTAGAAGCCGGGTGATTTCCTGTCACCTGCGAGAGTTAGGTGGATGATGATCACGGTTGGCTATATTTGCTATCGTGGAAATAACCATGTGTTAATAATGAATTTGAGACCGGGCGGGATGACGATAGTGCAGCAACAAGGCATGGAGGTCTTGGGTGTGAATCTATCCCCGTCTGTGTCGTTTAAGGACCGAATCGCTGTACGTCCCCGTGTCATGTTGAACGCATGCCTATCACTTAGTTGGCCGGATAAGTCATTCCGACCGCGAAGCCTACGAGTGCAACTCAGGCCGGATACCCCGTTCTGTATGAGTGCGCACCCCGGTTGGTAGCAAGGATGTGCGGGGAGTCAATGGCGTAAGACCGAGGTGTCAGGTTAGAGTCCTGACCCTGGCAGATTGGCGGTCCCTGGGGGTGCGGTGCTGGACGGACCCGCGAATTGTTCCAGAGTTGTGCTAAAGGTGATCCGAGCTGCCGTCATGAAGTATGCTTGGGTGAGTGTTAGGAATAACCCTCCAGCTGGATAGGAATCGATTCGAATCGCCGTCTCTCCCGGATAGTGAGAACTTGACTTGGGCAGCGGCAACGTAGAATTCACTAAATAAACTTAATGGTTATGATGAGAATGATGATGGCTATGTGATAATCTGGATATGGTTATTATTGTAATGCTTAAAACTCAAGTGCATGCTTAGAATAGGTTCTAATCTAGTGGATAGTTGCTAAGTAATAAACTCGCTGCTGAAATTTGATAAATGAGTTACTTACAACAAAGGCTTTTACGCAAAAGGTGAGTCAAACCAGTCCACAAAGATCAACCTTGCATACTCCTTGGTGTCACTTTATTTCTAGTTTATGATGGGTAAGTCTAGCTGAGTACATTCTCGTACTCAGGGTTTTATTTACCCCTGTTGCAGATGATGTCGTTTACCACGGCTACTGTGCTAAGTGTCATCACCCGGCTGCGGATGATGAATAGATCATGGGCGTGATCACCTCCTTTATCTTCAGTTGTGCTTTTGTTGGGACTTGACCATGGAACTGGCATGTATTATAAACTGAGTTGGTGTTGCTTCAAAACTACTTTGTTTCCACTACCGCTATGGTTTGTAATAACCACGTTAAACTCTAATGTGATGTAAAACTATGTTCTGTGATGAATGTTGTAATCTGTGATGGTGATGCTTTATCATGTACGATCTTGGTTGTATGTTGATTGAATCGAGATCTTTGAGATTTCGTCGGACTACCGGGTTTATATGGGTTCAAGTCCATTGGCTTGACTGCCTCCGTGGTCGCTAATTCACTTGAATTCTTATAAATTGGACGGTTCTATTACAGCGTTCTTCCGCATCTCCATGCCGGCGGCGTCGATTCTCTTCGATGTCATGCCGCGCGTCGTGTCGACGCTGATTGTCGACGGGGAGGACGAGAGTGGTTTTTCTTCCTCGAGCGGGCGGCTGTTGATAGACTGATACCTCCTTTTCATTTTGAAGCGGCTCGTCGTGCTTTTCCGTGGCAGCTCCTCGTCGTCGAGAAGCCGAGCTTTCTGCTTGTTGAACTGCCGCCACCTGGAGCAGAGTCTGTACCCTGTCTCGAATGCGCCGTGCCTGGGAGTTCGATGGTTCTGGCATGTTGCGCAGTAGCATCGTCGCCGCCACTACATTCTGGCCTGCTCGAGGGAAACGGCTGACAGGCTGCTCTGGCTCTGCGTCTCCGACGATCTGTCGATGTACTTCTCGAGCGCGTCTGCGGACACTTCCGCCTGGTGGGTAGGGCAGGTCTTGCTCAAGGATTTGCTCGAGCAGGACGAGGCGCTCACGGTCTTCGTTGAGCTTTATCTTGAGCTCCCGTAGCTGCGCAAGCTGCGCAGCCCTATCTTCTTGCGGAGGGGGGTCGACCTGTCCGTCGTTCCCAGGTGTCCTGGGGTCTTCCCGTGCTGCAGGGGCTCGACCGCCCGCAGCAGCATCCTGCGTTTCGTCGGTGGTTTCTACCGCCCCGTCGACATGATAGCATTCCCTTGTAGGGTCGTAGCTATCAGTCTCGGAGTCGGAGTCTGGCTCGGCGGCGTAGAAACATCCACGTCCTTCCTCCAGCAGCCGTTGCCTGAGTGAGGTGATCATGTATCGCCCAGGGCCTAGGCGGCGGAGGCCTCGCACCTGGGAGAAATCCGGCAGTTCGGACGTTGGCTGCAGTGCTTCAGAGTCACGTGGGAGGACCATTGGTCTCTCCACGTATGTCTGGGCGTTTGGGCATATTGCTCTGGCGAGCGACGCCGCGGCATTGTCCAATCCGAATGGCAGTGCCCTTCCTGGAGTGAACAACCCGTGTGGAAGTAACTTAGCAGCGGTGGGGGAGGGTGCGCGAGACACGTCTCTTCCCGTCATCGTGCGGCGCTGAGCCGTCATGCCCGCGGTTCCGGCACATGGTGCTGCCGGCTCGTGGCCCACCTCCTGCCTCGCACGAGTTGCCGGTCGTGATGAGGCAGAGGGGCGGCTATGGTGCTGTCCGCGCCTCTTCTTGGGCGGGGAGGCGTGGTGGCGAGGGCGTCTCGGGGCCCTCAACCGTGCTGGTGCAACGCGGGCTCCGCCTGGTCCTTTGACCGAGAGCAAGATCATGTCGTAGCGGGAGCCCGTAGACATGAACTCGAGACTCCCAAACCAAATCACCGTGGAGCGTGGAATCGGCAAGGCGAGAGCTGCCATCTGGAAAGGAGTGGGAAATCGATGAAAAACACGCAGGACCCCTACCTGGCGCGCCAACTGTCGGTGTTTTCCCCACGGGGGGTCTCACCAACGAGTAAATTTGTATGCGTGCTCCCTTTCCCATATGGTGATGCAAGAAGACACAAAGATTTATCCTGGTTCGGGCAAGAGAAAGCCCTACGTCCAGCAGGGGAGGGAAATCTGTATTATCTTGCACCTAAGTGCTTGTACAGGGGCGAATACAAGTGTGGTATGAAGTATGGGAGTTCTACTGCGTATGGGCGTAGTGTTGTCTTCTCGATTCCCGAGTCTCCCCTTTTATAGCTCCAAGGAGAGACCCAGGGTACATGTATAGGTGTCAGAGTAGGGGTCGATATAAGCATGGAGTGCTGACCTACTTGAGGTCTCCGTACCAGCGTGGCCTCGAGACGTCCCGTCTTAGTAGCCTGGTGATGATTACGCGTGCCCCTGCGTTCCGCTCTGCGCCCCGTCTTGGACTGGTTTACCGGTCGCACGCCTGTACGGTACGGCGACAGATCCGACGGAGTGGTTGGGATGTAGTCAGTCGACGCCCAATTCGTCCCCAGGAAGGAACCCTGTCCGGTCGAGGGTCGGACGCCGTGTAATGTGCCGATATCCGGAGCGCTGACCTTGGATGTCTCGAGGGGGTCCCGATTAGACATTCCATCCTTATTTCCCACGTCCTGACACGCCCTGGGTCGTTTGGTGGGGAAGGCTGCAAAAAGAATGATGGGACGGGTGCCTGTTTCCTATCACGCTTCCCGTGACCAGTATGTTAGGTGGGAAAACGGCAGGTGCATTAAATGCTCTGGCTCTCGTGCGCGAGTCAGGCGGCGGACAGTGTCCTTGCGCTCGACGCTTCCCGATTTGCTCGAGCCCGTTTCCGTATTCGACGGTAACTAGCGCTCGACCCCTGATCGATTCGCTCGACGCTATTTCCGTCTTCGAGGCTGCGGCCGTCGATAGCTGCGTATATGTACGGCCAGAGCGTCGAGTCGAGGGCCTCGTCCTGTGTACGGATAGTCCCGTTACGTGCATCGGTGAGGGTACCCCTTATTGATACCCTCGACAATGAGCATGGAGTAAACGAAGTGGCTATGAAATAAATTCCATGCTCATTTATGTTATCTTCGTCTCCAATCTGAATGTTCAGAGTTTCTCCTAGATTGGTCTCGCCTATGTCCTCTTCTGTAGTTGGATGAATCTCATCTTCAAAGGGAGTTAAGAACACACCATTTGAAATTTAGCCAAAGTCAGAATACATTAAGGCTTATTCCTTGTCCATCCATTCAATGGTGATAGCACATGGATTTTTAGTGCCCTCTAGCCATTGATGTTGCTCTTCTTGACCCTCCTTGTGGTCTTGGTGACTCTTATGCATGGGATGTCTAGAGAGATTCATAGGATCATCGGGAGGTTCAAGAGAAATAGCAGAGTAGAAATTATTAAGCTCAACGATGGGTTTAAAGATAGGTTTGAATGAGTCATCAAAAGTGGGCGTAGAAGGGGAGAAGATGAGATTGTCTTCTAAATGGCTTCGCTCTCCTTCTATTGCATCACTTAAGATGCCATCCTTGAGTCTTTCTAGATGTCCATTAAAGGGATTGGATTTTAGATGCTTTCTAAGAGATCCCTTCTTAGGAAGGTTCAGACTATATGCACTCAAAGGTATCTTATTATGAAGCAGGAAGTTTAAGCTCATTCCAAAATGAATTCCCAAAGGTAGAATTTCTTCTTCCCTTAGATGATTTTGGAGCACTATAAGTTTGGGTGGGATAGCCGAATCATGGGATTGAAACGTTTGGAAATCGGCTATTGAAACTTCCTTTCCTCGTCTGGGAGATGATTCCTTCTCTATCTCTAGGATTTTTCTATGAAAACTAGTGCAAGAAGGATGTCCAAGAATGACGACATACCTTGCTTTACTAACAGATAAAGAAAGAAAAACTCTACCAAAGGTTATATGATTAAGACCAATGTGAAAATATCGAGAAAAAACATGGTTTTGTAGGGCTAGGTTTAAACTTGAATTTATAGAAAGAGTAACAGATTCCCTAGGTGTAGCTAAAAGTTCATTATCTTTTTGATTAAAAGATAGGACCTCAGCTATAGAAAAGGGTTGGTTTTGACCTATTGCAATCAACTCCGGACACAGATCATAATTAGGGGCAAAGAAAAGACTTGTTGACTCCCATGGTCTATGGCTAGTCTCCGAAGGTGCAAAAAATTCAATAATAGGTGTGGAATTTGAGTTATCCATAAAGATGGAAAAAATAAAAAGATAAAAGAATAAAAATATAAAAGTATAATACAAGATAATAGCAAGACTTAAAGTCATCTCCGCAAACCGTCTTTCTCCCCGGCAACGGCACCAGAAATGCTTGTTGATATTTGGTAACGCCATCAGGAATTGATCCGCAAGCGCACGGATATCGGTGAGCACTTCACCCGAGAGGTTATTGTTGACATCGTTTTTAGACACGTGCCCAGGATCGGTAGAGTATAGATCGGCAAGGTAGGGCAACAGTAACTGGTCTGCAGGAGAATTACCAATGAGGGTGGTTGCCGATGAGAAGACAGCTAAATGTGGATAAGTCCATGGGTGATGATGTGTTTATGCCGATAGTCAGCATTAACCTTTGCCGATGGCTACGATGGAGAGTCTGCCGATGATGCGGAAGGAAGACTTGAAGGTTGCCGATTGGTCTATGGTGGTGTCCCAGTTTGTCACGAGAGGATAGTTTATGTTTTCCTTAGTTGTTAACATTGTTTTGTATACGGATTCTGTTTAATTTGGAATTCGAGTTCTAGTCGTGTCTAATTGTAGCTCTTTGAGCAGGGTATAAAAGTAGACCCTAGGGCTTTGTAATCCATCTATCAATCAATCAAACACAAGTTTTTACTCATATTCTAGTATCTACTTTTTCGACGACTTCGTCATATTTTCCTTTTATTTTATTACAAGATCTTAGGAATTCGTCGACTTAAGCTCGGCGTGTTCTCAAGTTCCGCGTGAATACCTCTTGGCCATGGCATCTGGGCACATCGCTGTTGTCCGGACCAAAGTATTCGAGTTATCATCTTTGCCGATAGAAAGGTCAAATCGGCTGGCACGCCTTAACGTTTGAAATCGGGTATTAGCCCTTTGTGTTTGCAGATCCAGCTTTTGCATCAACGCATCTTTTGGCACGCCCAGTGGGACTGATTCAAGATCAAGATCAACATGTCAACTACCGAATTCGACTTGGAGAACGTCATCCCCGTGACAGAAGCTAGCCTCAAAGATGAGCAGAAGCAAGCTATTGCGAAGGTTATGGAGGATTACAAGCAACAATGTCTCAAGGCCTTCCACATAAACAGGAGTGGCGAGGTGATCCAGAAAGAAGCACTGCCGGCCCCTCGGTAGGTTACCTTTGACGCCAATCCTGGGAAACTCCAAGACATGGTCGATAGT
This sequence comes from Sorghum bicolor, assembly GCF_000003195.3. Lineage (NCBI taxonomy): Eukaryota > Viridiplantae > Streptophyta > Magnoliopsida > Poales > Poaceae > Sorghum > Sorghum bicolor. The sequence continues at coordinate 29,368,071 of NC_012875.2, forward strand.
GCTATTAACCGTGCCTTGATCAACCAAGCTGGTGTGCTATCCAATACGGTTTTCAATGCTGTGGCTAGAACTTTCAAAGAAGGATAATTGCCACTGAATTATGTGGGCCCTATCTATCATCAGCCAGGATCGCCAGTGGTTACAGCTCCATCGGCTGCTACGGCCTGCATCGGCAGATTCAATGCCGACGCAACAGAGGTTTATGACTCAGCCAGGGTATGTCAACTCAGTGATGATGCCCAATTTCCAGTCATCGGCAGGACCTATGCCAATGAATGCTAATAGTGGATGGTATGGGCAGCAAGTCTTTCCACAAATGTCTCAGTAGAATCATCAGCAGGTTGGTGGGCAAATGATTAACCCAATATTCCATGCAGATCGTGCACCGCACAGACACGTGGAAGCTTACCAGCAGATGCCAGATCCACAACTGCCTTATCGGCAAGATGTCGATGCTTATTGGGCTGATAAAATTGCTGAAGTAATGAGAGACCAATTTGGGATAAAACCCAAAGTCAATACTTACTATTATCGGACACCGTATCCTCCTGCATATGATTTAATCCCGCTTCCAAATCGGTACAAAGTGCCGGATTTTACTAAGTTTTCTGGGCAGGATGATACGTCAACCATGGAGGACGTCAACAGGTTCATCATTCAGTGTGGAGAAGCTACTAATAGGGACGAGTTAAGGGTTCGCTTGTTCTCATCATCATTATCTGGATCGGCTTTCACTTGGTTTATATCATTACCTCCCAACTCAGTGATTACTTGGGCTGATCTAGAGAAGCAATTCTACAAATACTTCTTTTCTGGAGTTCATGAAAAGAAGATTACCGATTTGGTTAAATTGAGGCAACGCAATGATGAGTCAGTTGAAAGTTTTGTGCAGAGAATACGGGAAGTCAAGAACAAATGCTATAGTCTGGTTTTGGATGATCGGCAGCTAGCCGATTTGGCTTTCCAAGGATTGTTGCCGCACATCAGGGACAAGTACGCCTCTCAGGAGTTTGAGAGCTTAAGTCATTTGGTGCAGAGAATCTCTGATCAAGACATCAAGCCTTTTGAACCCAAGAGAGCATGGAATAAAAAGGTGTCATTTGTCGATGAAGCAGCAAGCTCAGACTCTGATGAGGAACCAGTCATCGGCTTGGCAGAATGGATGAAAAATAAGAAGCCGATGTCTTGCCCTTTTGGGTATAAAGAACCAGAGAAGTTCACATTTGACATTACCAAAGCCGATAGGATATTTGACTTTCTACTTCAGGAAGGTCAGATCAAGCTGTCACCCAATCATGTGATCCCATCGGCTGAAGAGTTTAAGAAGGTGAAATACTGCAAGTGGCATAATGCAACTTCTCACAGCACCAATGTGTGCAAAGTTTTTAGACAACAGCTGCAATCGGCTATAGAATCTGGGAGGATCAAATTTGATAGCTCCAAAGCTCAGAAGCCGATGAAAATTGATCAACATCCTTTCCCAACAAACATGCTGGATGCTAAGGGAAAGGCCAAGGTCTTAACATCAGAAGCAGCTGAAAGAAGTGCGTCGGTAGATCCTCAACATCAAATCACTACTGCCGATGCAAAAGGAGAAGGCTTAATCCTGTAGGGAACTGACTCAGGAAGGCCTCCCCGATCTAGTATTGTGAGAACTCACAGAAGGCCTCGGGAGACTTGGCAGCAGCGCGAGGATCGGTATCGGCGCCAGCAAGAAGACTATCATCGGGAGGAAGAAAGACGCCGACAATAGTGGAATCGGCATAGGGATCACTGGAATTGTCCGTTCTTCATTCATTGTTGGGAGGAAAACATCAAGCATCCTACTGTCAGAGACTGCCCAGAGTGTAATGGTTATGATCGGTATGACAGATCAAATCAGCAGTATCAGAACAATAACCGCCGGTTTGATGGACCGATTAGAGGGAGAACGTCCGTCCATGATCGACTAGGGGGCAGGCTCAGTGTGCACAACAGACTTGGTGATCGTGTTGAATATTTTCCTAGGAACCGGGAAGAACTTGAAGAGATGGCTAATGCACGAGTTCCCAATGAGTTCATATTTTGCAGGGATGCTAATACTTATCGGATGGAGTCAAGGGAACATCATCGTCCGTCGGTGAGGCAGCAACAACTTCCTCCATGGTGTCAAGAGGGGTTGACTAGGACGCTGAAAAGGAGGTTGCAGCGCGAAAGACGAGAAGAGTTGAACAAGGGCGAGAACTCTGGACAGTCTGGGGATCGGCAACAATCAGATCCTAAGGGGAAAGGTCCATCGGCAGATGTCAATATGGTATTTATGTTGCCGATGGAGTTCCTTGCGCCGTCCAGTGATGACGAGTTGGAGTTTTCCGACCAAATAGCTCAGTTGGCTTTGGATCCGATGACAGCCATCTTCGAAAAGCTTGCGGATGATGAAAGGCAACATCTTAAGGCTTTGTTTGTCAAAGGAAGAGTGGATGGTCAGCCGATGACTAAGATTCTAATTGATGGTGGGGCTGCTATCAATATCATGCCATATGCAGTGTATCGGAAGCTTGGAAAAGGGGATCAGGATTTGACCAAGACCGATATGATGCTCAAAGACTTCGAGGGCAATGTATCTCCGGTTAAGGGAGCGATATGCGTTGAGTTGACCATCGGCAGCAAAACCTTGCCGACAACGTTCTTCGTGATCAGTGGAAAAGGTGCTTATAACCTATTGCTAGGGAGAGATTGGATTCATGCCAATTGCTGCATACCATCAACAATGCACCAATGCTTGGTCCAGTGGGTAGGCGACAAGATTGAAATTGTCCCGGGAGATTCTTCCTATGTTATTGCATCGGCAAAAGCAGACACCTATGAAAGGACTAGGTGCATTTCAGGAGAAGTTTGGGAAAAGGATTTTCTCAAAGTTGCCGATTATGAAATTCCATCGATCCAAGCAGTCGGTTCTGATGAAGGTTTTTAATGGATAGGTTCGCCGATGATGGAAAATTAGGCCAGGGATTCACATCAGCCGATGATTTGGTAGAAGTAGATATAGGTAGTGGTGCAAAGCCTAGACCTACTTTTATTAGTGCTAAGTTAAGTTCTGAGTGTAAGCAACAGTTAACTGATTTGTTAAAGGAATATAAAGATTGCTTTGCTTGGGATTATACTGAGATGCCTGGTTTGGACCGATCAATTGTTGAACATCGGTTACCCATCAAGTCTGGATTTTGGCCACATCAACAGCCAGCTCGCCGATGTAACCCTAATATTCTTCCTGATATTAAGGCCGAAATAACCAAACTTATTGAAGCTAAATTTATTCGGCAGTGTCGGTATGCCGAGTGGATCTCTAATGAGGTTCCAGTCTACAAGAAAAATGGGAAGCTTCAAGTTTGCATTGATTTCAGGAATCTCAATAAAGCTACGCCGACGGATGGATACCCAATGCCGGTTGCCGATCTGCTAGTTGATGCTGTGGCTGGGCATCGGATCATCAGCTTTATGGATGGTAATGCAGGATATAATCAAATATTTATGTCTGAAGAAGATATTCCCAAGACTGCATTTAGATGTCCTGGTCATGTTGGGTTATTTGAATGGATAGTCATGACCTTTGGCTTGAAATATGCTTATGCTACTTATCAGAGGGCTATGAATTTTATATTTCATGAGTTCATCGGCAAACTGGTGGAGATTTACATTGACGATGTGGTGGTTAAGTCTGGAGACTTCACAAAGCATCTTGCCGATCTGCGAAAGGTATTAGAGTGCACGAGGAAGCATGGATTAAAGATGAATCCCAATAAGTGTGCGTTTGGTGGATCGGCAGGACAATTTCTTGGTTTCATGGTGCATCAAAGGGGGATTGAAATTAGTCGGAGATCTATTGATGCTATCAACAAAATAGTTGCTCCTACCAACAAGACTGAGCTCCAATCCTTGATCGGCAAGGTAAATTTTATCAAGAGGTTTATATCTAATTTGTCTGGTAAAATTCGTGCTTTCAGTCCTTTACTCAAGTTGAAAGCCGATCAAGAATTTGTTTGGGGGAAGGAACAACAGTTGGCCTTAGATGAAATCAAGAATTATTTAGTAAATCCTCCAGTACTGATTCCACCTCAGCAAGGAAAGCCCTTCAGATTGTATTTGTCTACCGATGGGATGGTCATCGGTTCGGCTTTAATTCAAGAATTTGAAGGAAAGGAACGTGTAATTTATTATTCAAGCAGAAGGTTGATTGATGCTGAGACCAGGTATTTGGCTATTGAGAAATTGTGCTTATCCTTGTACTTCTCCTGTATTAAGTTGAGGCATTGTTTGCTATCGGCCGAATGCACTGTTATCTACAAAGATGATGTGGTCTGATACATGCTATCTATGCCAATCATGAGTGGTAGAATCGGCAAATGGATTTTGGCACTGTCGGAGTTCGATCTGCGTTATGAATCGACTAAGGCGGTTAAGGGACAAATTATGGCCGATTTTGTAACTCAGGAGACTTTGGAAATTGTACCTTGGAAGCTCTTCTTTGATGGATCCACGTGTGACCGGGGGGCCGGAATCGGCATCGTGTTAATTTCCCCTCGGGGAAAGAAGTATGAATTCTACTTGCCGATTGTTGCCACGTCGACAAATAATCAAGCTGAGTATCAAGCTCTGATAAAGGGGTTAGAATTACTAAGGGAAATTCATGCTGATGCTGTTGAAATCTTCGGGGATTCTATGATAGTTATAAACCAATTGGCTGGAAGCTATGAATGCCGAAGTGAAGTCCTCGTAACTTATCATGAAAGGAGTATGCAACTGTTAAAGGAATTCAAGGATTTCAGATTAGAGCATGTTCCTAGATTGCATAATGAAGAGGCCAATCAGTTGGCTCAGCATGCCTCAGGATATCAGCCCATGATTAATGCGATATCGGCAATCGGTGCCGATGATTGGAGGAAAGAAATCATTGATTATTTAAAGGATCCGTACAAGAAAGTTGAGAGACGTGTTCGGTTTCAAGCTACCAAGTATGTGCTCCTTGAAGATGAGTTGTATTACCAAACTATTGATGGGATTCTTCTCAAGTGCTTAGGTGATGATGTGGCTAAGATTTTGATGGGAGAGATCCATGAGGGAGTGTGTGGAGCGCATCAATCGGCATTCAAGATGAAGTGGATGATCAGAATGAATGGGTATTATTGGCCGACTATACTTGAGGATTTCTTTAGGTATTTCAAAGGGTGTCAATGATGTCAGAAGTTTGGCAATATTCAAAGGGCACCCGCATCGGCCATGAATCCTATATTCAAACCTTGGCCGTTCCGAGGATGGGCTATTGACTTGATCGGCCAGATGTACCCACCATCTAGCAAAGGACATAAATTCATCTTGGTTGCCACCAATTATTTTACTATGTGGGTTGAAGCTATTCCTTTAAAGAAAGTTACATCGGCCAATATGATCGATTTCGTGAAGGAACATATTATTTACCGATTTGGAATTCCTCAAACAATCACCACCGATCAGGGTACTATGTTCACATCGGGAGAGTTTGATGAATTTGCAATCGGTATGGGGATTAAAGTATTAAATTCTTATCCTTATTACGCTCAAGCTAATGGGCAGGCCGAGGCATCTAACAAAGGAATTATCAAGCTTATTAAACGGAAGATTGAAGAAAATCCTAGGAGGTGGCATACATTGTTAAATGAAGCTTTATGGTCATATCGGATGGCTTGTCATGGATCAACCAAAGTTTCACCCTATCAGTTGGTATATGGGCATGTTGATGCAAAAGCTAGATCTGCAAACACAAACGGCTAATACCCGATCTCAAACGTTAAGGCGTATCAGCCGATTTGACCTTACTATCGGCAAAGGTGATAACTCGAATACTTTGGTCCCGACAACAGCGATGCGCCCGGATGCCACGGCCAAGAGGTATTCACGCGGAACTTGAGAATACGCCGAGCTTAAGTCGACAAATTCCTAAGAACTCGTAATGAAAAATGAAAATATGATGAAGTCATCGAAAAAAAGTAGATGCTGGAATATGAGTAAAAACTTGTGTTTGATTGATTGATTGATGCCAAGGCCCTAGGGTCTATATTTATACCCTGCTCAAAGAGCTACAACCAGACACGGCTAGAACTCGAATTCCAAATTTAAATAGAACCCGTGTACAAAATGATTTAAATAACTAAGGAAACATAAAGCTATCCTTCCGTGACAAACTGGGACACCTCCACGGACCAACCGGCAACCTTCAAGTCTCCCTTCCGTGTCGTCGGCAGACTCCCCATCGGCAATGGTTAAAACCGACCATCGACATAAACACACCACCACCCACGGACTTAGCCACATTCAGCTGTCTTCTCATCGGTAACTACCCTCATCGGCAACTCCCCTGCATACCAGTTACTGTTGCTCTTTCTTGCCGATCCACACTCTACCGATCCTGGATACGTGTCCAAAAACGGTATCAACACATGCCCCCCAATTTCGGAGTATGAAATTATTAATGCTCTGAAATTCTCTGCAGTGATGATGCCTTTCCACAATTAACTCTCCCAATTTGGTAACCGACAGCCTAAATTTGAACAACCTTGGTCCGATTCTTCCGCAGATTCCTCGAATTCCTCAACTTTCCAAACGGACATCTCCATTTTAATCGCCCATCGGCAACATTATCATTACAAGGAGCTACCGATGGACCATTCAGGACGTCCCGCACAGCAAAATATCTCAACTTCCCAAACGGTCATCTCCACTTTACTCGCCCATCGGCAATATTACCGTTACAAGGCGCTGCCGATGGACCGACCAGGAGACCCCGCACAGTGAAATGACCGCTTCCTGTCAAATCACCTGCACAATCCCTTGATTACCGTGCGAACAGTTATGGCGAAGAGATAAGTCAGATTTGCCCCTGCCCGTTTTGTCCTATAAATAGTTCCTTCTCGGGTACTCCTTCCCCATCACATCATTCTACAGCCCCAACTCCACTTTCCCAGCGGCGGCGCTGTTCGAGAGCTCCAAGAACTCCAACAAAACCCTTTCTTCATCAACCTCAAAGTCTTCAATCATCCTTTTCACGAAGAGATGGCAATCAACTTCGCCGTCCCTGAGGTCAGTTCATCACCCTACTTCCTGCACTTTTTGGCCACATCTCTGTTTATCCGCAATTTATTTTACTGAGCATTCTTCTTCTCCCTATTTTTGTTCTTCTTTTTACCCTCAAAACCATTAGGATCTGTCCAACAAAATTGCTATCCCTACCAATCAACCACATATTCAATGTCTTGGTCCGCTAGGGTATCTAGATCCCACCGATCTTATTAATGCAGAAACAAACAGAATCCCCTTTAGAGCCAAGAATTTCTCTCTGGATCTGTGGAAGGACACCTTCCATTCCTAGCCCAGTCCTACCGTGGGATGGAAGGATTGGTTTTTAAGAGTCAGCCACTCAAATGAAGTCCAGTGGGGCGAGAGAAAACTGGACCAATGCATCAGGTTATCCATTGCAGATATGCATAGGAATGAGTCATTGTTGATAGCTGCATCATATTTCTGGTCAGACACACTCAATGCCTTTGTCTTTGGCCACGGCCCTGCTTCCCCTACACTCGCCGATGTGGTTATGCTCACCGGCCTAGATGTATCTTCTGCAGATAGCACCCACTTTTTTGATACCAAACCCAGTGCTAAGGTAGAAACTCGCTCCATCGGCGGTTGGTCAGGATACATCCAAAAATACAAACGAACAGGCCCTGTTAACATAAAGGAACAGACCAGCTTCCTAAACATGTGGTTGGACAAATTTGTATTTTGTGGTCGATCAGCAGGACCAACTTCCGTCTACCTAGCAGCAGCAGAAAGATTAGCCAATGGTGGTCGATTTCCCCTCGGCCGATACCTGCTTGGCGTGGCTTACCACATCCTTCATCAAGTAACCAGGAAACTCCTGCTCGGCTAGTCCATCGGCAACTTGGGGGGTCCCTGGTGGTTTATCAACATGTGGCTCAGCCTCCACATGCACAAGCGCCTTGAGTTTGATATCTTCACACAGCGCTTCCCTAGAAACATAGCCGAGGACTATGAATTGGATGAAGAAAAATCGGCAACTCGCCCTCCTCTGAACTTTGGCGAGGCTATCATAGTTCTGCCTGGTACAGGTGGCAACACAGACCAGGTCAGCCGATTCTCCCAAACCCTGTATGAAGGTCTGTCAAGAGAACAGCGAGCCTGGATGCCTTATGAAGACCCAGACACCATGTTTCCTTTGGTCTTTCATCCGTTTAACGATGCTCTCAACAAGGATCACGAGGTGATGATGGCACTGATCACTCCAAGAGCTATACCAGTAAACTTCTTTGGCAGTGGGAAAGCCTCCAACCAAACCTATGAGTTTTACAACCCATCGGCACTAGCCCGTCAACTAGCTTTCGGTCAGCTGCCGATTGCACTCTGTTATGCCGATGTGATAAAACCCAGGGAAACCATCACCAGCCTCCTCGAGTGGACCAGGGTAGCTCAACTGCCCCCGAATGCTGATACCGATGCAGACTTGTCAGAGTGGGTTCCGGCCCTCTTCATTACTCAGGCCTACAAGCAGTGGTGGGAAGAACGGAAGGAGCATTTGTTCTGCAAATCGGCTCTTACGTACCGCGGCATGATCGATCCCCAGTAGAAAATCCCTGATAACACTGTAAGTATTTCCAAACCGATGTTCCAATCCTCTTACTCTCATCAGCAACTTAGTTTCTGTGTTATATTACAGGTCGACGATATACCACCATCAGTCAGTAGGAGTGGCAAACCGATTGATCTTTTTCCATCAGGTCCAATCTCCTCAATCGGCAACAATGCCCCCTCCCTGGCCGCCATAATGCACCGAGGTGTACGCCTCAAGAAAGTCACCACCAAGCGGACAAAGATATCCCCATCGGTAGATGCCTCTGTTTTGGCACAAGCCTTCAGGGTAACTCTCAAATTCTTTTACCGATTCCATTCTTATACCGATTACACCTGCACTCACAACTTCTTATTGTTGTACCAGCACACCGGTGCATCGACAAGGACCAGAAGCACAAGTACAGATGCCCCCCAGTCCAGTCAGCCGAAGAGAAAGGGTGCCAAGAGTACCAGAGCACAAGCAAAGCGCCAAAGAGTAGCAACGCCTCCTCCCCTAGTATCTCCAATCTCGGTAGAATCTTCCCCGTCTTCTCCAGAAACACAGTCATAGCACGTACCATCTCCTTCTCAGCCACAAGAAACACCCCAAGTGGAAGAACCCCAACCAGAAGAGCCCCAGTCAGAAGCACCTCAGCCAGAAGACACATCGGCTGACGTGCATGAGCAGACTGCCGATCCAACAAGTTCGATCATAGCATCGGTAGCCCCCTCCATCCAGACAAGTACTGCTCCCCCTCAAGGTAACATACCTTTTATGAAATTATTGCCGATGAACTTATTTTCCCTGTCTCATAACTGCTTCTGTTATTCTTTTAGTTGACATAGTCCCATCGGCAACCCCAGCCGATCAACCTGTAGTTCCATCGGCGTCTTCCAGTCAGAGACAAGAGATTGCTCTGAAACAAGTAAGTTACCCAACCTCTATCGATATTATTTGTCAATACTTGACCATGGAATGACTCACTTTATTTCCTTTTCAGGAACAGAATTCTCCTTACAGCTTGTTCTCCTTCGCCATCGACATCTCTGAAGATGAAGGTGAGGAGGCAAGTTCTTCTCAGGCAGTTGGAATCACATCGGCAGAAATCAGGGCGAAGTTGGAAGAATTATCAGCCCTCCTTCATCAAGACACAGCCCAACTGGTCAATGACTCTCTCCTGGCCAAGGCTTTGTTCAAGACCCTCAGAGGCCAGATTCCAGCCGATGCTGAAGAAATCCTCTTTCACGCTGCACATCTAGAAAGCCGTCAGTTGCAGTACCAGAGGGCTGCCCAACGTCTTGCCAACAGAGCTGCTCAAACTCAGCTTTCTGAGGAAATGATGAAAGTGAAGCTTCTTGCCGACGAGAAGCATAGGAACATTGGCACCTTGAAGTCCTCAGGAGATGCACTGAAGTGTAAGATCTCTGATCTGTCAGCAAAAAGAGAAGTCCTGTTGGCAGAGCTCAAGCAAGTGGAAGAAGCCTTGTCCCAGGCTCAACAAGAGGAGAACGAGTTGCCTGAGGTGATCAAGCGTCTTGAGCAAGAAAGAAATGTCCAAGCCCGCACGGCGCTGCAGATGAAGAAGAAACTGAAGCCGGTGGAAGGCTCTGCCGATGAAGATACCAAGGAGATAGAAGCAGCCAACCAAATTCGCCTGCGCGCTATATCAACGATCCAAGCGCTGTTGAACATGTGAGCTCTTCATCGGCAACACACTTGCCCCTTTCTGCTTTCCGACCTTCCTGATATTTGGTCTAGCCAATAGGACTGTTATCAGCACCTTTTAAAACACTAAGTCCGGTCCCAGATACATTTTGACCCAGCCGATAGGGATGTTATCGGCATTCAAACTTTCATGCATCGACCCATATGCTTGGGTAATACTTCTTTAGATACTTGCCATTTAATGCTCTGGGAAATTCAACTCCTTCAAGAGTTTCTAAAATATAGGCGTTACCAGGAACCGATCGACTTATCCGATAGGGACCCTCCCAATTGGGAGACCACTTCCCGAATTTTGAACTTTTAGTCCCGATCGGTAAGATTAATTTTCATACTAATTCTCCATCGGCAAATTCCTTAGCCTTTACCTTCTTATCATACCATCTAGCAACTCTCTTCTTATTCTCTTCTATACTCATCAGGGCCCTTAGCCGATGTCCTGCTAGATCATCCAACTCATCAATCATCAAAGTAGCATAATCATCGGCAGCCAATTGATCTTGAAAAGATAATCGCCTAGACCCAGTCTTAATTTCCCAAGGTAACACTACATCATGCCCATACACCAACTGATAAGGTGAAACCTTGGTCGATCCATGACAAGCCATCCGGTACGACCATAAAGCTTCATTTAACAATGTATGCCACCTCCTAGGATTTTCTTCAATCTTCCGTTTAATAAGCTTGATAATTCCTTTGTTAGATGCCTCAGCCTGCCCATTGGCTTGAGCATACTAAGGAGAAGAATTTAATACTTTAATTCCCATACCGATTGCAAATTCATCAAACTCCCCCGATGTGAACATAGTACCCTGATCGGTAGTAATTGTTTGAGGAATTCCAAATCTGTAGACGATATGCTCCTTCACAAAATCAATCATATTAGCCGATGTAACTTTGTTTAAAGGAATAGCTTCAACCCATTTTGTGAAATAATTGGTGGCAACCAAGATAAACTTATGTCCTTTGCCAGATGGTGGATAAATCTGACCGATTAAATCAATAGCCCACCCTCGGAACGGCCAAGGCTTGATGATAGGATTCATGGCCGATGTAGGCGCCCTTTGAACATTGCCAAACTTCTGACATCCTTGACACCCTTTGAAGTACTTAAAGCAATCCTCAAGTATAGTCGGCCAATAATACCCATTTCTTCTAATCATCCACTTCATCTTAAAGGCCGACTGATGTGCTCCACATACTCCTTCCTGGATTTCTCCCATCAAATTTTTTGCCTCATCATCACCTAAACATCTAAGAAGAATCCCATCAATGGTTCGGTAATATAACTCATCCTCGAGGAGCACATACTTGGTGGCTTGAAACCGAACACGTATCTCCACTTTCTTAGATGGATCCTTTAAATAATCAACGATCTCTTTTCTCCAATCATCGGCACTGATTGCCGATATTGCATTAATCATGGGCTGATATCCCAAGGCATGCTGAGCCAACCGATTGGCCTCTTCATTATGCAATCGAGGAACATGCTCCAATCGGAAATTCTTGAATTCCTTTAACAGTCGCATACTCCTATCATGATAAGTTATGAGGACCTCACTTCGGCATTCATAGCTTCCAGCCAATTGATTTATAGCTAGCATAGAATCTCAACAGCATCAGCACGAACTTCTCTTAGTAACTCCAACCCATTTATCAAAGCTTGATACTCAGCCTGATTATTTGTTGACGTGGCAACAATCGGCAAGGAGAATTCATATTTCCTTCCCCGAGGGGAAATTAACACTATGCCGATCCTGCTCCCCGGTCACACGTGGATCCGTCAAAGAAAAGCGTCCAAGGTACAATCTCCAAGGTCTCCACTATACCACAATGTTGAGTCACAAAATCGGCCATAACCTGTCCTTTAACCGCTTTAGCCGATTCATAACACAGATCGAATTCTGACAGTGCCAAAATCCACTTACCGATCCTGCCACTCATGATCGGCATAGATTGCATGTATCGGACCACATCATCTTTGCAAATAACCGTGCATTCGGCCGATAGCAAATAATGCCTTAGCTTAATACAGGAGAAGTACAAGCACAAGCACAGTTTCTCAATAGCTGAATACCTGGTCTCAGCATCAATCAACCTCCTACTTAAATAATAAATCACACGTTCCTTCCCTTCAAATTCTTGAATCAATGCCGAACCGATGACCATCCCATCGGTAGACAAATACAATTTGAAGGGCTTCCCTTGCTGAGGTGGAATCAGAATTGGAGGATTCACCAAATAATTCTTGATTTCGTCCAAGGCCAACTGTTGTTCTTTCCCCCAAACGAATTCTTGATCGGCTTTCAACTTAAGTAAAGGACTGAAAGCACGAATTTTACCAGACAGATTAGATATAAACCACCTGATAAAATTTACCTTGCCGATCAAGGATTGGAGCTCAGTCTTGTTGGTAGGAGCAACTATTTTGTTGATAGCATCAATGGAACTTCGACTAATTTCAATCCCCCTTTGATGCACCATGAAACCAAGAAATTGTCCCGCCGATACACCAAATGCATACTTATTGGGATTCATTTTCAAACCATGCTTCCTTGTGCATTCCAACACCTTTCGCAAATCGGCAAGATGCTTTGTGAAGTCTCCAGACTTAACCACCACATCATCAATATAAATTTCCACCAGCTTGCCAATGAACTCATGAAATATAAAATTCATGGCTCTCTAATAAGTAGCACCAGCATTCTTCAAGCCAAAGGTCATGACTATCCATTCAAACATCCCAACATGACCAGGACATCTAAATGCAGTCTTTGGAATATCTTCTTCAGCCATGAATATTTGATTGTATCCTGCATTGCCATCCATAAAGCTGATAATCCGATGCCCAGCCGTAGCATCAACTAGCAGATCGGCAACTGGCATTGGGTAACCATCCATCAGTGTAGCCTTGTTAAGATTCCTGAAATCAATGCAAACCCGAAGCTTCCCATTTTTCTTATAGACCGGAACAACATTGGAAATCCACTCGGCTTACCGACACTGCCGAATAAACTTAGCTTCAATAAGTTTAGTTATTTCAGCCTTAATATCAGGAAGAATATTAGGATTACATCAGTGAGCTGGCTGTTGATGTGGCAGAAATCCAGACTTGATAGGCAACTGATGTTCAACAATTGATCGGTCCAAACCAGGCATCTCAGTATAATCCCAAGCAAAGCAATCTTTATATTCCTTTAACAAATCAGTTAACTGTTGCTTACACTCAGAACTTAATTTAGCACTAATAAAAGTAGGTCTAGGTTTATCACCACTACCTATGTCTACCTCTACTTGATCATCGGCCGCTGTGAATCCCTGGCCTAATTGTCCATCATCGGCGAACCTATCCATCAAAAACCTTCGTCAGAACCGACTGCTTGGATCGGTGGAATTTCATAATCGGTGTTGACGGTCCTTAAGTATCAAATTTAATTATCAAATAAACAAAGAAAAGGATCCAAATGAAATCAACATCTAGAGTTAGGGTTTTATCTGACAGAATTCCACGAGTTTTGGTGTTTGTCTATTTCTGCAGGGGGTTATCAGGAAATACGGAAGAAAGGCCCACACATCGGGATTACATAGAGATATTAACGTGCCACGCAATTATCTTACATCTAGAAGACTCCAAAAGCCACGAGACCGAAGTGGAGACGAAACGGGGCCAGAGGTAGGGCGCCCGCCCCCTCCCTGAGTCCAATCAGGACTCTGCTTCGTGGGAGATCTCCACCGACCTAAAGGATGTCTAAACCATACAATCTATGTCGATTTGATCCAACGGCCCATATTCACTTGAAGGGACTATAAAACCAGACCCCCTGGCCCCTGGAGGAGAGAGCCTCTCAACCCTAATTCATTGTTCCTCAAGGGAGAAGAAGCCTCCGATCAAGATTAGAGCCACCACATCAATTAGATATCTAGATTAGCATAGCTACATAGGATTAGAACTAGAAGGAGTCAATCTTCGATTGGTTTCCGGATCTGTCAAGAGGATTCTTGGTAATTCTCTAATTGTGCTTCTAATTGTTCTTCTAATTATCTTTGTTCTTCAATATTATGAATATGACTTTGTTCTACTTCAGTATATTGCTTATGACTTTGCTCTATTTGCTTATATTCAAGATTATATTGTTCTTAGTTTATCATAGTTATGTACTTGGCTTAGTTAGATTGGATCTATATACATGCTTAGGATCGTATAGCGTTTATCCATCGGATCCATGGGTAAATGATAGATATTGTGTAGGCGTGGTGCTTATACCGTATTTATCTGCGATTATACCCAATATGCCAGATCGTGGGGTAGTTCGTGATAGTGACAGCTTCATTGATTCTTATATAGTCTCCCTCTCGTGTATTGGGCTGGCAGAGCAATATTATTACAGGGGAGTGATTGCTATGTTTCTCATTTACCTTGCTAATATCACTCATATGGGCGTAGTCTTGTCTCACAATGATTGCTAAGTATGCTTGCACTAACTATGATAATGCTAGACTATATAGTTGAGAATAACTTAGGGAATATTCTTGTAGTTTGTTGTAATACCATGCTAATGACTTTCTAGAGTATCTAATTGAGGTGCTTATCATATTTATATATGGCTGATCAGATTAATTATCTTTGTCACTATTCATTATTTCATATATCTTTTATGTGTCATTTATCCCTGTATGAAAGAGTTTGATATATGTTCTCAATTATACATGCAATGATAGATACTCAATCTCATATTCTATTCTGTAATCAATATTGATGATTGCTAATCCCTTCCCAGTGGTAAAAATATAAATAACGATACCTGGAATACTTCCCGGTTAAAATGCTACATCGGTATTAATCTGTGCGCTTGCAGATCCCATTCATTATTTATTTAGAAGAGCAATTGCATATTTCAATACCGCGTCTCTCATATCATGCTGGGGATGACAACTTGGCTTAAGTGGTGTGAGGGATAGGTTTGGCATTTTTGGCACCGTTACTAGATTTAGAGAACTTAGTCTACTTTTGGTAATGATGTTAAGAATACCCAACAAGCATTTTTGGCGCCGTTGCCGGGGAAGGTTGACTAATAATCAGGAATGGAAGAAAGGATTTTGAGTTATCATTCGCATCACTAATATGATTGAGCTTATTTATTCTCTCATATAGTTTTACCCCGATATTTTTCTATTTTATCTTATGCAGGGGAATGTATGAATAGAAGACATCTTCCAGGAAATTTTGTTGACAATCCCGAAGCGTTATTCAAGAAGACAAGAGCCAAGCTCAAGAAGAGATCATCAACACTTCAGCAAGAAGCTTCATCCAATCAAGAAGATCACCGGAATTTGTCTTCAGAGTTCGAAGCCATGGCGAACAAATCAATCCGCGAGTTCTCAGCTCCCACTACGGACATCATCCACACTGGACCTGCTGCGGAGATCGATGGCAACTTTGAGCTCAAGCCTGGACTTATCAACATGGTGCAATCCAACCAGTTCTGTGGGAAGGCACACGAAGATGCTAGTGCTCATCTACAGCACTTCCTGGAGATTTGCAACACATTTACCATATCAGGAGTTTCCAAAGATGCTATACTACTTCGCCTCTTCCCATTCTCACTGTTAGGGAAAGTGAAGCAGTGGTTCTACGCTACAAAGGAAAAGAATACTACGTGGGCACTCTGCTCAACAAACTTCCTCGCTAAGTTCTTTCCCATGGGCAAGACCAATGCTCTCCGTGGGAAGATTACAAGTTTTCAGCAACAAAATGATGAATCTGTTCCAGAAGCGTGGGAGCGCTTTCAAGACTACATCCTAGAATGTCCCCATCATGGAATGGAGAGTTGGCTATTGATGCAGACGTTTTATCACGGGCTCGGCAACAGTGCCCGAGAGACCATGGATGCTGCAGCTGGAGGAGCATTCTTATCACTTACCATACCACAAGCCACAGCTCTTGTGGAGAAGATGGCGTCCAATCAAGGCTGGAATGAAGAGAGGACCCAGACACGCAAGAGAGGTGGAGGTATGCATCAGCTGAAGGAGGTAGACATGCTATCTGCAAAGCTAGACCTGCTCATGAAGAAGCTCGATGATAGAGCTGGAGATAAGAAGGAAGTTATGCACATCTACGACTCTCACATGACTTGTGAGGAGTGTGGAGACACTGGACACTCAGGCAACCACTACCCTGAGATACTTGAGGATGTGAACTACATCAACAACAACAACAACAACTACTACTACTACAACCGTCCTCAACAAAATCAAGGTTGGAATCAACAGAGGCCTAACTACTCAGGTAATTATCAAGGTAATAATTCTTACAACAATACTAGCAATTTTCCACCTCTGAGAGAGTTAGTGTCTAATCAAGGAAAGCTAATGTATAACCTATCTAAGAAATTGGCATCTAATGATAAAATACTAGAAAATATAAATAATACAATGGATAATTTCTCTACTGCCATCAAGAATCAAATTAGCTTTAATAAAATGATTGAATCTCAGTTAAATCAAATAGCTGCTGCTGTTCCTACTACTAACCCCGGTATACCATCATAACCGGAAGGATTAGAATCTGCAAATCTTGTAGACATGTTTGATGCAGGTAATAATTGGAGTAACCCCGTCACTGAATTCACTACTGACCTTCTGCCGGTCAAGAGAGGTGATCCAGGACGCCCCGTCATCCCGATCTCCATCGGCATGGTGGACGTCCCAGAAGCACTCTGTGACTTTGGCTCCAGTGTCAACATTATACCCAGTGTACTCTATGAAAAATTCTTTACATATCCTTTATTAGAAACAACCATGTGTTTGCAGTTTGCAGATCAGACGATAACTTTTCCTAAGGGAATAGTAAAGAACCTTTGTGTCCGAGTTGGTACCTTATATGCCCCAGCAGACTTCGTAGTGGTAGTGACCGGAAATGATGAGAGGGCACCCATCATCTTAGGGAGGCCATTCTTAAACACCACAGGAGCTATCATCTATGCTAGTGCTGCCAAGATCAGTTTCTACATCAAAGGAAGGTAGGAGACGTTTTTCTTCAAGAACAAGACTACACAAATTCCAGATCAACCCAGACGTGAATAAAGGAAGAGGACCAACAGGAGGAACAGGAACAAGCAAGTGTGGACCGAGTCAGCTAGGATGGTCACTGTAGTTCATGGAGGCCAAGATCATCAACTTAAGTCACCGTTTTTGACCAAGAAGGACGACCCAGGAATGCCAAGCATCTACTGCTCCATAAATGGATACAGCTTCTACAAGACGTTTTGCGACACCGGATCGGGCGTCAACATAATGGCCGCAGTCACCTATCAGCTCTTATTCGGAACCATGCCCCTAAGACCAACATAGATTCAGCTCCAGATGGTAGATCAGACATTTCGAGAAGTTAAAAGAATAGTAACTGATGTCCCAGTCAAAATAGACGATCATTTTGTCTACACAGACTTTCAAGTTATTGACATGGGAGAAGATGAATACGATCCACCCATCATCCTTGGAAGACCGTTCCTCAGCACCGTTAAAGCAATTATCTACATTGAAACCCAAGAAGTCCATATGCACTTCCCCTCAGAGAAGGTACGCCGTTATTTTACTTACCCTGACTATATCGTTGAAGAATCTAAGCAGGTAAGAAAACGCCGCAACCGCAACCTGAGGAGGCAAATCATCAAGGACGGATGGGCAGACTATGAAGGAGAAGTTGTAAGGTCAGAAGACGTAGAGTTTAAACAGAATTATCCAGAGGAGACCGTAGCACCGAGTCAGGTATGGAAAGAGAAGATAACTATACATGAAGAGGAGGCGCCGCCGGAAGTACCGACTCCGCCACCCAACGAATCCCAGAACAATTGAGAAATGGAGAGTCCTGTTCGGAGGACTTAAAAACACCGAACGCCTTGCCAAGAGATAAACTTGGTAGTTATCCTTTTCCTTTCAATTATTTAAAATAGTTTGCTTAGTTAATCATGTTCATACTATCTTAAAAAGAAAATAAAAATGTGAAAAACAGTAAAGCCCCATGTGAGTATACGAGTGGCATAAAACCCATAAGTACATTCACCGTGGTGGCATAAAAATAAAATAAAAATATTTCTTTTCTGCTTTATAAAAATGAAAATATAAAAACAGGGAGTAACATTTATTAAGGAGTCTCAACATGATAAAGGCTAGATATTTATGCTAACACTTAATCAGTTCCACAAGCTTTGTTGTCTATTTGAGCTCCACAGAATTTAAGAATCAAGAAGACTAGCAGACTGTTGACACTAGCTAACACCACTTAGATACTAGGTTGTCATCCCTAGCATGGCGCCAGAGTGTACAAAGGTATTTATAAATGTAAAGGCTCTCTAGAAAATAATCTATTCTATCCGCAAGCGCACAGATAAAACACCTCATTGTAGCATTTCACCAGGATAAGTATTCCAGGTATCGTTATTTATAATTTTGCTTAGGGGATCTCAAGAAGATGGAATTAAATCAAGGGGCAAAATCTATCAAGGCATAGACTAGAGATAAATTTGCAAGAACATGATTACTAATAAGAAACTCGTCACACAGTCACATACTTTAGCAGGGGGTAAACCATAAAGATAATGATAATAAAGTATAAGTTCATGGGTAGATAGCACAGCGATTAGAAAATAGACTACTCCTCATATATGTAGGTGATGTCGGATTAGCTAGAGAATGGATTCTAAGTTATCTACTAACTACTAAGTCATAATCTACTCTAGTTATCTACAAGATCATATATAGCATAAAAGACTCTTCATTCATGTATAAGGAACATTGATAAAGTAAATCAGAACATCGCATGACTTACTCCACAATACCGGTTCTGCCTGTCCTATCAATGGAGGGTGGACTATATAAGAATCAACGAAGCTGTCACTATCGCGAACTACCACACGACTCGGCCAATAGGATACATTTGCAGATAAATAACATCTAAGCACCACGCTCACATGTGATCTATCACCTAACTCCCTCGTGACAAGAGCTAAGCGCTTTGCAAACTTATACATAAACTCATTATCAATTAGAACTATATCAAATATAGAACTAGAGCAAACTAAGAACATAATAATTAAAGACATAATGCAATTAGAACAATAGAATTAGAGAAAGATATGAATAATACCAATCTTTATTACCGAAGATCCGAATCCAGAGCGTAGTGCTCTACTTCTCTAATTGCTATCTAATCAACCTCTAAACTTGAAGGATTAGGGAGTAGCTAATTCTAATTCTCTGTGGGAGAGAGATCTAAACCCTAAATTTGATGGCTACCTCTGAATAATGATTTCTCCTCTCCTCCTCCAGGGGCCAGGGGGTCTGGTTTTATAGTCCCCTCAAGTGAACGTGAGCCATTGGATCAAACCGACATAGATTGTATGGTTTAGATTGATCCTTTAGGTCGGTGGAGTCTTGCCCCGAAGCAGAGTCCTGTTTGGCTTCCTGGCCAGGGCGGGCGCCCAAGGGGGTGGGCGGCCGCCCAGCTCCCGAGCCCGATTCGCGTCCCGTTCGTTCCCGTGGCTTCTGGATCCTTCTAGATTGAGGAAAATTGTGCGGCACGTAATTATCTCGTTGTAAACATGACATGTGGGCCTTCTCTCCCTATTTTCTGATAAACCCCTGTAGAAATAGATAAACACCAAAGCTCATGGAATTCTGTCAGATAAAACCCCTATTCTAGATGTTTGTTTCATATTGATCCTTTTTCATGTTTATTTGATTATTAATTTTAGTACTTAAGGACCGTCAACAAACTCCCCCAAGCTTACCCTTTGCTTGTCCCTAAGCAAATAGCTAAACTCAGACGGATCAGGAGTTGCTTCGATGTTTTCTTTCCTGACAGACACACATGCTTTTACATAAAAAATTCTTCTAGATTAGAGTGAAGTGTTATG
The DNA here is from genome assembly GCF_000003195.3 of Sorghum bicolor. Taxonomy (NCBI): domain Eukaryota; kingdom Viridiplantae; phylum Streptophyta; class Magnoliopsida; order Poales; family Poaceae; genus Sorghum; species Sorghum bicolor. The sequence continues at coordinate 29,388,345 of NC_012875.2, forward strand.
GAGTTTAGTACCTGTACTTAAATCTTAAGTAATCGAAAGACAAAATAGTTAAGTCAAGAACTATCCCTCCTGCCTATACTTCACCATTGTTCTAGAGTTTTTCATAAGTTTTCAAAATAAAACTCAAATTTCCCAGCAATGATTCTCTCAGGTCTCTCTATATGTGGTATTTGTGGATGCTTACCATAATGTCACTTACCTATAGCTAATGGAATATTTAAGTGGAGCTCATAGGAGTGGAAAACAGCTCATACATATGTTGTCTAATCGAGCCATGGATCCAAAGGAACTCAGCATATAATTAAATTAAGATGTGCATGTGTGGTGGAGTAAATGATAGTGATGATGAAAATGCGATAGTGTTAATAAATCTTAGTTCTCATTGCTCTTCATATTGCTATCTCTCCTCCTCTTTGATCTTTGCCTTGGGAGAACATGGGCTTTTTTTTCAGGTGGGTAGTAGATACCCCTAATTCTACTGTCGGACACTTGTCTATTTTTTCCGCTCAAGTGGGTATCTTTGTACCCCTAATTCTACTTCGGACACTTGTCCATTTTTACCTCTCGTCTCACTCTTTTTCTTTCTTTTCCGAGGTTCCCGGGCACTTGCCCCTTTTTATTTCCTCGTATATTTTTGCATAACCCATGCCTCTTCTGCATTGAATCTTTTTAGAGAGAGAGAATAACAATACTTGGGACAGTGAGTGATAATATTTTTAGCAATTTTAATGATTGGTGATGAATGCTGTGGTAGATGTGTGCAAGTGAATATCTTAATTTAACCACATGAAAAGCTCCTAAGGGTCAACACAGCTCGATCAAACTCAATGTAAATATAGTAAAAGATGTTATAGCAAGTATGGCTGTGGTAGGTAGTTTGTTACGCTAGGAACTCATCATGTGATTTGTAAGTTTTCAAAGTAAATCTCCAGAACTTAGTGTAGTAGGAACAAGATAAACAGTAGCTCAACTTTATATCATGCCTTTCTCTTACCTAGACTTTAGTGTTATGCTTCTCAAAGATAGTAATTTTAGTTTTAGTAATTTCTGGAAGAACTCTAATATAAAAGCTAGGTACTTGTAAGTAAGCAAACAGAGCAACTGTTCATCATTTCCATCATGCATATTTTTGGTCTTTTTATTTTTTTCTAGAGATTAAACTTAGCAGAAAAATAAAGCACACTTATCTACACATTCTTTTTATTTTGTTTTCATGTTTATAAAGTGCAGTAAATTAAAGCAAGAAATTATTTATTTGGTTTTCTAAGTTTTTTTCTTTCTTTTAAGATAAATAAAATACTAAGACAGAATAAAATAAATAAGAAGAGCAAATAAAAACTTACTTGATAATTTTGGGAGAAACTCCCCCAAGCTGGATGTTGACGTCGGTCTTACCCGATGTTCCAGAACCGAATCATGGTTGTGATATTGTCGTTCATTGTTGTTGTATCTTGTCTCAATTCTTGTACTGCAGCGGCATGGTCCTGGTTCCATTTTTGTTGTTCTTCCAGGAGTCTTCCATGTTCTGCTTGCGTGTTCTGGATGTCGAGGAGGGTGTTGTCGGTACGAGAGAAGAAAGCACCGGCCTCTTGATAGTAGTCATTCGTGAAGGCGTAGGAGGCGTCGGAGTCTCGTCCTGCATCAAATTGAGGCGGAGGTCTAGATCCTGAAGCTCCATATGGATCAGTGGAGTACCTGCCCGTATGAAAAGGCGGGTTTGTCCACTGGTGATCTTGGCTCTCCGGCCATGTCTCCTCTGTTGGCTCTTGTGGTTGCGCATGACGAGCCCATGGGTCTCGAAGGACTCGTGGATTGTAATCACAATAATGCAGGTGCGCTGCTTCTTCTGGTCCAGGGTCAGCTCCATACCAAGTGCGTTCTCGGTGAGTGGTTATCCTTTCAGATTCCACTTGTTGTGGAGTTCTCTGGTTCACTGGTGTTGCCGGAATCTCAATCAAAAAGTTTTGCACAGAGTAGAGTCCAAGGTTCGGGTTAGGTAACCGAATCTTGCCTTTATTATCATATAGCATATACATTATATTCCCCTCTTTCTTTAACATCCGAGCTTGTCTAAATGTATCACAGCTATGATAAATTCTTAATTCTTCTATGAAATCCAATGACGAGTTTTCTAGTAAGTGAAGATTAGTGGCTAGACGAGTGATAAGTGAAGTACATCCTACTGGTCCCTGAAGACTAGGTATACTAAACCAATGTGAAACTAATAATGTAACAGGTGAAGTAGGTACTTTACTAATAGCAGCATATAAAAGATGTAAATCTCCTACTCTTACTTTCCTAATATCATCACGATAGAAAAGATTGTACCCAAGCAATTTGTGAAACATCCTAAGAGTGGGGTGTTCCATGTCACTGGTTCGGGCTTGACTGTAAAAATTATCTCTAGATATTTCTCTCCAAAACTGGTGTCTCTCAAAATTGGGTAAATCAGAGTCAATGTTCAGGATGCATCTTGAAGAGAAACCAAGATGGTCGCTTAGCTCTCTCCAGGATAACATAATTTCCTGTTTAAACATCCGAAAAACAATTCCCCCCTCATAGTATTGTAAGGTGCAAAGAAATTCGAGGGTGAGAAGACGAGAACCCAGCTCAGTTATATTCCAAAAATTTGTCCAACCCATCATCTGAAAAATTAAGTCAAATTCAGTGTCCATACCTGTTTCTCGTAGTAGGATTGGATCGATAGTAGGGGTGTGAATGAAATCTTTGTTCTTCAATTGCTGATAGACTTCCTTCTCTCTTCAGGCCTTCAGTCCTAGGTCTCCTATCTTGAGAAGGACCTTAACTTGCTGACCTGATGAAGATGACGGAGCTTGTGTGGGTGTCGGGTCGACGCTCATCTCTGATGGTTGTGAGGAGTGTCGGGATGAACTCCTCGTACCAATGTTCTTGATAGCCTTCCCTGCATTCTTTACCTTCTTAAACATCCTGCAAACAAAAGTTGGCAAAAACCCAACTGGTGGAAAATGTGAGATAAAATGTTAGTGGTCAGCTGTCCGGAGTATCAGTAGTCTAGGGATTAATCGTTCAAGACAAGTTTCTATTTCGGTAGAGCCTCCCCCCTAAACAACTTTTACTTCTGTTTAGACAACGGGATCACTACTTGCTAGGTGATAATCACTCTCTCGAAAGAACTCCAACCTTCCCTTCCACTCTCCCCTTTCTCTCTACTCTCTTCTCTTCACTACAAAAGCTCCTTCTCGGGAAACTGAGATTTGTGTGGTTTTCTGGAGTGTTTGTGTGAAGAGAAGGAGAGCTGGAGGTGGCCTTTTATAGAAGGAAAAGGGGACAGGGCGGGCGCCCTTGGTAGGTGGGCGGGCGCCCACTTGTGATGCCCATCCTGGGTGTGCCTCCTCCACTTGCTTCCTTGCTTTGATCTCACGCAGAATAATATTGTGTTGGTAGTGGTTGGACGGTGGAAAGATGTCAAGTAAGTGGAAACATATTGGTGGATGAAATTATGTGATGGGATGTATGTGAGGTGAAGTGTATGACATGTGGGACCCAAGGAGTGTGGGTCATGCTTCTAGAAGGTTAATATAATTAAATATAATACAGGAAAAATCTATGAGAATTGAAACTTAATTAAAATGATAATGGGAAATATTTTTGTGCCTCCACAATAATTAATAAATATGGGTTGTTACACACCACGAATATTATTTATATGGGGCTTTTTGATTATTATAATTATGCTATGAATGTATGACTAATGCAAGAATTAATTATGCAAGAATGAGAAAATTGATAATGCGGATAAATACCGATTTACCTCCCGGTGAGGGTTTGGGATTTTTAGGTCCCCCAAGCTAGACCTCCAAAGCTTTTAATCTTCTGAGTTACCTTCCTCTGGAGATGGTGTCTCCAGTGGTTCTTCATGAACTTCCTTCACTGTAGAGTCTCTCTCTGGTCTGGGTTTGAATGTGAAGTGTTCTTCTTGACCATTTATGTTGAACTTGATTTCTCCTTTCCCGACATCAATGTGGGCATTAGCAGTGCTTAGAAATGGTCTTCCAAGGATGATGGACACTTTCGAGTCAGGACTCATGTCCAGTACTATGAAATCTACTGGCACCAGGAAATCTCTGATCTTGACTGGAATGTTCTCGGCGATGCCCAACGGGTGTCGAACCGATTGATCCGCTAGTTGTAGGCACATTGATGTTGGTTCTAAGGTTGCATGCTCAAGCTTTTTGTAGACTGATGCTGGCATCACACTGACACTTGCTCCGAGATCACAAAGTGCATTGTTGAAGTGTTGGTTTCCGATCGAGCAGTCAATAGTGGGACATTCGGGATCTTCCTTCTTCTTTGGTGGCTTATTGAGGATGGCCGCACTACATTCTTCCGTCAGCTTGATAACCTCAGTGGTGGGCAGTGGTCTCTTCTTGTTAAGAATATCTCTGATGTACTTTGCATATGTAGGTACCTGTATGGCATCGAGCAGAGGTATGTTGACATATAATTTCTGAATGACCTCTACAAACTTACCAAACTGCTCATCCGACTGCAGTCCTCTATTTCTTCTGGGAAATGGCAAATAGTTGGTGTCGTAAAAATCTTTCCTCATTTCTCCAGTTCTTGGTGGTTGGAGTAGATCTTCTGCTTCAACTGGGCTTTCTTCTTCTATCACTGCTGGTTGCACTGGTGCTGATGATCTTTGTTTCTCTTTTGGGTATGGTGGATCTCTGGTAGCTTTGCCTCCTCTAGTAGTTATATTCTTTACCTGCTCAAGGTTAGTAGCAACAGGCAGTGCAGCAGCTATCTTTATTAATTTAAGCTCTACCCTTTTATTAAGAGTGTTTTGCTCATCAAAGGCAGTTAGTAGAAAATCCATTTTATTGTGTATATCTTTTAGAAATGATTCATTTGTATCTAGCCTTTGTTTAACTTCATCATTAATTTTGGTTTGTTGAGCAATTATCTCATTTAATGAAAGTTGCTTGCAAGTATTACCTGAATTCATACCTTTGCTATTGGGTTGACTTGAAGTTGGTTGATATTTGTATGCTGTCTCAATGGCCCTTTGATCTTCTTTGAACTTGGCCCTCTGGTCAATCCAATGGAGCAAATTTTCCATCTTAGTTGATAATGCTTTTACTTCTTCTGGTATTTCTTCAGCTTGATGACATTGTTGAGCTTTATCTTGGAACCAACTTTGGTTTTCTGCTATCTTATCCAAAAGTATCTCTGCTTTTCCAGTTGTAAGCTCCAAGAATGATCCTTTAGCAGATGCATCTAGGCACTCACGAGCCTTCTGGGTTAATCCATGGTAGAAGGTCTGCATAAGTAACCATGTGGCCATTCCATGGTGAGGACAATCTGATATGTTTCCTTGAAAACGCTCCCATGCTTCTGAAATGGCTTCTGTCTTCTGCTGTTGGAAACTGACAATATTTCCTCTTAAGGCAGTTGTTTTGTCTATAGGGAAAAACTTTGATAGAAAGGCATCTGACAAGTTCGTCCAGTTGTTGATGTTATTTTGATGAGTGTAGAACCACTTCCTCGCTTTTCCTTCTAGTGAGAATGGAAAAAGGCGAAGCAGTATGACGTCTTTGTCAACTCCGTTGATGTGGATTGTGCTTCCAATCTCTAAGAAATTCTGTAAGTGTGCACTGGCATCTTCATGTGCCTTTCCACTGAATTGTGTAGCTTGTACCAAATTAATGAGGCTTGACTTGAGCTCAAACTCAGGTATTCCTTCTTCTACTGCAAATCTTGGACTGGTTGGAATGTTGTCAAGACTTGGAGCAGAGAATTCTTGCAAGGTCTTTTGTGCCATAGCTTCAGCAATTGGTAGCTAGTTTCTTCTTCTCTTGATTGCTTTGGTTCTGATGATGAAGAGTTGAATGCACCTAAAGTCAATCCTGTTATACCCTGTATAAAAATATAAACATAGAAAAACAACAGGGTGAACCTGCCAAAGCAGAGGTGCCTTGTTATGATTTCTCACTTAGTAGCTGTTTTTATGCAATTATTTCTCTATAGTCTAGTCTAAAATTTTATATGAATAACCTTGATTGATTTTCTGGCTTTCCTTAATATTACCCTTTTGTTCCCTTTTATGACTTATTCCTGAGACTCGTATAATTCCTATAATTCCTATAAGTTCCATAAGTTCCCCGGCAACGGCGCCAGAAATGCTTGTTGACACTAGCTAACACCACTTAGATACTAGGTTGTCATCCCTAGCATGGCGCCAGAGTGTACAAAGGTATTTATAAATGTAAAGGCTCTCTAGAAAATAATCTATTCTATCCGCAAGCGCACAGATAAAACACCTCATTGTAGCATTTCACCAGGATAAGTATTCCAGGTATCGTTATTTATAATTTTGCTTAGGGGATCTCAAGAAGATGGAATTAAGTCAAGGGGCAAAATCTATCAAGGCATAGAGTAGAGATAAACTTGCAAGAACATGATTACTAATAAGAAACTCGTCACACAGTCACATACTTTAGCAGGGGGTAAACCATAAAGATAATGATAATAAAGTATAAGTTCATGGGTAGATAGCACAGCGATCAGAAAATAGACTACCCCTCATACATGTAGGTGATGTCGGATTAGCTAGAGAATGGATTCTAAGTTATCTACTAACTACTAAGTCATAATCTACTCTAGTTATCTACAAGATCATATATAGCATAAAAGACTCTTCATTCATGTATAAGGAACATTGATAAAGTAAATCAGAACATCGCATGACTTACTCCACAATACCGGTTCTGCCTGTCCTATCAACGGAGGGTGGACTATATAAGAATCAACGAAGCTGTCACTATCGCAAACTACCACACGACTCGGCCAATAGGATAAATTTGCAGATAAATAACATCTAAGCACCACGCTCACATGTGATCTATCACCTAACTCCCTCGCGACAAGAGCTAAGCGCTTTGCAAACTTATACATAAACTCATTATCAATTAGAACTATATCAAATATAGAACTAGACCAAACTAAGAACATAATAATTAAAGACATAATGCAATTAGAACAATAGAATTAGAGAAAGATATGAATAATACCAATCTTTATTACCGAAGATCCGAATCCAGAGCGTAGTGCTCTACTTCTCTAATTGCTATCTAATCAACCTCTAAACTTGAAGGATTAGGGAGTAGCTAATTCTAATTCTCTGTGGGAGAGAGATCTAAACCCTAACTTTGATGGCTACCTCTGAATAATGATTTCTCCTCTCCTCCTCCAGGGGCCAGGGGGTCTGGTTTTATAGTCCCCTCAAGTGAACGTGAGCCATTGGATCAAACCGACATAGATTGTATGGTTTAGATTGATCCTTTAGGTCAGTGGAGTCTTGCCCCGAAGCAGAGTCCTGTTTGGCTTCCTGGCCAGGGCGGGCGCCCAAGGGGGGTGGGCGGCCGCCCAGCTCCCGAGCCTGATTCACGTCCCGTTCGTTCCCGTGGCTTCTGGATCCTTCTAGATTGAGGAAAATTGCGCGGCACGTAATTATCTCGTTGTAAACATGACATGTGGGCCTTCTCTCCCTATTTTCTGATAAACTCCTGCAGAAATAGATAAACACCAAAGCTCGTGGAATTCTGTCAGATAAAACCCCTATTCTAGATGTTTGTTTCATATTGATCCTTTTTCATGTTTATTTGATTATTAAATTTAGTACTTAAGGACCGTCAACACAGACGGAGGACATTCTAATCACTGTCAGAATGCTGCTGACTTTCAAATACACCTCTGCCACCTGCTAGCTACATCAAGGGAAATTACGTCAAAATTCAGCTTGGGGGAGAGCACCCCCATTTATCCCGATAAGTATTTCTATCTATCTATCTATCTTTATACTTATACTATATTAAAATATAACTATGGAAAACCAAATAATGATTTTATGCTTATATGTATATATCTTTTGCTTAGTGTGTTTAATAAATAAATAAAGTGGCTATGCTAATCTGTATCTAAATAAAACTCAAGCATGGATATGATGAATAGTTGCTCTGCCTAATTTTAAAATTTGAAGTTCTCTCTCAAGTTTAGACATAACTGTTATAATTTAAAGCTTGCTCTAGACCTAAACTTGTGGGATGAAAACTTGATCTGAAGTCTAAGTTGTTAACAGATATGATATGGGAAGGTTGAGCTGCTGTCTATCTGTTCCTAGAGATGCTAGAATTCTGGAGAATTTTATCTTTAAAAATCTTTAAAATGTTGCATGATGAGTTCCTCTATGATGAGAGTTTTAAATTCCTACCATAGCCATATATACATGCTTGCTAGACTTTGAGTCACACATTCACTATTTACTGTTTATGAGCATTGAGTGTGGTCAAGCTGTGTAGACCCTTAGGAGCTTGTCATGTGGTTAAATCAAGATTCACTTGCACGTTCACTCATATATGCTACTTCTACTCCGGAAGTACCATCCACATATATCCACCCATTCCATCTCCAGAACCACCTAAAAATATTCTACTCCTAATCCGGGAGAGAATAACCAAAAATATTTCTGTTTTTCCCTTGTGAAATAAATGCTCAAGTTATCTTGTTACTACCACTTGCTAAATTTTCTCAAGAGATGAGTGCTCTAAAAAAAGAGAAAAAAATACGAGGAAATAAAAAGGGGCAAGTGCCCGGAACCTCGAAAGAAAAGAAAAAAGTGAGACGAGAGGTAAAAATGGACAAGTGTCCGACAGTAGAATTAGGGGTACAAGATACCCACCTGAGAGAAAAGAAAAAGAAGAGCATCTCATTCTCCTCATAAAGTTTCAAAAAGCAAGGAAGGTATGTATCCCCTCAAAAGAGCAAAGTAGAATTAGACTTTCACCATTGTATCACCATCATCACCATACACCATTCATTCGCCACACATGCACATCTTGATTTGACTTATTGATTTGTTTCTTTGGATCCATGGTTTGACTATGCAATACATGTCTTGTAAGTATGTATACTTTGTCTCCCACCTATGAGCTCCAGATATTAAAGCCTTATTAGAATAGTGTGAGAGAGAAGGCAATGTCACTATGCTTTATACCACAAATACCACATACTTATTGAGAGAAGGCATATACCATCACTGCCTTGGTAAGGATCCAAAAATACCACAAAAGAGAGATATGAGAGAATCATACAAGGAATCTCTGAGTTTTATTTGAAAATCTGCAAAAACTCCAGAGCTATAGCTGATCAAGAATGAGAGAAATGGCACTTGGCTAGACTGTTCTATCTTTTAACTACTCAAGACAGAAGTGACGGTTACAAGTCCCATGGTGAAAGGTAAAGTAAGTAAGTTTTAAAGTCTTGACAGTTTACTCTAACTCAGAGATGAGATCTTATTTAAAAAGCATGTGTACTGCCAAATTTTTAAAAAGATATTGCAACAACTTATGATCCATCGCTGAGTCTATCCTTGCTCAGGGACGAGCAAGAGGTAAGCTTGGGGGAGTTTGTTGACGGTCCTTAAGTATCAAATTTAATTATCAAATAAACAAAGAAAAGGATCCAAATGAAATCAACATCTAGACTTAGGGTTTTATCTGACAGAATTCCACGAGTTTTGGTGTTTGTCTATTTCTGCAGGGGGTTATCAGGAAATACGGAAGAAAGGCCCACACGTCGGGATTACACAGAGATATTAACGTGCCATGCAATTATCTTATATCTAGAAGACTCCAGAAGCCACGAGACCGATGCGGAGACAAAACGGGGCCAGAGGCAGGGCGCCCGCCCTGCTCCCCTAGGCGCCCGCCCCCTCCCTGAGTCCAATCAGGACTCTGCTTCGTGGGAGATCTCCACTGACCTAAAGGATGAATCTAAACCATACAATCTATGTCGGTTTGATCCAACGGCCCATATTAACTTGAAGGGACTATAAAACCAGACCCCCTGGCCCCTGGAGGAGAGAGCCTCTCAACCCTAATTCATTGTTCCTCAAGGGAGAAGAAGCCTCTGATCAAGATTAGAGCCACCACATCAATTAGATATCTAGATTAGCATAGCTACATAGGATTGGAACTAGAATGAGTCAATCTTCGTTTGGTTTCCGGATCTGTCAAGAGGATTCTTGGTAATTCTCTAATTGTGCTTCTAATTGTTCTTCTAATTATTTTTGTTCTTCAATATTATGAATATGACTTTGTTCTACTTCAATATATTGCTTATGACTTTGCTCTACTTGCTTATATTCAAGATTATATTATTCTTAGTTTATCATAGTTATGTACTTGGCTTAGTTAGATTGGATCTATATACATGCTTAGGATCGTATAGCGTTTATCCATCGGATCCATGGGTAAATGATAGATATTGTGTAGGAGTGGTGCTTATACCGTATTTATCTGCGATTGTACCCAATATGCCAGATCGTGGGGTAGTTCGTGATAGTGACAGCTTCATTGATTCTTATATAGTCCCCCTCTCGTGTATTGGGCTGGCAGAGCAATATTATTACAGGGGAGTGATTGCTATGTTTCTCATTTACCTTGCTAATATCACTATGCATGGGCGTAGTCTTGTCTCACAATGATTGCTAAGTATGCTTGCACTAACTATGATAATGCTAGACTATATAGTTGAGAATAACTTAGGGAATATTCTTGTAGTTCGTTCTAATACCATGCTAATGACTTTCTAGAGTATCTAATTGAGGTGCTTATCATATTTATATGTGGCTGATCAGATTAATTATCTTTGTCACTATTCATTATTTCATATATCTTTTATGTGACATTTATCCCTGTATGAAAGAGTTAGATATATGTTCTCAATTATACATGCAATGATAGATACTCAATCTCATATTCTATTCTGTAATCAATATTGATGATGGCTAATCCCTTCCCAGTGGTAAAAATATAAATAATGATACCTGGAATACTTCCCGGTTAAAATGCTACATCGGTATTAATCTGTGCGCTTGCAGATCCCATTCATTATTTATTTAGAAGAGCAATTGCATATTTCAATACCGCGTCTCTCATATCATGCTGGGGATGACAACTTGGCTTAAGTGGTGTGAGGGATAGGTTTGGCATTTTTGGCACCGTTACTAGATTTAGAGAACTTAGTCTACTTTTGGTAATGATGTTAAGAATACCCAACAATCGGCAACCTTCAGAAAATCCTTTTCCCAAACTTCTCCTGAAATACACCTAGTTCTTTCGTAGGTGTCTGCCTCTGCCGATGCAATAACATAAGAAAATCTCCCGGGACAATCTCAATCTTGTCACCTACCCACTGGACCAAGCACTGGTGCATTGTAGACGGGATGCAACAATTGGCATGAATCCAATCTCTTCACAGAAACATGTTATAAGCACCTTTTCCACTGATCACGAAGAAGGTTGTCGGCAAGGTATTGCTGCCGATTGTCAACTCAACGCATATCGCCCCCTTAATAGGAGACATGTTGCCCTCAAAGTCTTTGAGCATCATATCGGTCTTGGTCAAGTCCTGATCCCCTTTCCCAAGCTTCCGATATACTGTATATGGCATGATGTTGATAGCTGCTCCACCATCAACTAAAATCTTGGTCATTGGCTGACCATCCACCCTTCCTTTGACAAACAAAGCCTTCAGATGTTGCCTTTCATCATCGGCAGGCTTTTCAAAGATGGCTGTCATCGGATCTAGAGCCAACTGAGCTATTTGGTCGGAAAACTCCAACTCATCATCACTGGTCGGCGCAAGGAATTCCATCAGCAACATAAATACCATGTTGATGTCTGTCGATGGCCCCTTTCCCTTAGGATCTGATGGTTGCTGATCCACAGACTGGCCAGAGTTCTCGCCCTTGCTTAACTCTTCTCGCCTTTCACGCCGCAGTCTTCTTTTCTGTGTCCTGGTCAACCCCTCTGGACACCATGGAGGAAATTGCTGCTGCCTTACCGATGGGCGACGATTCTCCCTTGACTCCATCCGATAAGTATTGGCGTCCCTACAGAGGATGAACTCATCGGGAACCCGCGCATTAGCCATCTCTTCAAGTTCTTCCTGGTTCCTAGGAAAATATTCAATACGATCGCCAAGCCTGTCGTGCACACTGAGCCTGCCCCCCAGCCGGTCATGAACGGACGCTCTCCCCCTAATCGGCCCATGAAATCGCCGATCATCATCGTGATAGCGCCGATCGGATCTGTCATACCGATCATAACCATTGCATTCAGGACAATCTCTGACAGTAGGAAGCTTGATATTTTCCTCCCAACAATGGATGAAGAACGGACAATTCCAGTGATCCCTATGCCGATTCCACTCCTGTCGACGTCTTTCTTCTTCCCGACGATAGTCCTCTTGCTGGCGCCGATACCGATCCTCACGTTGCTGTCAAGTTTCCCGAGGCCTTCTGTGAGTTATTACAATACCAGACCGGGGAGCCCTCCCTAACTTAGTCCTCTCCTGGATCAAGCCTTTCCCTTTTGCATCGGCAGTAGTGACCTGATGCTGTGGATCTACCGATGCACTTCTTTCAGCTGCTTCCGATGTTAAGACCTTGGCCTTTCCCTTAGCATCCTGCATGTTTGTTGGGAAAGGATGTTGATCAATCTTCATCAGCTTCTGAGTTTTGGAGCTATCGAATTTGATTCTTCCAGACTCTATAGCCGATTGCAGCTGTTGCCTAAAAACTTTGCACTCATTGGTGCAGTGAGGAGTCGCATTGTGCCATTTGCAATACTTCATCTTCTTCAATTCCTCAGCCGATGGGATTACATGATTGGGTGACAATTTGATCTGACCTTCCTGAAGTAGAAAGTCAAATATCCTATCGGCCTTAGTGATGTCAAATGCAAACTTCTCCGGCTCTTTGTGCCCAAAAGGGCAAGACATCGGCTTCTTGTTCTTTACCCATTCTGCCAAGCCAATGACTGGTTCCTCATTAGAGTCTGAGCTTCCTGCTTCATCCACAAATGATACCTTTTTGTTCCATGCTCTCTTGGGCTCGAAAGGCTTGATATCTTGATCAGAAATCCCTTGCACCAAATGACTTAAGCTTTCAAACTCTTGAGACGCATACTTGTCCCTCATGTGTGGCAACAAACCCTGGAAAGCTAAATCGGCTAGCAGCCGATCTTAGACTATAGCATTTGTTCTTGACTTCCCGTATTCTCTGCACAAAACTTTCAACCGATTCATCATTGTGTTGCTTCAATTTGACCAAATCGGTGATTTTCTTCTCATGGACTCCAGAAAAGAAGTATTTGTGGAATTGCTTCTCCAGATTGGCCCAAGTAATCACTGAGTTAGGAGGTAATGAGATAAACTAGGTGAATGCCGATCCAAACAATGATGATGAGAACAACCGAACTTTTAACTCGTCCCTGTTAGCAGCTTCTCCACACTGAATGATGAATCTATTGACGTGCTCCATGGTCGATGTATCATCCTGCCTAGAAAACTTAGTAAAATCCGGCACTTTGTACCGATTTAGAAGCGGAATTAAATCATATGCAGGAGGATACAGTGTCCGATAAGAGTAAGTATTGGCTTTGGGTTTTATCCCAAATTGGTCCCTCATTACTTCAGCAATCTTATCGGCCCAATAAGCATCGGCATCTTGCCGATGAGGCGGTTGCGGACCTGGGACCTGTTGATACGCTTCTACGTGTCTGTGCGGTGCACCATCCGCATGGAACATTGGGTTAATCATTTGGCCACCAATCTGCTGACCGCCAAACTGTTGACCACCAAACTGCTGACCACCAATCTGCTGGCCGAGATTCATCGGCTGATTGACCAACCCTTGGTTCTGGAATCCAGGGTAGATTTGGCCTTGTTGAAACCCTGTAGCGTGATGATTCTGTTGGGGCTTTTGTGGAAAAACTTGCTGCTCAGGCCATCCACTATTAGCATTCATCGGCACAGGACCTGCCGATGACTGGTAATTGGGCATCATCATCAAATTGACATACCTTGGCTGAGTGATAAGCCTCTGCTGCGTCAGCAGTGAATCTGCCGATGCGTTAGGCATCTGGAACGTTGGAGCTTGAGAATTCTTAGTGTAAGGTCTGGCAGTAGTAGTTGTGGTATAGTGGGGACTCTGATTCATCAGCATATTTGGAGGTGCCGATGCCATGGGAGCCTTTCCTCTCATATCAGCCGCCTGAGATGTGCCAGGTGTCTTCAACAAGTATTTCGAGGGCATACCGAAACCCCACCAATTGGGAGGAACGGATCCCGACATTGCCGACGCCAATAGATCTGTAGTAAGCTTGATCTGCCCTTCTGAAGTTGATGGATTGGTCGTCATCGGTGTAGATTGTGCATTAGTGACTCCCAACGTGCTTGGAGGAACGGTAGTTCCTGTGCCCGCGGCGGCTGTAGCAGCCGGTGGAGCTGTGACCACCGGTGATCCTGGCTGATGATGAGAGAGGCCCACATAGTCTGGTGGCAACTGTCCTTCTTTGAAAGTTCTAGCCACGGCATTGAAAACCGTATTGGACAGCACACCAGCTTGGTTGATCAAGGCACGGTTGATAGCACTATCGACCATGTCTTGGGGTTTCCCAGGATTGGCGTCAAAAGTAACCAGCCGAGGCATGGGCAGTGCTTCCTTTTGGTTCACTTCGCCTCTCCTATTGATACTGAAGGATCTCAAACATTGCTGCTTGTAATACTCCATGGCTTTCGCAATAGCTTGCTTCTGCTCATCCTTGAGATTGGCTTCCGTCACAGGGATGACATTCTCCTGATCAAACTCAGTAGTCGACATGTCGATCTTGATCTTGAATCTGGTCTCACTGGGCGTGTCAAAAGATGTGTTGATGCAAAAGCTAGATTTGCAAACACAAAGGGCTAATACCCGATATCAAACGTTAAGGCGTGCCAGCCGATTTGACCTTACTATCGGCAAAGGTGATAACTCGAATACTTTGGTCCCGACAATAGCGATGCGCCCGGATGCCACGGCTAATTGGTATTCACGCGGAACTTGAGAATACGCCGAGCTTATGTCGACAAATTCCTAAGAACTCGTAATGAAAAATGAAAATATGACGAAGTCGTCGAAAAAAGTAGATGTTGGAATATGAGTAAAAACTTGTGTTTGTTTGATTGATTGATTGATGCCAAGGCCCTAGGGTCTATATTTATACCCTGCTCAAAGAGCTACAACCAGACACGGCTAGAACTCGAATTCAAAATTTAAACAGAACCCGTGTACAAAATGATTTAAATAACTAAGGAAACACAAAGCTATCCTTCCGTGACAAACTGGGACACCTCCACGGACCAACCGGCAACCTTCAAGTCTCCCTTCCGTGTCGTCGGCAGACTCCCCATCGGCAACGGTTAAAACCGACCATCGGCATAAACACACCACCACCCATGGACTTAGCCACGTTCAGCTGTCTTCTAATCGGTAACTACCGTCATCGGCAACTCCCCTGCATACCAGTTACTGTTGCCCTTTCTTGCCGATCCACACTCTACCGATCCTGGATACGTGTCCAAAAACGGTGTCAATAGGGCATGATGCAGTGTTACCTTGGGAGATTAAGACTGGGTCTAGGCGACTATCTTTTCAAGATCAATTGGCTGCCGATGATTATGCTACTTTGATGACAGACGAGTTGGATGATCTAGCAGGGCATCGGCTAAGGGCTTTGATGAGCATAGAAGAGAATAAGAAGAGAGTTTGCCGATGGAGAGTTAGTATAGAAACTAATCTTACCGATCAGGACTAAAAGTTCAAAATTCGGGAAGTGGTCTCCCAAGCATTCCTATCGACTAAAATATCTAAAGAAGTATTACCCAAGCATATGGGTCGATGCATGAAAGTTTAAATGCCGATAACATTCCTATCGGCTGGATCAAAATATATCTGGGACCGGACTTAGTGTTTTAAAAGGTGCCGATAACAGTCCTATCGGCTAGACCAAATACTAGGGTTTTTCAGAAGAAAAGACCAAATGTGCCGTCGATGAAGAGTTCACATGTTCAAAGCGCGCAGGCGGATTTGGTTGGCTGCTTCTATCTCTTTGATGTCTTCATCGGCAGAACCCTCCACCGGCTTCAACTTCTTCTTCATCTGCAGTGCTGTGCGGGCTTGGACATTTCGCTCTTGCTTAAGAAGCTTGATCGTTTAGGTAGCTGGCTTTCTTCTCGTTGGGCTTGGGATAAAGCTTCTTCTACTTGTTTAAGTTCTGCCAGCAGGGCTTCCCTTCTTGCCGATAAGTCAGAAATCTTTTGCTTCAATACTTCTCCTGAGGACTTTAAGATGCCGATGTTCTTGTGCTTCTCATCGGCAAGGAGCTTCACCTTCATAATTTCCTCAGAGAGCTAGGCATGAGTAGCTCTATCAGCAAGACGTTGGGCAGCTCTCTAGTACTGCAGCTGACGGCTCTCTAGATGTGCGGCTTGGAAGAGAATTTCTTCAGCATCGGCAGGAATTTGGCCTCTGAGGGTCTTGAACAAAGCTTTCGCCGGGTCGAAGTCGTCGACCAGTTGAGCTGTGTCGGTGTTTTCCCCACGGGGGGTCACACCAACGAGTGAATTTGTGTGCGTGCTCCCTTTCCCAGATGGTGATGCAAGAAGACACAGAGATTTATCCTGGTTCGGGCAAGAGAAGGACCGACGTCCAGCGGGGGGGGAGAAGTTTGTATTATCTTGCACCTAAGTGCTTGTACAGGGGTGAATACAAGCGTGGTATGAAGTGTGTGAGCCCTACTGCGTATGTGTGTGGTATTGCCTGGTCCCGTTCTATTCCTGAGTCCCTCCTTTTATAGTTCCAAGGAGAGACCCAGGGTACATGTATAGGTGCCAGAATAGGAGACGATAGCAGCATGGAGCGCTGACCTACTCGAGGCTTCCGTACCGGTATGGCCTCGAGCCGTCCCGTCTTGATAGCCTGGTGATGATTACGCGTGCCCCTGCATTCTGCTCTGCGCGCCGTCTTGTGTTGATTCAACGGTCGCACGCTTGTACGGTATGGCGGCAGATCCGGCGGGGTGGTTGTGGTGTTATCAGTCGACGCCCAAGTTGTCCCCAGGATGGAACCCTGTTCGGTCGAGGGTCGGACGCCATGTAATGTGCCGATGTCCGGAGCGCTGACCTTGGATGTCTCGAGGTGGTTCCGATTAGACGTTCCATCCTTGTTTCCTGCGTCCTGACACGCCCTGGGTCGTTTGGTGGGAAGGCTGCAAAAAGAACGATGGGACAGATGCCTGTTCCTTATCACGCCTCCCGTGACCCGTGTGTTAGGTGGGGAAGCATCAGGCGCATTTAATGCTCCGGCTCGCGTGCGCGCGTCAGGCGGCGGGCGGCGTCCTTGCGCTCGACGCCTCCCGGTTCGTGTGAGCCTGTTTCCGTATTCGACGGCAGCTAACGCTCGACCCCTGATCGATTCGCTCGACGCCATTTCCGTCTTCGAGGTTGTGGACGTCGAAGGCTGCGTATACACATGGCCAGAGCTTCGAGTCGAGGGTCTCATCCCGCGTACGAATAGTCTTGTTATGTGCATCGGTGAGGGTACCCCTTATTGATACCCTCGACAGTAGCCCCCGAGTCTTTATTCGAGCGCTGGCGCTCGGGTGGAGACTTGTATCCCCGCGTCAAGTTTCCGTGGGGGCGCGCGAGCGACCCCGCGGGGGTAGCCCCCGAGCCCTTGAAGGAGTTTTTGACTCCTTCGAGGGTTATATTGCCTAGTTTGCAGAAACGCTATCGACACCAGTGGTGGTAGGTTCTGATTGGCTCATTTTACGTGGAGGTTTCGACGTACTCTCGATGGAGCGAGCGTCTCCCCCCCTAGATTGAGTTCCTAGCGGGTGGTCCAAGTGAGAACCTGTGCCCTTTTCGAGGGGGTCAGCTGTAGCCCGGAGGCGTTCTCATAAAGCAGGGTCGACGTGGTCGGGGATACCGGTCTCATTCGATAGAGTCCAGCGGCTCGATGCCTCCCGTCGGGGGGATTCCTCTCGACTATCTCGACTCTACCTTGGACATCCTCAGCGAGTATTCGAGGCAGGCCTCGATATTCGACCGCTCGCTGGGGATCCCTGACTCCGGTGCTCGAGATCGGCTGTCGAACCCTTTCGGTGGGCCAGCCTGCGACCTCTCGAGGCTTTCGCGGGTACGTCCTTTGGCTTACAAGGGAAGGAAGTGGCCGTGGCGGTTCGCCTTTTCTGCCCGTTGGGCGCGCCTTTTCAGGCGGGTGACGTTGCGACACTGCGTCGGCGTGGAATTCGGAGCGCCCCACCTGTGTGGGGAAAGAGACGGTTAGGTGGCACATTTAAGGGAGGGAGTTACCTTATTTCTTAGATCTCTCTGTTGGTGGATCGTGGCTTATAAATAGGCCGTGGCACCGCCGCCGTTCTTTCTTCCGCCTCCCATCTCCACTCTTGCCTTAGCCTTCTTGCCGTTTTAGCTTTCTCGCCGTCTCACGCGCACACGCCTCCTCGAGCAGTAGCGGATTCACCGCCCTTCCAGCCGAGATGCCTGTGAGACTCGTTGCCGCCGACGACTGGCGCCCGTCGTCGATGACAGAGCACCGGTTGTTAGAGCTTGAGAGAGAGAGACTGCTGTGCCGCCGTACCTCGCTATCGTCGCCCGAGTGGATCGCGCCGCCGGCGAACCACAGGGAGCCCCAGCCGCCCGAGGGCTACGTGGTGTCATTCGCCAAATTCCACCGCCACGGCCTGGGCGCGCCCCCGAGCCGCTTCATGCGGGCCCTCTGCTTCCACTACGGGGTGGAGCTCCAGCACTTCTCCCCGAATGCCATCACCGTCGCGGCGATCTTCGCCACGGTATGTGAGGGCTACTTGGGGATCATGCCGCACTGGGAGCTGTGGATCCACCTCTACAGGGGCGAGCTTTTCCACGCCCCCACTGGAACCACGGGCGTAAGGAAGCCCGTGCGGGCGGGATGCCTTAATCTTGTGCAGAAGACGGGGAAGACGGATAGGCCGCGGGAGTACATCCCGGTAGGGTTATCGACCAACCACGCCGGCTGGGACTCCCAGTGGTTTTACCTGCGGAACGACGACAACCTTCTGCCTTCCTACTCGGGCCGTCTGATCATGGAGCGTCCAGCGGACTGGACATACGGCGTCGTCCAAGCTCATCAATCTCGGCTCGACCCCCTCCTCGACGCCCTGAAGAAGCTTCGCCAGGAGGGTTCGACCGCTGCTCTCGTCCTCTCGGCTGTCCATCACCGGAGAGTTCTCCCATTGATGTCTCGACCGTTGAGGATGGACGAGATGGGCCCTGGCGTCTCATCTCGGGACCTCGAGGCGTGCCGGATGTCCAACGAGGCTCCGGCGGACGACGAAGTCGCGGCCCGAGTCAGGGCTGCAATTGCCGGTGACTTTCAGCCGGAGCATGTTAACGGCTTCCCCATGAGGCCAGATACAGGCTCGATCGATCTGGTAAGCTTTCTTCTCGCGCGCAGCCTCAATTCTGGGTTTCCTTTCTTCCCCCCACTTTTTTTTTTAAGTCTGCCTTTGTTTTGGCAGGGACGGATTGATGTCCGTTCCTCGAGGCCTCCGGTAAAGGAGGACGAGGTCGATCGCGACAAAAGGCGCCAATCTGCCGAAAAGCTAAAGTCCGCCAAGGACTCTGCAAAGAAGGGGGAGAAGAAGAAGAACCTCGACCGCCAAGCATTAGAGGCACGTCGAGCCAAATCCAGGCAGAGGGGGGAGCCTGAGGAAGAATCCCCCAACGACGACGATGATGACGACGAGGATAGCGACGACTCTGAGGGGATGGCGTCGCGCCTTGACCGAATCCTCGAGGGTCCGCCTCGAGGCGACGTCGACGTCCCCCGGATGGAGACTCCAAAGGAGGGTCCGAGCGGATCTCACGGCCCTCGGGCCGACACCCCTCCTGCGCCCAAGGTTGGTCAAGTCGCGCCGCGCCCTCCCCCGGCGCCCAGGGAGAGCGGTCATGCTAGGCCCCAGGCGACGGGGCCACTGACTCGCGGTCGCGCCGCGGCCTCCGAGAAGGGAGAGACCGGCCACAGGAGCGCCAGTCCCGGCACCCGCCAGGCGAGAACTGCCGCGCCAAGGCCAGCGCCTGCCTTCGAGGGGCCTGGGGCCCTGACGCGGGGTGGCTCGAGGCCCGCCGGTCGGGGCGGCGGGAGGCGAGCTGTTCTCCCTGTGGGGTAAGTTTTTTCGACATCGTGGCTTTTGTCTTCCTGCTCCTATGCACTTTCCCATATGCCGATCTTTTCTCAGGCTAAAACGGACCCTCGAGCAGGCCCAGCCGTCCATGGCAAAGTGGCTCAAAACGGGAGCCGCCTCCAAGGAAACAGGTCCGTAGTTTATTTTGGGCCTTGTGATGTTATTGTGTCAGTTACTATAGCGTCTGACCTTTACCCTTTGCTTTGTAGGCTCCTCCGACTCCCAATCTCCAGCCGGCGTCGAGAGGGCTCCGCCTCGTCCTGTGCCTACCCCGTCGCCGCCGACTTGTGGTGAGGCGCCCGAGATGCAAACGTCAGAGGGAGCCCCCGAGCCCCCTCGATTAGGGGTCGAGGGGGAACCCATCACCATCAGCGATACGTCTGATGGTAACGAAGCGTCTGGGGGTGCCCGCCCTATGGAGGAGGAAACGTCGACCTCCCACGTCGCGGGACGGACTCCCTGGCCTGCTGGCCTTCGAGCTCTCGAAGAGCAAAGGAAAATGGAGGAGGAGGAGGAGCGGGAGCGCGAGGCGACGCGGCCGTCACCGTAGCAGCAGCAGTAGCTGCAGCATCAGCAGGAGGAGCAGCAGCAGCGGCTGCAGCATCAGCAGGAGGAGCAGCAGCAGCAGCAGCAGGGGGGCCAAGAGGACGAGCCCCTCGAGCCCCCGCCTCAATGTTTGGCCCAACCGGCACCACTGGCACTGCAAGAGCCCGGCGATCAGGAGGAAGATTTGCCGGTGTACGGCCCTCCCACCCCAGCGTGGCTCCTCCCGGGGGCGCCTGCCGCGATCCGGGCAGAGTCGGGGTGATCGGACGGAGTGGTGGCGCTCGCCTGTATGATGCGCACCCCCACCGACCCCGAGTCCGAGATCAAGAGGACGATCTACGGCATGGACGGGATCGCGCCAGGGTTCCTCCGGGAGCGTCGGGCGTGGGAGCACCGTTTTCCCTCCGAGGAGGATGAGATCGGGTCGTCGGGAAGCAAGGACGGTACTTGGAAGACGGTGGATGATGACGGGCGGTTCCCATGCCTCGTCGACCTGTTCTTGCACCACGGGGGCTCCCTCGAAACCGTCAAGAACCTTATCCGCGGTGTCAAGGCGCGGGCTGATCGGGAGATGGAGAACTGGTGCCCTGATCGGATTCGTATCCGGGCTTCCCACGACCCGTCCGAGCCCAACATCTTCCTCGAAGACAAGAAGGAGGCCGAGAAGTGGGAGCATGTCGAGGAGCTCTGCCTTTGGATGAAGCACACGGTGGGGCTCCTGTCGGACATCATCAACAATGGACTCGGGCCTGCTTATTTCGTAAGTGTCTTTCGGCCTTTGATCTCCATGGAGCCTTTTGGTTTTGTGCTCTGACTTGTTCGTCCGCCGGCTCACAGGATATGAAGGAGACCTCCCGCATCAAGTCGAGCTTCATCCACGCCACGCGTGGCGGTTGGGAGCAGCTCCCCGTCCTCAAGGATCAGCTCCTCGAGTCGCAGGAGAAACTCCTCAAGGCTTATAAAGACCTCATAGCGCTCGAGGAGGAGAAGAAGGCGAAGGAGGCTGCCTTGGTGGAGGCTCGGGAGGCCTCAAAGAAGGCGGAGGAGGAGACGACGCTGCTGCGGGAGCGGGCTCTAACGGTCGAGGTGGCCGCATCCAGAGCCTGGGAGGAGGCTCTGTCCTACAAGAGCGTTATTGTGGACCTGGACAAGGAGAAGGGCCTTCTCAAGACCGACCTGGACTCCCTCCGAGAGTCCTTCCAGAAGATGAAGGTGGAGCATGTGAACGGCGAGATCGCCAGGAGCGCCGCGGAAGAAGCCAAGAGGAAGGCCCTCGAAGACCTCGAGGCGGAGCGGGCTCAATCTCGCAGGCTTTCTGACAACGTCGAACATCTGAAGGGAGAACTGTTGGAGAAGAGTGGGGCCATTGCTCAGGCTGGCAAGGGGATCGAGGATCTCCGCGTCGCCAACACCGAGCTGGCCCGTTCCAACAGAGAGATCGAGAGGGCCAACACCAGATTAGTCGGCGAAAACACGGCCCTGGAGGAGAGCGTCCACGGTGTGTTTCCTTTGTCGGATTTCTTTTTTGAGGTGTGCTCGGTTTTTTCCTAAGGTTTCTTGTATTGGCGCTTGCAGGTCTTAAGGACGAACTCCTAGCCGCCCAAGTCGAGGCCCGTAATGCTAAGGCCCAGCTCGAGGCAGATGTTGCTTTGAACCGTCGTGTGTGGACGGCGATAAGCGACCTCTCGACCTCTTGGGAGGTCGAGCCTATGGATGAGTCGAGGGAGGGAGCTCGAGGCGACGCACTAGTCGACCAGCTGTGCTACTTAGGCGCGACGCTGAGAGACCGAGTGCGGGACGCCCTCCACATCGGGGTGAAGCGGGCGATGGCAGTTGTCTGCTCGGTCTTCTCCTACGACATGGAGGTGGTGTCCCACGGCTTCGTCACCGACATCTCCAAGACCGATGCAGAGAACGAAGAGAGGCTCCACGCCTTGATCGACGACGCGGAGGCTCCTAGGGAAAGGCTGGCTAAGCTTTTTGAGCCTAAGGTGCTTCCTCCTGAGACTGGCTCGGGCGCAGGCGGGGGTGGTGAGGATCGTGCCATGGACTGAGGCCTGCGAGGCTACGCAGGGTGCCTGGGGCCCCTTGTATAATACTTTGTCGATATTCTTTTTAAATGACACAGTATCTTTTTGTAATTGTTGAATGTTTATTTGTCTTTCCGCTCGAGGTTCTTTTATCCCTACTTATTCTTACGTTTGTATTCCTTGTTCGATCTTTCGTCAAAAACAACCTCGATCACCTCAAGGGTAAGGAAGTGAGTAGAGTTTCCGTAGCCCGGGGGCATAGGGGTTCTCAGGCTCGTTGTCCCTCGGCCTTCGAGGGGCTCGAGGTGCCTTGGCTACTCGAATCGTGCAAGGTTTACTAAGTAAGAAAAGAAAATTTCTTGGCTTTTTCGACGTTTGGGGTGGGGTCGTCCCCCTGGTAGCCCCCGAGGGGGGTGTTGACTATGATGGGTCATAGTCGGCGCCCCCTTCTATCGTCGAGATCATGACTTGTAAAGCCTTAGTACAAAGAGAAGTTGGATGCTCGAGGGAAGGACTTTGTCTATTCATACATTCGTTTACAGGGTCTTGGTACAAGATATACGTAAGAACATAAGTTTTGAACTTCTAGGGGTAGAATCGACATAGCTGTTCGATGTTCCATGCGTTGGTGAAGACCGCCCCCTTCTCGTCTGCTAACTTGTACGTTCCTGGCTTTAAGACCTCGGCCAACACGTACGGGCCTTCCCATGGCGGGGTCAGCTTGTGACGTCCTTGGTTGCTCTGCCGTCGTCGTAGGTGTTGACACTTGCTAACACCACTTGAATACTAGGTTGTCATCCCCAGCATGGCACTAGAGTGTACTATGGTATTTATACGCAAACAGATAATCCACAAGCGCACGGATACCGTTGAAGCTTTTACCCGGTTAAAGGTTTTATCGTATCCACAGGGAAACGGGAGAACCAACTACGCTCTAACTTAACCAAGATAGATAGATAGGTGTAAATAGGAAAGATGATAGAATCGAATAAGAACAATATTAAAGGTAAGATAACAGTGAGTGATAATATGGGAATAGAGAGTAGAGCAATTATAGTATATGGGCGATGGTAGCAGAATAGAGAGGATAACTATGGTTTCTCTACTTCAAAGGGGTATGTCTATGTCTGGGACGAACCACGTGATAAGAGTACACCACAAAGGATGCTTATCCATAGGCCAATAAACCCTACCCGTCCTGCTAACGAGAGGTGGACTACAGGGGACCAACGTAACTGTCACCTACGCGGCCTACCACACGATCCAGCTAGTCAGGGGATATCCACAAGTAATCTAGGTCTAAGCACCACGCTTACACCTATACTACAACTCTAACCTATAGGGTCCTATAGATTAGAAGTACTCAAAAGAGTTGTGAACCAGAACATACATGATTAGTAATTGCATAATGAATTAGAGGTAGATTACCAGAGTCATCCCATGAGCAAGCTTGATTAGAGCTTGATCATGACGAAGTACAACCGGAGGAAGAACCGACAGGCCGGCCTCTCCTCTAATCCTCCTTCGCTCTCCATCTCGCTACTATCTAGATCTACTCTACTTTAGAGAAGAGAGGAGAGCTCTCATCTCTAAACCCTAGCTTTTGCTCTGTCTATGAATAATGAATAATGATCAAGGGGTGCCTCCTCCAGGGGCCAGGGGGTCTGGTTTTATAGTCCCCTCAAGTGAACCTGGGCCGTCGGATCAAACCGACATTGATTGAACGGTTATTCTTGATCCTTTAGGTCGGTGGAGCATAATCCGCGAGATTGAGCATGATTGGCCACAGGAGGTGGGCGGGCGCCCAGTAGGACAGGGCGGGCGCCCTGTCTCTGGCCCCGTTTCGCCTCCGCTTCGGTCTCGTGGCTTCTGGAGTCTTCTAGATGTAAGATAATTGTACGGCACGTTGATATCTCTATGAAATCCCGACGTGTGGGCCTTTCTTCCTTATTTCCTGATAACCCCCTACAGAAATAGACAAACACCAAAACTCGTAGAATTCTGTCAGATAAAACCCTAAGTCTTGATGTTGATTTCATTTGGATCCTTTTCTTTGTTTATTTGATAGTTAAATTTGATACTTAAGGACCGTCAACAAACTCCCCCAAGCTTACCTCTTGCTCGTCCCTGAGAAAGGATAGACTCAGCTATGGATCATAAGTTGTTGCAATATCTTTAAAAATTGACGGTACACATGCTTTTAAATGAAGTCTCATCTCTGAGTTAGAATAAACTGTCAAGACTTAAAACTTACTTACTTTACCTTTCACCATGGGACTTGTAACCGTCACTTCTGTCTTGAGTGGTTAAAAGATAGAACAGTCCCGTCAAGTGCCATGTCTCTTATTCTTGATCAGCTATAGCTCTGGAGTTTTTGTAGATTTTCAAATAAAACTCAGAGATTCCTTTGTATGACTCTCTCATATCTCTCTTTTGTGGTATTTCTGGATCCTTACCAAGGCAGTGATGGTATATGCCTTCTCTCAAAATATGTGGTATTTGTGGTATAAGGCATAGTGACATTGCCTTCTCTCTCACCCTACTCTAATAAGGCTTTAATATCTGGAGCTCATAGGTGGGAGATAAAGTATACATACTTTCAAGACATGTATTGCATAGTCAAACCATGGATCCAAAGAAACAAATCAATAAGCCAAATCAAGATGTGCATGTGTGGCGAATGAATGGTGATGATGGTGATAACAATGGTGAAAGTCTAATTCTACTTTTGCTCTTATGAGGGGACACATACCTTCCTTGCTTTTTGAAACTTTATGAGGAGAATGAGATGCTCTTCTTTTTCTTTCCTCTCAGGTGGGTATCTTGTACCCCTAATTCTACTGTCGGACACTTGTCCATTTTTACCTCTCGTCTCACTTTTTCTTTCTTTCGAGATTCCGGGCACTTGCCCCTTTTTATTTCCTCGTTTATTCTCTTTTTTTTTTCTTTTCTTCTCTTTTCTTCTTTTTTTTAGAGCACTCATCTCCTGAAATAATGTAGCAAGTGGTAGTAACCAAAATAACTAGAGCATTTATTTCACAGGGAATAACAGGGATAGGAAAATGTTTTTGGTTATTCTCTCCCGGATTAGGAGTAGAATGATTTTGGGTGAAACTGGAGATGGAAATGGATGGATATATGTGGATGGTACTTCCGGAGTAGAAGTAGCATATATGAGTGAACGTGCAAGTGAATCTTGATTTAACCACATGACAAGCTCCTAAGGGTCTACACAGCTTGACCACACTCAATGCTCATAAGCAGTAAATAAATGTGTGGCTCAAAGTCTAGCAAGCATGTATACATGGCTGTGGTAGGAATTTAAACTTTCATCATACAGGAACTCATCATGCAATATTTTAAAGATTTTTCAAAGATAAAATTCTCCAGAATTCTAGCATCTCTAGGAATAGATAAACAGCAGCTCAACCTTCCCATATCGTATCCGTTAACAACTTAGACTTTAGATCAAGTTTTCATCCCACAAGTTTAGGTCTAGAGCAAGCTTTAAATTATAACAGTTATATCTAAACTTGAGAGAGAACTTAAAATTTGCAAATTAGGCAGAGCAGCTATTCATCATATCCATGCTAGAGTTTTATTATTAAGATTCAGATTAGCATAGCCACTTTATTTATTTATTAAACACACTAAGCAAAAGATATATATATATAAGCACAAAATCTTTATTTGGTTTTTCATAGTTTATGTATTTTAATATTATAATATAATATAAGTATAAAGATAGGTAGAAATACTTAGCGAGATAAATAGGGGTGCTCTCCCCCAAGCTGAATTTTGACGTAATTTCTCTTAATGTAGCTAGCAGGTGGCAGAGGTGTATTTGAAAGTCAGCAGCATTCTGACAGCGATTAGAATGTCCTCCATCTGCTAGTCTTCTTGATTCTTAAATTCTGTGGAGCTCAAATAGACAACAAAGCTTGTGGAACTAATTAAGTGTTAGCATAAATATCTAGCCTTCATCACGTTGAGCTTCCTCAATAAATATTACTCCCTGTTTTTATATTTTTATTTTATAAAGTAGAAAAGAAATATTTATTTTATTTTTATGCCACCACAGTGAAGGTACTTATGGGTTTTATGCCATTCGTATACTCAAATGGGGCTTAGTATTTTTTTAACATTTTTATTTTCTTTTCAAGATAGCATGATTAACTAATAATCTATTTAAGGAAAGTAAATAATTAAATGGAAAAGGGAATGCAGAAAGGATAAATATGGATAACTACCAATCTTACCTTTCGGCGAGGGTTCAATGTTTTAAGTCTTCTTGTCAAGACTTCTCATCGTGTTCATTCTTCAGGTGCGTCATTTGATTCAGGTGCGGACCTTGATGTCTGCACCTTTTAATACGGTGTCACCCATGTTCTTCGTTTGCCCAGCAGTTCGAATTGCGGTGTTAGCAGTATCTTGCTCAGCGTGTTTGTGCTCGTAGTGTACCTGCTCATAGAGACAAGGCAGAGATCAAGTGCATGGGCCCTGTTGGTGGAAAACACCAACAGAACCAAAAGTGTATTTGTTCTTCTCTAACCTTAAGCATAGTGAGCAAGACAAAGTTGATGGATAATAAGTTCATGAGTGTAGCACTTATAACATTTGTCAGATCAGATCGCTCAACCTTATGGAAAGATAATCTATTTATGTATATGTCTTTTTCTTTATATCTCTCAATGATTGAATGTGTAATATTTTAGCTCATATGATTAGGAGTGTGGGATCATGGAGGTAGTACTAAGAACAAGGATTAAAGGACTAAACATGTTTAATCAGATGGGTTGGTTAATCTAGAGTTGTAAATCATACACGTTTGTCTCTTTTATTTATATGAACGCCAGAACCAAGGAGAAGCTTATAAAAGTGATAGTCAAGTACCTTAAGATGTTACCTTGCTCGAAGAGTGATGGTACAGTATCATCTTGTGGAAGCTTTCCTTTCTTAGCGGTTGTGCGTCGTGTTTGTGGCACCCTCCATGGATCATCTCTCTATGATGAATGAGCTATGTCCTTCTTGTGCAAATTGTTAAACTTCATGTGTCACTCTCTTCTTCTCTGATGTGAGTTTATCTCAGGACTTCCCAAATCGATATTGAAAGTTTTTCTGCGGGGGTTAGTCCGACAAAATATACCAATATCTACTCAAGCAGTTTTTTTTTAGTTCAATAACCAAACTAGACTCCATGTCTAATCAGATTAAGGAAGGCTATTTAACCTAAGCACCATGCTTAATTTAAATGCCAATGGAAGTATGGCGAGTACTTCCAAACCAACACTTGCTAGTAAATAGACAAAGGTAGCATGACAGCGTTTATAGAGATCTACTCAAGTGGAGATGAAGTAGTGTGATTAGTATTTAACAAATTGAGCATGTCTCAAAGGTAGGGACAACCAGCATAGCAACATGGCAAAGGATGTTTTTATGTAAAGTACTCCTCCAAGCTTGAATTTTGCAGAATTCAAGTTTGGATGAATTTAATTCAGTGTTGCATGATGATTGGTTGGACATACCTTGTGCTTGTCATTCATCCGATCTTCTTGCTCCAATCCTAGAAAGGTTAGTGACAAGAATACCCGAAGGAATATTTTTTTTTTACAATTATCCTTATATGCTCAATACACAAGGTAATGTTGCAAATAATTAAAAGCTCGTGTTACAATCTGATCAATGCTTATTTTAAGACACTAAGCTTGTCCTTGGGAAACCATCAGTTTATGTTGGCGAAGTGGTTTCCCCTCCGACGCCAACCTATATCGAGATCAACTCAACGAGATCTGCAATATTTATTATAGACATATGCATCGACAACCGCCCTTTTAAAGTTTTTATAAATAGAAAGGAAGAGGGGGTTGGAGATCTCAAGTGTGGTGATGTCGGAGAGACCAATAGATTGGGAAGATGTTGCATATGAGCATGGAGTAAACGAAGTGGCTATGAAATAAATTCCATGCTCATTAATGTTATCTTCGTCTCTAATCTGAATGTTCGGAGTTTCTCCTGGATTGGTCTCACCTATGTCCTCTTCTGTAGTTGGATGAATCTCATCTTCAAAGGGAGTCAAGAACTCACCATTTGAAATTGAGCCAAAGTCAGAACCCATTAAGGCTTCTTCCTTATCCATCCATTCTACACATTCTAGCCATTTAGAACTTGTGATCATGGAAGGGGAGTAGATAGAATTGTCTATATGGCTTAGCTCTCCTTCACTTGATATGTCATCCTCGACTTCTTCATGATAGGAACCAGGATATTCTCTAAGAGAAACATTATTGCAAGGATTTGAATTATCCCTGCTTGAAGGTCTCTTATAGAACCAGAAGTCTAAACCATCAGCATCTAAAAGATTTAAGGTTGGAACTCCTTCCTCTCTTGGAGAATTTTGGGGTATTGATGGTTTAGGATCGATAGCTAAAGTTTGGGATTGAAGTGGTTGTGATCTGGCTATCGAAACTTCTTCTTCTTGCCTAGGAACTGGTTCTTTCTCTTTCTCAGGGATATAAAAGCTAGGAGACTTTCCGCTCATTAAATCAATCAAATTCCAAGCTTCACTAGCGGATAGGTGGTGGAAAGATCCTCTAGAGGCCGCATGAAGGGTTTGCTTATCTTCCTTACTAAGGCCCTCAAAAAAGTGAATTAGAAGAACTTCTTCTAGAATAGAAAGTTTTGGGCCAGTGAGAGTAAGGTTAATAAAGCGGTCCCATGATTTGCCAAGAGATTCTTCTTCCAGTTGTCTAAAAGAAAGAATCTCACACCGAAGTTCCACCACTTTGGAGATTGGAAAATATTTAGAAAGAAAACTACTATATAACTCCTTCCAATCTCCATGAGCACTCCCTACTTTGAGGTTATACCAATGTCTAGCTTTTCCCGTTAAAGAGAACGGAAAGAGCTTCCATTTAAGGGTCTCATCGGACATGCCTTCTATGCGAAGGAGGTCACAGACTCGATAAAACTCTCTTAGGTGTGTGTATGGGTTTTCCTCACCTTCTCCTGAGAAAGGTTGTTTTTGAATAAATTCTATGTATTCGGGGTCTATCTCAAAACTCGATGCTATGATAGGCTTTGAAGATTTTGGTGGTTCGAGATGTGTGCCCATAGGTCTATGAAATTCATAGATAGACATGTTTGAATTCATAATAGACCAGAGATCAAGGATTAGATAAGAAGAAAGAATAGCAGAGATGAGGCAAAGGATAAAAGGAAAATATTTTTTTTTTGTTATATATTTTTTTTTATAAAATGATTAAACTAGTTCGTAGTCAACTCAGCAACCGTTTCCCCGGCAACGGCGCCAAAAATGCTTGTTGACACTTGCTAACACCACTTGAATACTAGGTTGTCATCCCCAGCATGGCACTAGAGTGTACTATGGTATTTATACGCAAACAGATAATCCGCAAGCGCACGGATACCGTTGAAGCTTTTACCCGGTTAAAGGTTTTATCGTATCCACAGGGAAACGGGAGAACCAACTACGCTCTAACTTAACCAAGATAGATAGATAGGTGTAAATAGGAAAGTTGATAGAATCGAATAAGAACAATATTAAAGGTAAGATAACAGTGAGTGATAATATGGGAATAGAGAGTAGAGCAATTCTAGTATATGGGCGATGGTAGCAGAATAGAGAGGATAACTATGGTTTCTCTACTTCAAAGGGGTATGTCTATGTCTGGGACGAACCACGTGATAAGAGTACACCACAAAGGATGCTTATCCATAGGCCGATAAACCCTACCCGTCCTGCTAACGAGAGGTGGACTACAGGGGACCAACGTAACTGTCACCTACGCGGCCTACCACACGATCCAGCTAGTCAGGGGATATCCACAAGTAATCTAGGTCTAAGCACCACGCTTACACCTATACTACAACTCTAACCTATAGGGTCCTATAGATTAGAAGTACTCAAAAGAGTTGTGAACCAGAACATACATGATTAGTAATTGCATAATGAATTAGAAGTAGATTACCAGAGTCATCCCATGAGCAAGCTTGATTAGAGCTTGATCATGGCGAAGTACAACCGAAGGAAGAACCGACAGGCCGGCCTCTCCTCTAATCCTCCTTCGCTCTCCATCTCGCTACTATCTAGATCTACTCTAGTTTAGAGAAGAGAGGAGAGCTCTCATCTCTAAACCCTAGATTTTGCTCTGTCTATGAATAATGAATAATGAT
This sequence comes from Sorghum bicolor, assembly GCF_000003195.3. Taxonomy (NCBI): domain Eukaryota; kingdom Viridiplantae; phylum Streptophyta; class Magnoliopsida; order Poales; family Poaceae; genus Sorghum; species Sorghum bicolor. The sequence continues at coordinate 29,419,222 of NC_012875.2, forward strand.
CAAGGGGTGCCTCCTCCAGGGGCCAGGGGGTCTGGTTTTATAGTCCCCTCAAGTGAACCTGGGCCGTCGGATCAAACCGACATTGATTGAACGGTTATTCTTGATCCTTTAGGTCAGTGGAGCATAATCCGCGAGATTGAGCGTGATTGGCCACAGGAGGTGGGCGGGCGCCCAGTAGGACAGGGCGGGCGCCCTGTCTCTGGCCCCGTTTCGCCTCCGCTTCGGTCTCGTGGCTTCTGGAGTCTTCTAGATGTAAGATAATTGTACGGCACGTTGATATCTCTATGTAATCCCGACGTGTGGGCCTTTCTTCCTTATTTCCTGATAACCCCCTACAGAAATAGACAAACACCAAAACTCGTAGAATTCTGTCAGATAAAACCCTAAGTCTTGATGTTGATTTCATTTGGATCCTTTTCTTTGTTTATTTGATAGTTAAATTTGATACTTAAGGACCGTCAACAAACTCCCCCAAGCTTACCTCTTGCTCGTCCCTGAGAATGGATAGACTCAGCTATGGATCATAAGTTGTTGCAATATCTTTAAAAATTGACGGTACACATGCTTTTAAATGAAGTCTCATCTCTGAGTTAGAGTAAACTGTCAAGACTTAAAACTTACTTACTTTACCTTTCACCATGGGACTTGTAACCGTCACTTCTGTCTTGAGTGGTTAAAAGATAGAACAGTCCCGTCAAGTGCCATGTCTCTTATTCTTGATCAGCTATAGCTCTGGAGTTTTTGTAGATTTTCAAATAAAACTCAGAGATTCCTTTGTATGACTCTCTCATATCTCTCTTTTGTGGTATTTCTGGATCCTTACCAAAGCAGTGATGGTATATGCCTTCTCTCAAAATATGTGGTATTTGTGGTATAAGGCATAGTGACATTGCCTTCTCTCTCACCCTACTCTAATAAGGCTTTAATATCTGGAGCTCATAGGTGGGAGATAAAGTATACATACTTACAAGACATGTATTGCATAGTCAAACCATGGATCCAAAGAAACAAATCAATAAGCCAAATCAAGATGTGCATGTGTGGCGAATGAATGGTGATGATGGTGATAACAATGGTGAAAGTCTAATTCTACTTTTGCTCTTATGAGGGGATACATACCTTCCTTGCTTTTTGAAACTTTATGAGGAGAATGAGATGCTCTTCTTTTTGTTTCCTCTCAGGTGGGTATCTTGTACCCCTAATTCTACTGTCGGACACTTGTCCATTTTTACCTCTCGTCTCACTTTTTCTTTCTTTCGAGGTTCCGGGCACTTGCCCCTTTTTATTTCCTCGTTTATTCTCATTTTTTTTTCTTTTCTTCTCTTTTCTTCTTTTTTTTAGAGCACTCATCTCCTGAAATAATGTAGCAAGTGGTAGTAACCAAAATAACTAGAGCATTTATTTCACAGGGAATAACAGGGATAGGAAAATGTTTTTGGTTATTCTCTCCCGGATTAGGAGTAGAATGATTTTGGGTGAAACTGGAGATGGAAATGGATGGATATATGCGGATGGTACTTCCGGAGTAGAAGTAGCATATATGAGTGAACGTGCAAGTGAATCTTGATTTAACCACATGACAAGCTCCTAAGGGTCTACACAGCTTGACCACACTCAATGCTCATAAGCAGTAAATAAATGTGTGGCTCAAAGTCTAGCAAGCATGTATATATGGCTGTGGTAGGAATTTAAACTTTCATCATACAGGAACTCATCATGCAATATTTTAAAGATTTTTCAAAGATAAAATTCTCCAGAATTCTAGCATCTCTAGGAATAGATAAACAGCAGCTCAACCTTCCCATATCGTATCCGTTAACAACTTAGACTTTAGATCAAGTTTTCATCCCACAAGTTTAGGTCTAGAGCAAGCTTTAAATTATAACAGTTATATCTAAACTTGAGAGAGAACTTAAAATTTGCAAATTAGGCAGAGCAGCTATTCATCATATCCATGCTAGAGTTTTATTATTAAGATTCAGATTAGCATAGCCACTTTATTTATTTATTAAACACACTAAGCAAAAGATATATATATATAAGCACAAAATCTTTATTTGGTTTTTCATAGTTTATGTATTTTAATATTATAATATAATATAAGTATAAAGATAGGTAGAAATACTTAGCGAGATAAATAGGGGTGCTCTCCCCCAAGCTGAATTTTGATGTAATTTCTCTTAATGTAGCTAGCAGGTGGCAGAGGTGTATTTGAAAGTCAGCAGCATTCTGACAGCGATTAGAATGTCCTCCATCTGCTAGTCTTCTTGATTCTTAAATTCTGTGGAGCTCAAATAGACAACAAAGCTTGTGGAACTAATTAAGTGTTAGCATAAATATCTAGCCTTCATCACGTTGAGCTTCCTCAATAAATATTACTCCCTGTTTTTATATTTTTATTTTATAAAGTAGAAAAGAAATATTTATTTTATTTTTATGCCACCACAGTGAAGGTACTTATGGGTTTTATGCCATTCGTATACTCACATGGGGCTTAGTATTTTTTTAACATTTTTATTTTCTTTTCAAGATAGCATGATTAACTAATAATCTATTTAAGGAAAGTAAATAATTAAATGGAAAAGGGAATGCAGAAAGGATAAATATGGATAACTACCAATCTTACCACTCCGCGAGGGTTCAATGTTTTAAGTCTTCTTGTCAAGACTTCTCATCGTGTTCATTCTTCAGGTGCGTCATTTGATTCAGGTGCGGACCTTGACGTCTGCACCTTTTAATACGGTGTCACCCATGTTCTTCGTTTGCCCAGCAGTTCGAATTGCGGTGTTAGCAGTATCTTGCTCAGCGTGTTTGTGCTCGTAGTGTACCTGCTCATAGAGACAAGGCAGAGATCAAGTGCATGGGCCCTGTTGGTGGAAAACACCAACAGAACCAAAAGTGTATTTGTTCTTCTCTAACCTTAAGCATAGTGAGCTAGACAAAGTTGATGGATAATAAGTTCATGAGTGTAGCACTTATAACATTTGTCAGATCAGATCACTCAACCTTATGGAAAGATAATCTATTTATGTATATGTCTTTTTCTTTATATCTCTCAATGATTGAATGTGTAACATTTTAGCTCATATGATTAGGAGTGTGGGATCATGGTGGTAGTACTAAGAACAAGGATTAAAGGACTAAACATGTTTATTCAGATGGGTTGGTTAATCTAGAGTTGTAAATCATACACGTTTGTCTCTTTTATTTATATGAACGCCAGAACTAAGGAGAAGCTTATAAAAGTGATAGTCAAGTACCTTAAGATGTTACCTTGCTCGAAGAGTGATGGTACAGTATCATCTTGTGGAAGCTTTCCTTTCTTAGCGGTTGTGCGTCGTGTTTGTGGCACCCTCCATGGATCATCTCTCTATGATGAATGAGCTATGTCCTTCTTGTGCAAATTGTTAAACTTCATGTGTCACTCTCTTCGTCTCTGATGTGAGTTTATCTCAGGACTTCCCAAATCGATATTGAAAGTTTTTCTGTGAGGGTTAGTCCGACAAAATATACCAATATCTACTCAAGCAGTTTTTTTTTAGTTCAATAACCAAACTAGACTCCATGTCTAATCAGATTAAGGAAGGCTATTTAACCTAAGCACCATGCTTAATTTAAATGCCAATGGAAGTATGGCGAGTACTTCCAAACCAACACTTGCTAGTAAATAGACAAAGGTAGCATGACAGCGTTTATAGAGATCTACTCAAGTGGAGATGAAGTAGTGTGATTAGTATTTAACAAATTGAGCATGTCTCAAAGGTAGGGACAACCAGCATAGCAACATGGCAAAGGATGTTTTTATGTAAAGTACTCCCCCAAGCTTGAATTTTGCAGAATTCAAGTTTGGATGAATTTAATTCAGTGTTGCATGATGATTGGTTGGACATACCTTGTGCTTGTCATTCATCCGATCTTCTTGCTCCAATCCTAGAAAGGTTAGTGACAAGAATACCCGAAGGAATATTTTTTTTTTACAATTATCCTTATATGCTCAATACACAAGGTAATGTTGCAAATAATTAAAAGCTCGTGTTACAATCTGATCAATGCTTATTTTAAGACACTAAGCTTGTCCTTGGGAAACCATCAGTTTATGTTGGCGAAGTGGTTTCCCCTCCAACGCCAACCTATATCTAGATCAACTCAACGAGATCTGCAATATTTATTATAGACATATGCATCGACAACCGCCCTTTTAAAGTTTTTATAAATAGAAAGGAAGAGGGGGTTGGAGATCTCAAGTGTGGTGATGTCGGAGAGACCAATAGATTGGGAAGATGTTGCATATGAGCATGGAGTAAACGAAGTGGCTATGAAATAAATTCCATGCTCATTAATGTTATCTTCGTCTCTAATCTGAATGTTCGGAGTTTCTCCTGGATTGGTCTCACCTATGTCCTCTTCTGTAGTTGGATGAATCTCATCTTCAAAGGGAGTCAAGAACTCACCATTTGAAATTGAGCCAAAGTCAGAACCCATTAAGGCTTCTTCCTTATCCATCCATTCTACACATTCTAGCCATTTAGAACTTGTGATCATGGAAGGGGAGTAGATAGAATTGTCTATATGGCTTAGCTCTCCTTCACTTGATATGTCATCCTCGACTTCTTCATGATAGGAACCAGGATATTCTCTAAGAGAAACATTATTGCAAGGATTTGAATTATCCCTGCTTGAAGGTCTCTTATAGAACCAGAAGTCTAAACCATCAGCATCTAAAAGATTTAAGGTTGGAACTCCTTCCTCTCTTGGAGAATTTTGGGGTATTGATGGTTTAGGATCGATAGCTAAAGTTTGGGATTGAAGTGGTTGTGATCTGGCTATCGAAACTTCTTCTTCTTGCCTAGGAACTGGTTATTTCTCTTTCTCAGGGATATAAAAGCTAGGAGACTTTCCGCTCATTAAATCAATCAAATTCCAAGCTTCACTAGCGGATAGGTGGTGGAAAGATCCTCCAGAGGCCGCATGAAGGGTTTGCTTATCTTCCTTACTAAGGCCCTAAAAAAAGTGAATTAGAAGAACTTCTTCTAGAATAGAAAGTTTTGGGCCAGTGAGAGTAAGGTTAATAAAGCGGTCCCATGATTTGCCAAGAGATTCTTCTTCCAGTTGTCTAAAAGAAAGAATCTCACGCCGAAGTTCCACCACTTTGGAGATTGGAAAATATTTAGAAAGAAAACTACTATATAACTCCTTCCAATCTCCATGAACACTCCCTACTTTGAGGTTATACCAATGTCTAGCTTTTCCCGTTAAAGAGAACGGAAAGAGCTTCCATTTAAGGGTCTCATCGGACATGCCTTCTATGCGAAGGAGGTCACAGACTCGATAAAACTCTCTTAGGTGTGTGTATGGGTTTTCCTCACCTTCTCCTGAGAAAGGTTGTTTTTTAATAAATTCTATGTATTCGGGGTCTATCTCAAAACTCGATGCTATGATAGGCTTTGAAGATTTTGGTGGTTCGAGATGTGTGCCCATAGGTCTATGAAATTCATAGATAGACATGTTTGAATTCATAATAGACCAGAGATCAAGGATTAGATAAGAAGAAAGAATAGCAGAGATGAGGCAAAGGATAAAAGGAAAATAATTTTTTTTGTTATATATTTTTTTTTATAAAATGATTAAACTAGTTCGTAGTCAACTCAGCAACCGTTTCCCCAGCAACGGCGCCAAAAATGCTTGTTGACACTTGCTAACACCACTTGAATACTAGGTTGTCATCCCCAGCATGGCACTAGAGTGTACTATGGTATTTATACGCAAACAGATAATCCGCAAGCGCACGGATACCGTTGAAGCTTTTACCCGGTTAAAGGTTTTATCGTATCCACAGGGAAACGGGAGAACCAACTACGCTCTAACTTAACCAGGATAGATAGATAGGTGTAAATAGGAAAGATGATAGAATCGAATAAGAACAATATTAAAGGTAAGATAACAGTGAGTGATAATATGGGAATAGAGAGTAGAGCAATTCTAGTATATGGGCGATGGTAGCAGAATAGAGAGGATAACTATGGTTTCTCTACTTCAAAGGGGTATGTCTAGGTCTGGGACGAACCACGTGATAAGAGTACACCACAAAGGATGCTTATCCATAGGCCGATAAACCCTACCCGTCCTGCTAACGAGAGGTGGACTACAGGGGACCAACGTAACTGTCACCTACGCGGCCTACCACACGATCTAGCTAGTCATGGGATATCCACAAGTAATCTAGGTCTAAGCACCACGCTTACACCTATACTACAACTCTAACCTATAGGGTCCTATAGATTAGAAGTACTCAAAAGAGTTGTGAACCAGAACACACATGATTAGTAATTGCATAATGAATTAGAAGTAGATTACCAGAGTCATCCCATGAGCAAGCTTGATTAGAGCTTGATCATGACGAAGTACAACCGGAGGAAGAACCGACAGGCCGGCCTCTCCTCTAATCCTCCTTCGCTCTCCATCTCGCTACTATCTAGATCTACTCTAGTTTAGAGAAGAGAGGAGAGCTCTCATCTCTAAACCCTAGCTTTTGCTCTGTCTATGAATAATGAATAATGATCAAGGGGTGCCTCCTCCAGGGGCCAGGGGGTCTGGTTTTATAGTCCCCTCAAGTGAACCTGGGCCGTCGGATCAAACCGACATTGATTGAACGGTTATTCTTGATCCTTTAGGTCGGTGGAGCATAATCCGCGAGATTGAGCGTGATTGGCCACAGGAGGTGGGCGGGCGCCCAGTAGGACAGGGCGGGCGCCCTGTCTCTGGCCCCGTTTCGCCTCCGCTTCGGTCTTGTGGCTTCTGGAGTCTTCTAGATGTAAGATAATTGTACGGCACGTTGATATCTCTATGTAATCCCGACGTGTGGGCCTTTCTTCCTTATTTCCTGATAACCCCCTACAGAAATAGACAAACACCAAAACTCGTAGAATTCTGTCAGATAAAACCCTAAGTCTTGATGTTGATTTCATTTGGATCCTTTTCTTTGTTTATTTGATAGTTAAATTTGATACTTAAGGACCGTCAACAGTAGGACAAGGTCGCCCACGTTTAAGTCCCTCTTGCGTACGTGTTTGTCGTGGTAGCGTCGAAGCTTCTGCTGGTATCTGGCAGAGTTGAGGAAGGCCATGTCTCGAGCCTCCTCAAGCTGGTCGACCGCGTTCTCTTGAGCTTCCTTATTCGACTGCTCGTTGTATGCCTTGAGTCGAGGAGATCCATACTTGAGGTCCATTGGGAGCACGGCCTCAGAACCGTAGACCATGAAGAATGGGGTGTATTTGGTGGCCCGGCTTGGCGTCGTCCTCAAACTCCATAAGTCCGAGGAAAGCTCCTCGACCCACTTCTTGTCGAATTTCTTCAGGCGATTGTAGATTCTTGGTTTGAGCCCCTGCAAGATCATGTCGTTGGCACGTTCGACCTGGCCGTTAGTTCGAGGGTGAGCCACCATGGACCAGTTCACACGGATGTGATGCTGATCGCAGAAGTCCAAGAACTTTTTGCCGGTGAACTGGGTGCCGTTGTCGGTGATGATCACGTTAGGGATTCCGAATCGGTGTATGATGTCGGTGAAGAAAAAGACGGCTTGCTCAGAGCGGATGTTGGTGATGGGTCGAGCCTCGATCCATTTGGAGAATTTGTCGATGGCCACCAGCAAGTGGGTGTACCCTCCTTTTGCCTTTTGCAGGGGCCCCACTAAGTCGAGTCCCCACACCGCGAATGGCCACGTGATGGGAATCATGTGAAGAGCGTGGGCGGGCAGATGCGTCTGTTTGGCGTAGAACTGGCATCCATGACATGAGCGCACGAGCTCGATGGCATCTGCTACGGCCGTCGGCCAGTAGAAACCTTGTCGAAAGGCATTTCCTACGAGGGTTCGTGGGGCAGCATGGTGGCCGCAAGCCCCCGAGTGTATGTCCTCGAGGAGTTTTCGGCCCTCCTCTACGGTGATGCAACGCTGCAAGACCCCCGTCGAGCTTTGTCGGTATAGCTCATCGCCTTCGCCATAAATCACATATGACATGGCCCGTCGAGCGATACGGCGGGCCTCAGATCGATCTTCTGGCAGCTCACAGCGGATTAGGCAGTCGAGGAACGGTGTACGCCAGTCGAACGGTCGACCGGGTCGCTGGACTACCTCCATCACCTCTGCTGCCATCGTCAGGGCATCGACGGTGTCGGTTGGCTGGGTGGGAGCGGCATCAACGCCAGCCCCCGAGCCCAAGTCGACGGATGGCTCGTGAAGATCTCTTCAGAACGCATCAGGTGGCACTGTGCCTCGAGTCGATGCGATCTTGGCGAGCTCGTCAGCTGCCTCGTTGTAGCGTCGGGCGACATGGACGAGCTCGAGACCATGGAACTTGTCCTCGAGTCGACGAACTTCTTTGCAGTACGCCTCCATTTTTGGGTCGTGGCAGCTCGAAGTTTTCATCACCTGGTCGATGACGACTTGGGAGTCGCCTCGGACGTCGAGGCGTCGGACTCCTAGCTCGATGGCAATCTTGAGACCGTTGACGAGGGCCTCGTATTCCGTGACGTTATTGGATGCGGCAAAATGAATCCTGATGACATACCTCATATGGACGCCCAAGGGTGAGATGAACAACAGGACAGCCCCGGCCCCCGTTTTCATGAGTGACCCGTCAAAAAACTTCGTCCACAGTTCCGCCTGGACCTGGGTCGGGCGGAGCTGGGAGTCTGTCCATTCCGCGATGAAGTCCACCAGGGCTTGTGATTTGATGGCCTTGCGAGGCGCGTAAGTGAGAGTCTCACTCATGAGTTCGACCGACCATTTAGCTATTCTTCCCGTGGCCTCCTTGCTCCGGATTATCTCGCCCAAAGGGAAAGACGAGACCACCGTGATGGGGTGGCCAAGGAAGTAGTGCTGCAGCTTGCGGCGGGCAAGGATTACGGCGTAGATCAGCTTCTGGATTTGGGGGTAACGTACCTTGGTCTCCGAAAGCACTTCGCTGACGAAATAGACTGGCCTCTGGACTGGCAGCGCATGCCCCTCCTCCTGCCTCTCGACCACCACCGCTGCACTGACGACCTGGGTCGTCGACGCAACGTAAAGGAGCAGCGGTTCTGCAGGTTGAGGTGGGACCAAGACCGGTGCTGAGGTCAGTGTTTTCTTTAGTCTCTCGAGGGATTCCTCGGCCTCGGGGGTCCAAGAAAAGTGCTCGACCTTCTTTAGGAGTCAGTACAGTGGTAACGCCTTTTCCCCTAGTCTCGAGATGAAACGGCTTAGGGCCGCCAGGCATCCCGTGACTCTTTGTACACCCTTGATGTCCCGGATCGGCCCCATTCTCGTAATGGCCGAGACTTTCTCGGGGTTGGCCTCGATGCCGCGCTGGGATACAATGTAGCCCAAAAGCATGCCTCGAGGCACGCCGAAGACGCATTTTCGAGATTGAGCTTGATCCTGTTGGTGCGTAAGCAGCTAAAAGCGATCTTGAGGTCCTGGATCAGGTCCCCTCGCCGCTTTGATTTGACGACAATGTCGTCGACGTAGGCCTCGACCGTCGACCCTATGTGTTCGCCAAATACGTGGAGCATGCAACGTTGGTACGTGGCTCCCGCGTTTCGTAGCCCAAATGGCATGGTCACATAGCAATACATCCCAAAAGGTGTGATGAAAGAGGTCGCGAGCTGGTCGGACTCTTTCATTTTTATTTGATGATAACCAGAATATGCATCGAGGAAAGAAAGGGTTTCACATCCCGCAGTAGAATCGACAATCTGGTCAATACGTGGTAATGGAAAAGGAACTTTTGGACATGCTTTATTTAGACTTGTATAATCGACACACATCCTCATTTTCCCATTCTTTTTCTTAACTAGTACAGGGTTTGCTAACCAGTCGGGATGATGAACCTCCTTGATGAATCCGGCCGTCAAAAGCTTGTGGACCTCCTCGCCAATGATCTTGCGCTTCTCCTCGTCGAATCGGCGCAACCGTTGCTTCACTGGCTTGGAACCGGCTCGAATCTCCAAGGAGTGCTCGGCGACCTCTCTCGGTATGCCTGGCATGTCCGAGGGACTCCATGCAAACATGTCGGCGTTCGCACGGAGAAAGTCGACGAGCACAGCTTCCTATTTGGGGTCGAGGTCGGCGCTGATCGTCAGCACCTTACCGTCGGAGTTGTCGGGGTCGAGCGGGATCTTCTTGGTTCCTTCTGCTGGCTCGAAGTTGCCCGCGTGGCGCTTGGGCTCTGGAGCCTCAGCGGCCAGGGCCTCAAGCTTTTCTACGAGCTCGGTGGAGTTCTCGACCGCCTCCCCGTGCTCGACGCACTCGACGTCACACTCGTAAGCGTGCTCGAAGGAGGAGCTGACGGTGATGACGCCCTTAGGTCCAGGCATCTTCAGCTTCAAGTAGGTGTAGTTGGGAATGGCCATGAACTTGGCGTAGCCTGGGCGCCCGATGATGGCGTGGTATGTGCCCCGGAACCCGACCACCTCAAAGGTGAGGGTCTCCTTCCTGAAGTTGGCCGCCGTGCCAAAGCAGACCGGTAGGTCAACTCGACCTACTGGCAGCGCTTTTTTCCCTGGCACGACGCCATGGAAACCGCCGGCGCTTGGCTGGAGGCGTCCCCTATCGATGCCGAGGAGGTCGAGGGTCTCGAGATAGATGATGTTGAGGCTGCTGCCTCCGTCCATTAGCACCTTGGAGAGCCGGGTGTTGATGATGATTGGGTCGACAACGAGCGAGTAGACACCTGGGGTGACTACCTTGTCGGGGTGGTCCTCTCGATCGAAGGTAATGGGGGTGCTCGACCAGTTGAGGTACTGGGGCACCGCCATTCTTGCCGCGAAGACCTCACGGCGTTCCCTTTTGCGCTGCCTCATGGTAAACTGCGTCGAAGGCCCAGCATAGATCATGTAGCAGTCGTGGACGGCGGGGGAACCGTCGTCGTCCTTGCTGCCCTCTTTGTCACCGCCTTTCTCCTTCTTCGAGTCGTCACGCTCATCCCTTCTGAATCCCAGACCGTCGAAATGCCTTTTCAGCATTCGACAGTCCTTGAGTTTGTGGTTGGCGCCTCCCTTATGGTAAGGGCATGGCTCTTCGAGCATCTTGTCGAAAATACCTCCATCTGGGGGCCCTCTAGGCTTCTCCTGCTTGTACTGCCGCACTTTCTGCTTCTTCTTGTTCTTCTTGAGCCCTCGACTGAAGGTTCCATCTTCATCGACAAGCCGCTTGCCTTTCACCCCTTCACAGCTGAAGAAGGCGCCGACTGCCTCCTCTCCTGCCGCGTAGTTTGCCACTACATCCATCAGCTCATCAACGGTCTGAGGGCGATTTCGGCCCAGTTCCATCCCTAAGTCTCAACTGGTGGTACCAGAGACAAAGGCCAGGATGACGTCGTGGTCAGGGATGTGTGGCAGCTCGGTGCGCTGCTTCGAGAAGCGTCGAGCATACTCTCGAAGAGTTTCTCCTGACTTCTGCTTGCATTTGCTGAGGTCCCATGAGTTCCTGGGCCGTATGTAGGTTCCTTTGAAATTACCCTCGAAAACTTTAACCAAGTCGACCCAGTCGTGAATCTGATTTCCTGGGAGTTCTTCGATCCATCGACGGGCGGTGTCGGAGAGGAAGAGGGGTAGCTGTCTGATGATGGCTCGATCGTCACCCCGAGTGCCACCTAGCTGACAGGCCAGCCTAAAATCGGTCAGCCATAACTCTGGTTTGGTCTCTCCATTGTATTTCGTGATGCTGGTCGGGGGTCGGAATGGACTGGGCAGGGGCGTGCTGTGGATCGCCCTGCTGAACACCCGTGGGCCTGGTGGCTCGGGGGCCACCCGATCCTCGTCGCTGTCACAGAACCGACCAAATTATAAGAGTTCAAGTGCAGAAACGATCGTCAAACAATCAAGTTTCTAAACTTGAGCCCATATAATCCCGGTAGTCAATCGAAATCACGAAGGACTTCAAACCAACTCGCAACAAACCAAGATCGTAATAGTTCAGCATAAACACAACGAATGTTACATAGTCATTCATTGCCGACGAAGCGGCACCACATCGGAGTCATTAAGTTATTACAACCCAAGTTTGAAGTAGCGGAAGCAAAATAGTTACACACATTTGTTCAAAGTTCAGTTCACAAGTTTGTTACTGCCAGAGTCTAGGCCATCCTTCCAAAAGCATCATAGACGAGAAGAGTAGAGAACCATGCCCAACGGTTAGTCCTCATCCCCAGCAGGATGGAGACAGGTCTTGCAGAAACCGTCATAGAAGATATCATCTGCAACAGGTGGGAATAAACCCTGAGTACGAGGATGTACTCAGCTAGACTTACCCGTCTAGTACAACACAAAAGACACCAAGGATCATGCAAGGCTAAATCTTAAGTGGAGCTGGTTGACTCACCTTTTGCCAAAAGCTGAACTTACAACTAAGTTATTTTAAAAGCATCATATTTATTTATCATCAGCCTACCACTAGATTAGCACCTGTACTACAACACACCGCTTGATTATTACAAACAATATGAACCATATCAAATTCATCATATGTTCTTCTTGCTATCATCATTATCACGAACCAGGTTCATTAGTGAATGCTACGTTTGCCGCTGCTCTGTCAAGTTCTCACTAACCGGGAGAGACGGCGATTCGAATCGAATTCCTATCCAGCTGGAGGGTTATTCCTAGCACTCACCCAAACATCCCCTGCCGGAGAGCCAAAGGGTCACCTTTGGTACGACTCAGGAATCGCGGCTCCGATCAGCGCCGCACTCCCAGGGCTACCACTCTACCAGGGAGGTCAGGAATTTTAACTCACCTGCCTTTGGACTTACACCAATGGTCCCCCGCACACCGCACTTCCTCCGGTAGTGCGCACTTTATACTTGCCGGTCTTCCGGCCTGAGTCATACTACTCGGCTTCGCGGTCGGAACGAGTTATCCGGCCAACTAAGTGTCAGGCATGCGTTCAACATGACAAGAGGACGTACAACGATCAGTCCTTAGCTGCCACAGACGGAGTTACTACACACTTGCAAAACTCCGCCCGGCTTAAGTCAAATTAATCAGGTTCCACCCACGATAGCACATATAGACCATCGTGATCCGACACAACCCTATATCGCGCGGATGACAGGATATCACCCGACTTCTACCGATTAAAGCATATTTAAGCTGCTACTCGATCCTAACTCTACAACCAGGAAGGGTGAGTTATCTGGACAAGGATAGAGTAAAATGCAGCAACAGTTTCATCACAACTCCTAGACGTAATGCATCAATAGATATAACATATTAAGTAAACTTTTCGAAAATAAGGGAGACTTAGAATGCTCCGGGGCTTGCCTTTCACGAACGATGCCGGCTCGTGATTCGGGCACTCAACTTCTTCTTCGGGCTCCTCGAGTCCGGCTTGCTGGACCTCCACCTCCTGGCTGCCCTCATGACCTTCGGGGTTCGCTTGGAGCTCGAAGGAAACTGCCACGTCCGGTGCACCTATTGCATGCTCGGACAATAAGAAGATGCACATGCTAAAAATGAATGCTTAACAACACAAGCAACTCACTGGACATTCATTTACGGAGCAAAAGTTATATAAGCTCACACAAGTAAACAAGTTAATGCAACCCAAGACCTGTCATGCTACTAAAACAGCAAGCAACACAAAACAAGTATACTCAGAAAATAAATCATAACTAAAGATAGACAAGTCCAAAAAACATGAGTAAGGACATTCTGGAAAGCTTATGAAATTGTCTACAATTCATCTTTAGACATGACAGCAAGATTCATACTTAAAATTGGTCATTTAAATAAAGTTCTAGGTTCTGTTCCAGAAAAACAGAGAGCACCTATTTCTGGAACCCCACTTGGAACAGCTATAACTCTCAAACTACTTGGCCAAATGACCTCAAATTTAAACCACAGATAGTTCAACAAGTTTAGTACAACTTTGATTTAGACAAGTTTCACAGAAAGCCAAGTTATCAGTAAGTAACAGTTACATTGCTACCTTGCTGTCCAGAACAGCATTTAACCCTATATTTAATTATTTAATTACATGACCAAAACACAAACCATGCCAACCATATGACTCATGAGCACAAACATATTACAAGGTCACCAGATCATCAGTTGAAAACCCCAAAACAATTACTTAACAAGGCATTTATTAATTAACTTTAGATAAGGCATATTTACAAGATATTAGTTAAAGTGCTCAGAAAAATCTACAAAAATTACAGAGGCACAAATATAACATCAGATCATCACCATAAAAATTTCAGGACCAATGCACATGCCCAATTAAAGATATGCATTTAACATGTATCAAGGCATTTATTTCATAAATTCATAGACATGACTTATATAGTGTCAAACAACAGATTTCAGATTATTTACATCTTAGGAATACCATAAACAAGTTTACTACCCAAGTAGAACACCAGCATAAGCACCAATTATTTTATATAATTTATTTAAAGAAACAAGCCATATTTCAAACACAAATTACATATCACAACAACATTGCTCCAAAAATCATCAAATAATTATCAGAGCACTCTAATGCCATGCAGAGACCACCATAAAATTTTCAAAGCAAACTAAGCAGTATAACAAGAGATATGCAATTATCCATAAATAACAAGATTAAATCCTTAATAAATAATTTCTCAGAAAACATGATTCATTTTATATTTTTATTAAATACTAGCCATCTCAAGAAACAACACAAAATTTGTTTCACAATTTTTGGATCTCAGAAACAGGAGATATGATTTTTGCAAGAAAGCCAAAAATCAGGATTTTGAATAAAAGAAAAGGAGGGAAAGAGAGAGTCGCTGACAGTGGGTCCCATCTGTCAGGCTCTTCTTCCTCACGGCCGAGGCGACTTTCGCCGGCGATTTCTCCACGACGGCGAGGTCTCCGACCAAACCCAGGGCATCAACGTGATCCCCGAACCCTAACGACTCGATTGACCCCACTTTTGCCACGGCGGAGCCACCGGAAGGGACTCACCGTCGGCAATGGCGGCTCGGCGGAGGTGCTCGGCGTTACGCCGGAGCCCTCAGGACGGTAGAGCGCGACCTAAGGCCTTCTACAGCACCAACGGACTACGGCGAAGCTTCCTAGGTACGCGGCTTGGCCTGGATCCCCGTGGAACGTGCTGGCCACGAGAGCACCCAACTCCGGCGGAAGCACGGCGGCGCTGCGCACCGTGTCCGGCGACGGAGAACCTGGTAGAGCGTCCACCAGGTGGCGCAAAAGCTCGCGAAGGACCTAAGCTACCTCTAGGACCTAACCAAAGACGATGAGAAACTTCACAGAGCTCGGCATTGAGTTCGCCGGAGAAGAAGGTCACGGCGGACCGATTTGGGGGAAGAAGGGAATGTCGGCTCACCGATGGGTTTCTCGGCGAGTTAGAGGGTGGAGCTTGGAGAGCGGCTCACGGCGGAGCTTTGGGTGGAGTTTGGTGGACGGAGACGCAGAGAGGAGCGCGCACGAGCTCGCCGGAGTGAGCTCGCGGCGGAGAGCTCGCTGCGGACGAGGTTCAGGCGAGAGAGGGCGAGGCAGAGCGAAGTGGACGCGTCCACTCGCTCGGGGCGTCGCCGTGGAGGTCATGCACGCGACGGAAGCTGACAAGCAGGGCCAAACGCGGCGTACGGGCGACAAATGGCGACGGAGCTCTGCCGGCGGTCGGCCACGTCGACGAGGTCAGGCTCGATTCAGAAGAAAGGGTGCTCGTCTGACAGAGCCACTTCACCGGCGATTATCTCCCAAACCAGAGCGAATTAGGCGATGGCGTAGTTGACAAACTTGGAGTACTAGGCGAGATCTACAACTTTGTCAACTAGAGCAAAGGCCAGATCGGCCTGGATTGAAAGATATAGAGTTTCCAAAACCGATCGAGCAAACTGCAAAGCACCCAGGACTTAGAAAATTTTCTAAGTGTTGAAAACAGCCCCAAATCTGCCTTGTGGGCCACTTTTGAGCTATTTGTGTTCATTTTCATGAGATGGCCATAAAACAACTTTTATTCCGTATAAAATTTGCTACAACTTTGCTGTAGAAAGTTTTGACATGCAAACATTTTATGAAACACTTTTTAAAAGCCTAAGCAAAAGAGGTTTCTAGGGCCTATTTTCATAAGTATGACTTAGAAGCATATTTTGGAAAAGTGACCAACATGAACATTGTTCCCAAGATCAATTTAAGCATAGATAAACTAATTACCAAGGCATTAAGCACAAACACAAGCATTGTTCACTCAAACATAAGCATAGGAAGCCTATTTAAGCAATTTCAAACACATTTTTGCATAGAATGACATGGCTCAAGATAGATGATGATCATGATATGCTTTGAGTAAATGATGATGCTCATGCTATGCACATGCTTGATACAACCATAACACTGGGGTGTTACAGTCGCTGTCGTACCTCCCACCGCGATGTGCACTGTAAACTCGCTCTTTCGCGTCTCCGTGGCGGCGGCGTCGATTTTCTTCGATGTCATGCCGCGCGTCGTGTCGACGCTGATTGTCGGCAGGGAGAACGAGAGCGGTCTTTCTACCTCGAGGAGGAGGCTGTTGATGGACTGACACCTCTTTTTCATTTTGAGGCAGCTCGTTGCGCTTTTCAGTGGCAGCTCCTCGTCGTCGAGAAGCTGAGCTTTCGGCTTGTTGAACCGCCGCCACCTGGAGCAGAGTCTGTACCTCATCTCGAATGCGCCGAGCCTGGGAGTTCGATGGCTCTGGCATGTTGCGCAGCAGCATCGTCGCTGCCACTACGTTTTGGCCTGCTCAAGGGAAGCGGCTGACGGGCTGCTCTAGCTCTGCGTCTCCGACGATTTGTCGATGTACCTCTCGAGCGCGTCTGCGAACGCTTCCGCCTGGTGGGTATGGCAAGTCTTGCTCAAGGATTTGCTCAAGCAGGACAAGGCGTTCTCGGTCTTCGTCGAGCTTCATCTTGAGCTCTCGCAGCTGCGCTAGCTGTGCAGCCTTGTCTTCTTGTGGAGGGGGGTCGACCTGTCCATCATTCCCAGGCGTCCTAGGGTCTTCTCGTGCCGCGGGGGGTCGACCGCCCGCAGCAGCATCCCGCGTCTCGTCGGTAGTTTCTACCGCCCCGTCGATGTGATAGCATTCCCTTGTAGGGTCGTAGCTATCAGTCTCGGAGTCAGAGTCCGGCTCGGCGGTGTAGGAACATCCACGTCCCTCCTCCAGCAGCCGCTACCTGAGTGAAGTGATCGTGTATCGTCCGGGGCCTAGGCGGCGGAGGCCTCGCACCTGGGAGAGATCCGGCAGTTCAGACGTCGGCTGTAGCGCTCCAGAGTTACGTGGGAGGACCATTGGTCTCTCCACGTACGTCTGGGCGTTTGGGCATATTGCTCTGGCGAGCGACGCCGCGGCATTGTCTAACCCGAATGGTAGTGCCCTTCTTGGAGTAAACAACCCGTGTGGAAGTAGCTTAACAGCGGTGGGGGAAGGTGCACGAGATGCGTCCCCTCCCGTCGTCACGCGGTGTTGAGTCGTCGTGTCCGCATTTCCGGCACGTGATGTCGCCGGCTCACGGTCCGCTTCCTGCCTCGCACGAGTTGTCGGTCGTGATGAGGCAGAGGGGCGGCGGTGGTGCTGTCCGCGCCTCTTCTTGGGCGGGGAGGCGTGGTGGCGAGGGCGTCTTGGGGCCCTCGACCGAGCTGGTGCAACGCGGGCTCCTCCCGGTCCTTTGACTGAGAGCAAGATCATGTCGTAGCCGGAGCCCATAGACATGAACTCGAGACTCCCAAACCAAATCACCGTGGAGCGCGGAATCGGCGAGGCAAGAGCTGCCATCCGAAAAGGAGTGGGAAACCGATGAAAAACACGCAGGACCCCTACCTGGCGCGCCAACTGTCGGTGTTTTCCCCACGGGGGGTCACACCAACGAGTGAATTTGTGTGCGTGCTCCCTTTCCCAGATGGTGATGCAAGAAGACACAGAGATTTATCCTGGTTCGGGCAAGAGAAGGCCCTACGTCCAGCGGGGGGGGAGAAGTTTGTATTATCTTGCACCTAAGTTCTTGTACAGGGGTGAATACAAGCGTGGTATGAAGTGTGTGAGCCCTACTACGTATGTGTGTGGTATTGCCTGGTCCCGTTCTATTCCTGAGTCCCTCCTTTTATAGTTCCAAGGAGAGACCCAGGGTACATGTATAGGTGCCAGAATAGGAGTCGATAGCAGCATGGAGCGCTGACCTACTCGAGGCTTCCGTACCGGTATGGCCTCGAGCCGTCCCGTCTTGATAGCCTGGTGATGACTACGCGAGCCCCTGCATTCTGCTCTGCGCGCCGTCTTGTGTTGATTCAACGGTCGCACGCTTGTACGGTATGGCGGCAGATCCGGCGGGGTGGTTGTGGTGTTATCAGTCAATGCCCAACTTGTCCCCAGGTTGGAACCCTGTTCGGTCGAGGGTCGGACGCCATGTAATGTGCCGATGTCCGGAGCGCTCACCTTGGATGTCTCGAGGGGGTTACGATTAGACGTTCCATCCTTGTTTCCTGCGTCCTGACACGCCCTGGGTCGTTTGGTGGGAAGGCTGCAAAAAGAACGATGGGACAGATGCCTGTTCCCTATCACGCCTCCCGTGACCCGTGTGTTAGGTGGGGAAGCGTCAGGCGCATTTAATGCTCCGGCTCGCGTGCGCGCGTCAGGCCGCGGGCGGCGTCCTTGCGCTCGACGCCTCCCGGTTCGTGTGAGCCTGTTTCCATATTCGACGGCAGCTAACGCTTGACCCCTGATCGATTCGCTCGACGCCATTTCCGTCTTCGAGGTTGTGGACGTCGAAGGCTGCGTATACACATGGCCAGTCTTGTTATGTGCATCGGTGAGGGTACCCCTTATTGATACCCTCGACAAGCTGTGTCTTGATGAAGGAGAGCTGATAATTCTTTTAGCTTTGCCCTGATCTCTGCCGATGTAATTCCAACTGCTCGAGAAGAGCTTGCCTCCTCACCTTCATCTTCAGAGATGTTGATGGCAAAGGAGAACTGTTGATGCAAAACTGATCTGCAAACACGAAGGGCTAATACCCAATTCAAACGTTAAGGCGTGCCAGCCGATTTGACCTTACTATCGGCAAAGGTGATAACTCGAATACTTTAGTCCTGACAACAGCGATGCGCCCGGATGTCACGGCTAAGAGGTACTCACGCGGAACTTGAGAACACACCGAGCTTAAGTCGACGAATTCCTAAGAACTCGTAATAAAAGGGAAAAAGTATGACGAAGTCGTCAAAAAGTAGACGCTGGAATATGAGTAAAAATGTGTGTTTGATTGATCTCTTGATTGATTATTACAAGGTCCTAGGGTTTATATTTATACCCTGCTCAAAGAGCTACAACCAGACACGATTAGAATTCGAATTCCAAATTACACGGAATCCGTATACAAAACGATGCAAATAACTAAGGAAATAATAAAACTATCCTTCGTGACAAACCGAAACCCCTCCACATGACAACTGGCAGCTTCCGGACTCCTCCTTCGCATCATCAGCAATCCCCTTGCCATAGTCATCGGCAGACCTTTTTATCCAGCCATCGGCACCATATTACTGCCTGTGGACTTAGTCACATTCAACCTCTCCCTCATCGGCAACCATCCTCATCAGCAACCCGCATCGTACTGCCACCCTATCCTGCCATCCTAGACACGTGCCCAAAAATGGTGTCAACACATGCCCCCCAGTTTCGGAGTATAAAACTATTAATGCTCCGAAATTCTCTGCAGTAATGATGCCTTCTCCGCAATTAATACTCCTAATCTGGTAACCGACAACCTCAATCTGGACAACTCT
This sequence comes from Sorghum bicolor, assembly GCF_000003195.3. Classification (NCBI taxonomy): domain Eukaryota; kingdom Viridiplantae; phylum Streptophyta; class Magnoliopsida; order Poales; family Poaceae; genus Sorghum; species Sorghum bicolor. The sequence goes on from NC_012875.2 coordinate 29,439,007, forward strand.
GATCCTAATCCTCCGCAGATTCCTCGAAATCCCCAACTTCCTAAACGGGCATCTTTCTTGGTCGTACATCGGCAACAATACCGTTACAAAGATCTGCCGATGCTCTGACCAGGATATTCGCAAAAACGGTTACCTCCCCTCTATCCGCCCATCGGCAAGATGACCGTTATAGAATATCGCCGATGGACCGACCAGGAGATCTCGCACAGTAAAATATCTTTAGATAATGACCGCTTCCCGTCAAATCACCTGCACAATCCCTGGATTACCGTGCGAACAGTTACCATATCCACCTGAGTACCCTCAGGCTTCTCGGATGCGGCAAAGAGATAAGTCGGATTTGCCCTTGCCCATCTTGTCCTATAAATAGTTCCTTCTTGGGTACTCCTCCCCCATTACACCATTCTACTATCCAACTTTGCTTTTCCAGCGGCGGCGCCATTTACATCCTTCAAGATCTCCGACAAGCACTCCTCTTCATCAACTCCGGTGCCCTCCAACGTCCTCTTCACGACAAGATGGCCATTGGCTTCGTTGTCCCTGAGGTCAAACTTCCATCTCATCTTCTGTGTATATTCCTATTCATCCGCGATTCATCTTACTGAATATTCCCCTTTTCCTTTTTCTTTGTATTTTTATTCCCCAAAATCACTAGGAGTTGTCCAATAAAATTGTCATCCCCACCGATCAACCACACCTTCAATGTCTCGGTCCTCTAGGGGATTCAGATCCAACCAATCTTATCAACGCAGAAACCAATAGAATCCCCTTTAGGGCTGAAAACTTTTCTGTAGATCTATGGAAAGACACTTTTCGTTCTTGGCCTAGCCCTACCGTAGGGTGGAAAGACTGGTTCTTGAGGGTCAGCAATTCTTATGAAGTCCAGTGGGGTGAGAGGAAGCTAGCTCAATGCATTAGGCTATCCATTGCCGATATGCACAGGAACGAGTCACTGCTGATAGCTGCATCCTACTTTTGGTCAGACACTCTCAATGCTTTTGTTTTTGGCCACGGCCCTGCTTCTCCTACCCTTGCCGATGTAGCCATGCTCACTGGGCTAGATATATCTTCTGCCGATAGCACCCACTTTTTTGATACTGCCCCCAGTGCCAAAGTGGAGACTCGCGCTATCGGTGGTTGGTCAGGGTACATCCAGAAGTACCGCGGGAGAGGGCCTGTCACCATAAAGGAGCAAACCACCTTTCTGAACATATGGCTGGACAAGTTTGTATTCTGTGGTCGATCGGCAGGACCAACTTCTGTCTATCTATCGGCAGGAGAAAGACTGGCTAGCGGTGGCCAATTTCCTCTCGGCCGATATTTGCTCAGCGCTGTTTACCACCTTCTTCATCAGGTAGCCCAGAAACTCCTGCTTGGCCAATCCATCGGCAACTTGGGAGGCCCCTGGTGGTTTATTAATATGTGGCTCAATCTGCACCTGCATAAGCGCCTTGATTTCAACTTGTTCTCACAGCACTTCCCAAGAGATATAGCCGAAAATCATGTGTTGGGTGAAGAGGAATCGGCAACGCGGGCCCCCTTGAACTTTGGCGAAGCCGTTATAGGATTACCCGGTTCAGGGAACAATCCGGATCAGATCGGCCGATTCTTCGAGACTCTGTATGAGGGATTGGCCAGAGATGAACGACGATGGTTGGCCTATGATGACCCAGACAGCATGCTCCCTCTAACCTTCAATCCATTTGATGAAGCTCTTGACAGGGATAATGAGGTGATGATGGCAATTGTGACTCCCAGAGCCATACCAGTGAATTTCTTCGGTAGCACAAAAACCTCTCCCCAAACCTATGAATTTTACAATCCATCGGCATTAGCTCGCCAGCTAGCTTTTGGCCAGTTGCCGATTGCACTTCCTTATGCCGATGTGATAAAGCCCAGAGAACCCATCACCAACCTTCTCGAGTGGACTCGAGTAGCCCAGCTACCACCAAATGCCGATACAGATGTAGATCTATCAGAATGGGTTCCAGCTGCCTTTATCACTCAGGCATACAAGCTATGGTGGGCAGAATGGAAAGAGAATCTATTCTGCAGATCGGCCCTCTCATACCGCGGCATGATCGACCCCGAATACGAAGTCCCTGATGACACTGTAAGTATTTTAAACCGATGTCTCATTTTCCAATACTATTTCCATCGGTAACTTACCCCTGTATTCCTTTTGCAGGTTGACAACACCCCCCCATCGGTTAGCAGGAGTGGCAAGCCGATCGACTTGTTCCCATCAGGCCCAATCTCCTCAATCGGCCACAATGCTCCCACTCTGGCTTCCATCGTGCATCGGGGTGCGCGCCTCAAGAAAGTTACCACCAGGAAAACTCAGACATCGCCAACGGTAGCTGCTTCCACTCTGGCGCAAGCTTTCAAGGCAATTTGGCAAACCCTTTTCATTTATGCTGACTATCTTTGTATCGGCTATCTGTACTCATAAACTCCTTTTTGTTGTTGCAGCAAATTGGTGCATCGGCAAAAGCCAAACGCCAAGGTACCGATGCCCCCAAGTCTAGCCAGCCAAAGAGGAAGGGCACCCAAGGTGCTAAGGCTGGAACAAAGCGCCAGAAAGTGGCAACTCCCCCTCCTCCTCCGGTGTCTCCAATCCCGGTGGAATCTTCCCCTTCTTCTCCAGAAGCCCAGACACAGCAAGCACCATCTCCCCAACCAATGCAGGGAGCACCACAGATGGAAGAACCCCAGCAGGAAGAACCTCAAACAGAAGGTACATCAGCTGACGTGGGTGAACAAACAACTGGCCCGGCAGGTCCAGTTATATCATCGGCGGTTTCCCCGATTCAGACAACTGTTGTTCCTCCTCCGGGTAACATATTTCAACAATACTTCCGCCGATAAACTTATTTTCATTTAGTCTCATAACCCTTCCTGTCTTCTTTCAGTCGATATCGTTCCATCGGCAACATTTGCCGATCAACCTGTAGCTCCATCGGTATCTTTGAGTCAAAGGCAAGAAATTGCCTTGAAACAAGTAAGTCATCCAACTTTTCCACCAGTATCGTCTGCCGAAGCTTTGACCATAAAAATGACTTATTTCATTCTCATTTTTAGGAACAAGATTCTCCCGATAGCTTATTCTCCTTCGCCATTGATATCTTCGAAGAAGAAGGTGAGGAAGCAAGCTCCTCTCGGGCAATTGGGACTGTATCGGCAGAAACCAGGGCTAAGCTGGAGGAGCTATCGGCCATACTTCATCAAGACTCAGCTCAACTGGTCAACGATTCTGACCCAGCCAAGGCCCTGTTCAAAACCCTTAGAGGCCAAATTCCTGCCGATGCTGAAGAAACCCTCTTCCATGCTGCACACCTAGAAAGCCGCCAACTACAGTACCAGAGAGCCACTCGACGCCTTGCCGATAGAGCCGCTCAAATCCAGCTTTCTGAGGAGATGATGAAAGAAAAACTCTTAGCCGATGAGAAACATAAGAACATCGGCACCTTAAAGTCCTCAGGTGATGCACTGAAGCAGAAAGTATCTGATCTATCGGCAAAAAGAGAAGCTCTACTGGCCGAACTCCAGCAAGTAGAGGATGCTCTGTCCCAAGCCCAGCAAGAAGAGAGTCAACTGCCGGAGACCATCAAGCACCTTGAACAAGAACGAAACGTCCACGGTCGCAAAGCGCTGCAGTTGAAGAGCAAGCTGAAGCCGATAGAAGGTTCTGCTGATGATGATATCAAAGAGATAGAGACAGCCAATCAGATCCGGCTGCGCGCCATATCGGCTATCCAGTCGCTGCTTAACACCTGAAGCTTTCATCGGCAACACACCTTTGTTTTCCCGCTTTTAGCTTTTAGTCTAGCCGATAAGACTGTTATCGGCATCTTTTGAAACATTAAGTCTGCCCCCAAACATTTAAATCCAGCCGATAGGAGTGTTATCGGCACTTAAACTTTTATGCATCGACCCATATGCTGGGGTAGTACTTCTTTAAATATTTGCCATTTAATGCTCTGGGAAATTCAACTCCTTCGAGAGTTTCTAGAATATAGGCATTACCAGGAGCCGAGTGTCTTATCCGATAAGGACCTTCCCAATTAGGAGACCACTTCCCAAACTTCGAACTTTTAGTCCCGACTGGCAAAATCAACTTCCATACTAAATCCCCATCGGCAAACTCCTTGGCCTTTACTTTCTTATCATACCATCTAGCAACTCTCTTCTTATTTTCTTCTATACTCATTAAAGCCTTTAACCGATGCCCTGCTAAATCATCTAACTCATCGGTCATCAAAGTGGCATAATCATCGGCAGCCAATTGATCTTGAAAAGATAATCGCCTAGATCCAGCCTTAATCTCCCAAGGCAACACTGCATCATGTCCATACACCAATTGATAGGGTGACACCTTGGTTGATCCATGACAAGCCATCCGATAAGACCATAGTGCTTCATTTAACAATGTATGCCACCGCCTAGGATTTTCTTCAATCTTTCGTTTAATAAGCTTGATAATTCCTTTGTTAGACGCTTCGGCCTGCCCATTGGCTTGAGCATAGTAAGGAGAAGAATTCAACACTTTAATTCCCATAACGATTGCGAATTCATCGAACTCCCCCGACGTGAACATGGTGCCCTGATCGGTAGTAATCGTTTGGGGAATCCCAAATCGGTAAATAATATGCTCCTTCACAAAACCAATCATATTGGCCGATGTGACTTTCTTCAAAGGAATAGCTTCGACCCACTTAGTGAAATAGTCAGTGGCAACTAGAATGAACTTATGCCCTTTGCTAGATGGTGGATAAATCTGGCCGATCAGATCGATGGCCCATCCCCGGAACGGCCAAGGTTTTATTATAGGATTCATAGCCGATGCGGGTGCTCTCTGGATATTACCGAACTTTTGACAACCTTGACATCCCTTGAAATATCTAAAACAATCTTCAAGTATGGTTGGCCAAAAATATCCATTCCTTCGAATCATCCACTTCATCTTAAAAGCTGACTGATGCGCTCCACACACTCCTTCATGGATTTCCCCCATCAAACTTCTGGCTTCATCATCACCCAAGCATCGGAGAAGAATTCCGTCGATAGTTCGATAATACAATTCATTTTCAAGGAGCACATACTTGGTTGCCTGAAATCGAACCCGTCTTTCAACTTTTTTGGATGGATCTTTTAGATAATCAACAATTTCTTTCCTCCAATCACCGGCACCGACTGCCGATGTCGCATTAATCATTGGCTGATATCCCGAGGCATGCTGAGCTAACCGATTAGCGTCTTCATTATACAATCGGGGAACATGCTCCAATCGGAAGTCCTTGAATTCCTTTAACAGTTGCATACTTCTCTCGAAATAGGTTATGAGAACTTCACTTCGGCATTCATAGCTTCCGGCCAATTGATTTATAACCAACATAGAATCCCCGAATATTTCAACAGCATCAGCACGAACTTCTCTTAACAACTCCAATCCCTTGATCAGAGCTTGATACTCAGCCTGATTATTTGTTGATGTAGCAACAATCGGCAAGGAAAACTCATACTTCCTCCCCTTAGGAGAAACTAATACAATGCCGATTCCTGCCCCCCGGTCACAGGTAGATCCATCAAAGAAGAGCGTCCAGGGTGCAATTTCCAAGGTTTCCACTAGACCGCAATGCTGAGTCACAAAATCGGCCATAACCTGCCCTTTGACTGCCTTAGCCGATTCGTAACGCAAATCGAACTCCGACAGCGCTAAAATCCATTTACCGATCCTACCACTCATAATCGGCATAGATAGCATGTATCGGACCACGTCATCTTTGCAAACAACAGCACATTCGGCCGACAACAGGTAATGTCTCAGCTTGATACATGAAAAATATAAGCATAAGCACAGTTTCTCAATGGCCGAATACCTGGTTTCAGCATCAATCAACCTCCTACTCAAATAATAAATTACCCTCTCTTTCCCTTCAAATTCTTGAACTAAAGCTGAACCGATAACCGATCCATCGGTAGATAAATACAATTTGAAGGGCTTCCCTTGTTGAGGTGGAACTAAAACTAGAGGATTTACTAGATACTTCTTGATTTCATCCAGAGCCAACTGCTGTTCTTCTCCCCAAACAAACTCTTGATCGGCTTTCAATTTAAGAAGAGGACTGAACGCACGAATCCTCCCAGATAAATTCGATATAAATCTTCTGATAAAATTTACCTTGCTGATCAAGGATTGGAGCTCGGTTTTATTGGTAGGGGCCACTATTTTATTGATGGCATCAATAGATCTTCGACTAATTTCAATACCCCTCTGATGTACCATGAAACCAAGAAACTGCCCTGCCCATACGCCAAATGCACACTTGTTGGGATTCATCTTCAATCCATGCTTCCTTGTGCACTCCAACACTTTTCGTAAATCGGCAAGATGCTTTGAGAAATCTCCAGACTTAACCACCACATCATCAATATAAATCTCTACGAGCTTGCCGATGAACTCATGAAATATAAAATTCATAGCCCTTTGATAAGTAGCACCAGCATTCTTTAACCCAAAAGTCATGACTATCCATTCAAATAGTCCAACATGACCAGGACACCTGAATGCGGTTTTTGGAATATCCTCCTCTGCCATGAATATTTGATTGTAACCTGCATTACCATCCATGAAGCTGGTGACCCGATGGCCAGCCGCAGCATCAACCAGTAGATCGGCGACAGGCATTGGGTATCCATCCATCGGTGTAGCTTTATTGAGATTCCTGAAATCAATGCACACCCGAAGCTTCCCGTTCTTCTTGTAAACCGGAACAACATTGGAAATCCATTCGGCATACCGACACTGCTGAATAAACTTAGCTTCAATAAGTTTAGTGATTTCGGCCTTAATATCAGGTAGAATGTTAGGATTACATCGACGGGCTGGTTGCTGATGTGGCCGAAATCCAGACTTGATGGGTAACCGATGTTCGACAATTGATCGGTCTAAACCAGGCATCTCTGTATAATCCCAAGCAAAGCAATCTTTATATTCCTTTAACAAACTAGTCAATTGTCGCTTACACTCAGGATCTAATTTAGCACTAATAAAAGTAGGCCTAGGCTTATCACCACTACCTATATCTACTTCTACCAAATCATCGGCCGATGTGAATCCCTGGCCTAATTTTCCATCATCGGCGAATCTATCCATTAAAAACCGTCGTCAGAACCGACTGCTTGGATCGGTGGAATCTCATAATCGGCAACTTTGAGAAAATCTTTCTCCCAAACTTCTCCTGAAATGCACCTAGTCCTTTCATAAGTATCCGCTTTTGCCGATGCGATAACATAAGAAGACTCCCCTGGGACGATCTCAATCTTGTCACCTACCCACTGAACCAAGCACTGATGCATTGTAGATGGGACACAACAATTGGCATGAATCCAATCTCTCCCCAATAATAAATTGTAGGCACCTTTTCCGCTGATCACGAAAAAAGTTGTCGGCAAGGTTTTGCTGCCGATGGTCAACTCTGCACATATCGCCCCCTTGACTGGAGACACATTTCCTTCAAAGTCTTTGAGCATCATATCGGTCTTGGTCAAATCTTGATCCCCTTTCCCAAGCTTCCGATATACTGCATACGGCATAATATTAATAGCAGCTCCACCATCAACTAGGATCTTAGTCATTGGCTGCCCATCAACCCTTCCTTTGAGGAACAAAGCTTTAAGATGCTGCCTCTCGTCATCGGCAGGTTTCTCAAAGATAGCCGTCATCGGATCCAGAGCCAACTGAGCTATCTGATCAGAAAATTCCAGGCCATCGTCACTGGCTGGTGCAAGAAACTCCATCGGCAACATGAAGACCATGTTGACGCCTGCCGATGGACCTTCCCTCTTAGTGTCTGACGGCTGCCGACTTCCAGAGTTCTCTCCCTGGTTTAGCTCCTCTTGCCTTTCTCGTTGCAATCTCCTTTTCTGTGTCTTGGTTAATCCTCGAGGGCACCATGGAGGAAGTGGCCTTTGCCTTGCCGTCGGGCGTCGGTTCTCCCTTGACTCCATGCGATGCGTGTTAGCATCCCTGCAAAATATGAATTCATCGGGAACCCGCGCATCAGCCATTCCTTCAAGCTCCTCTTGGTTCCTGGGAAAATACTGGACACGGTCACTAAGTCTGTTGTGCCCACTGAACCTGCCCCCCAGCCGGTCATGAACTGACACCCTTCCTCTGATCGGCCCATTAGCTCGCCGTTCAACATCATGATAACGCCGATCGTTCCTATCGTACCGATCATAACCGTTGCATTCAGGGCAGTCTCTGACAGTAGGAAGCTTGATATTTTCCTCCCAACAATGGATGAAGAATGGGCAATTCCAATGATCCCTCTGCCGATTCCACTCCTGTCGGCGTCTTTCTTCTTCCCGTTGATAATCTTCCTGCTGGCATCGATACCGATCTTCCCGTTGTTGCCATTTTTCTCGAGGCCTCCTATGAGTTATGACGATGCCAGATCGAGGAAGCCTTCCTGAGCTAGTTCCTTCCTGGACCAAGCCCTTACTTCTTGCATCGGCAGTAGTAACTTGATGCTGAGGATCTACCGATGCACTCTTCTCAGCTGTCTCCGACGTTAAGACCTTAGCCTTCCCCTTAGCATCCAACATGTTTGTCGGGAAAGGATGTTGGTCTATCTTCATCGGCTTCTGGGCTTTGGAACTGTCAAACTTGATTCTCCCAGACTCTATAGCCGATTGCAGCTGCTGTCTGAATACTTTGCACCCGTTGGTGTCATGTGAAGTTGCATTATGCCACTTGCAATATCTCATCCTCTTCAACTCTTCTGCCGATGGGATCACATGGTTAGGTGACAGTTTGATTTGACCTTCCTGAAGTAGAAAGTCAAATATCCTATCGGCCTTGGCGGTGTCAAAGGCAAACTTCTCTGGTTCCTTCTGCCCAAAAGGACAGGACATCGGCTTCTTGTTTTTTACCCACTCTGCCAAACCGATTACTGGTTCCTCATCGGAATCTGAGCTTGTTGCTTCATCAACAAATGACACTTTCTTATTCCATGCCCTCTTAGGCTCGAAAGGCTTGATGTCTTGATCAGATATCCTCTGCACCAAATGACTTAAACTTTCGAACTCCTGAGAGGCATACTTATCCCTGATATGTGGCAACAAACCCTGGAACGCCAAATCGGCTAGCTGCCGATCATCCAGAACCAGGCTATAGCATTTATTCTTGACCTCTCGTATCCTCTGCACAAATCCCTCAACCGACTCATCATTACGTTGCCTCAACTTGACCAAGTCGGTGATCTTCTTCTCATGAACCCCCGAGAAGAAGTATTTGTGGAATTGCTTCTCTAGACCGGCCCAAGTAATTACTGAGTTGGGAGGTAATGATATGAACCAAGTAAAGGCCGATCCAGACAATGATGATGAAAATAGACGAACCCTCAATTCGTCCCTGTTACCAGCCTCTCCACATTGAATAATGAACCTGTTGACATGCTCCATGGTTGACGTGTCGTCCTGTCCGGAAAACTTTGTAAAATCCGGTACCTTGTACCGATGTGGAAGCGGGATCAAATCATACGCTGGAGGATACGGTGTCCGATAAGAATAAGTGTTGACTTTGGGTTTTATCCCAAATTGTTCCCTCATTACTTCAGCAATCTTATCGGCCCAATACGCATCGGCATCTTGCCGATGAGGCGGCTGCGGATCTGGCACTTGGTGGCGAACCTCCACGTGTCTGTTCGGGACATGACCTGCATGGAACATTGTATTGGTCACCTGTCCTCCAATCTGCGGACTGCCAAACTGCTGTCCACCGATTGGCTGTCCTCCGAGTTGCTGTCCAAAATTTATTGGCTGGTTGGGAATCCCCTGACCTTGGAACCCGGGATAGACCTGCCCTTGCTGGAACCCTGTAGTCTGATAACCCTGCTGGGGCGATTGTGGAAAGGCTTGCTGTCCAAGCCATCCATTATTAGCGTTCATCGGCATAGGTGCTGCCGATGATTGGTAATTGGGTACCGTCGTTGAATTGACATACCCCGACTGGGCCATAGGCCTCTGTTGCATCAGCATTGACTCTGCCGATGCGTTGGGCATCTGAAACATTGAATCTTGAGGATTCCCAGTGTGAGGCCTTGCAGTAGTAGTTGTGGTATACCGAGGACTCTGGTTCACCGGCGCATTGGGAGGTGCCGATGTCATAGGAGTTTTGCCCCTCATGTCAGTTATTTGTGATGTTCCCGGCGTCAACTCTAGAGGCATACCATAACCCCACCAGTTGGGAGGAAGAGTTAACCCTGACATTGCCGATGCCAACATATCTGTTGTCAGTTTATGCTGCCCAACTGAAATTTATGGGTTGGTTGCCATCGGCATAGATAGTGCACCAGTAGTCCCCAATGTACTTGGAGGGACGGCAGACTGTGCACTTGCATTCGTCAAGGCAGCCGATGGAGCCGTGACCTCTGGTGCCGTTGGCTGATGATGGGAGGGCCCCACATAATCTGGCGGGATTTGTCCTTCCTTGAAAGTTCTTGCCACAGCGTTGAAAACCGTATTAGACAGCACACCAGCTTGGTTGATCAACGCTCGATTGATGGCATTGTCAACCATATCTTGAAGCTTGCCAGGATTGGCGTCAAAGGTGACCTGCCGTGGTGCCGGCAGTGCATCTTTCTGGACCACTTCGCCGCTCCTGTTTATGCTGAAAGACCTCAGGCATTGCTGCTTGAACTCTTCCATGGCTTGGGCAATAGCTTGCTTTTGCTCATCCTTGAGGTTGGCCTCCGTCACGGGGATGACGTTCTCTTGATCGAGGTCAGAGATCGACATGTTGATCTTGATCTTGAATCTGTCCCACCGGGCGTGCCAAAAGATGTGTTGATGCAAAACTGATCTGCAAACACGAAGGGCTAATACCCAATTCAAACGTTAAGGCGTGCCAGCCGATTTGACCTTACTATCGGCAAAGGTGATAACTCGAATACTTTAGTCCTGACAACAGCGATGCGCCCGGATGTCACGGCTAAGAGGTACTCACGCGGAACTTGAGAACACGCCGAGCTTAAGTCGACGAATTCCTAAGAACTCGTAATAAATGGGAAAAAGTATGACGAAGTCGTCAAAAAGTAGATGCTGGAATATGAGTAAAAATGTGTGTTTGATTGATCTCTTGATTGATTATTACAAGGTCCTAGGGTTTATATTTATACCCTGCTCAAAGAGCTACAACCAGACACGATTAGAATTCGAATTCCAAATTACACGGAATCCGTATACAAAACGATGCAAATAACTAAGGAAATAATAAAACTATCCTTCGTGACAAACCGAAACTCCTCCACATGACAACTGGCAGCTTCCGGACTCCTCCTTCGCATCATCAGCAATCCCCTTGCCATAGTCATCGGCAGACCTTTTTATCCAGCCATCGGCACCATATTACTGCCTGTGGACTTAGTCACATTCAACCTCTCCCTCATCGGCAACCATCCTCATCAGCAACCCGCATCGTACTGCCACCCTATCCTGCCATCCTAGACACGTGCCCAAAAATGGTGTCAACAAGAACAAGCTGTCAGGAGAGTCCTATTCCTGAAAAGGAAATAAAGTGGGTCATTCCATGGTCAAGTATTGACAATTAATACCGATAGAGGTTGGATAACTTACTTGTTTCAGGGCAATTTCTCGCCTCTGACCAGAAGATGCCGATGGAACTACAGGCTGATCGGCTGGGGTTGCCGATGGGACAATGTCGGCTGAAAGAATAATAGAGGTAGTTATAAGACAGAGGAAGCAAGTTCATCGGCAATAATTTCATAAAAGGTATGTTACCTTGAGGGGGAGCAGTACTTGTTTGGATGTAGGAGACTACCGATGCTATGATTGAACTTGTTGGATCGGCAGTTTGCTCATGTATGTCAGCCGATGTATCTTCTGGCTGAGGTCCCTCTGGTTGGAGTTCTTCTTTGTGAGTTTCTTCCTGCGGCCGAGGAGGCGATGGTGCTTGTTGCATCTGGGCTTCTAGAGAGGAAGGAGAAGATTCCACTAGAATTGGAGACACTGGGGGAGGAGGAGGTGTTGCTGTCTTCTGGCGCTTTGCTTGTGATCTGGTGCTCTTGGAGCCTTTCCTCTTCGCTTGGCTGGACTGGGGGCATCGACACTTGCGCTTTTGGTCCTTGCTGATGCGCCGGTGTGCTGGTACAACAATAAGAAGTTGTGAGTACAAGTGTAATCGGTATGAGAATGGAATCGGTAAAAGAATTTGAGAGTTACCTTGAAGGCTTGTGCCAAAGCAGAGGAGCTACCAATGGAGATGTCTTTGTCTGCATGGTGGTGACTTTCTTGAGGCGTACACCTCAGCGCATTACGGCGGCCAGGGTGGGAGCATTGTTGCCGATTGAGGAGATTGGACCTGATGGAAAAAGATCAATCGTTGCCACTCCTACTGACCGATGGTGGTGTATCGTCGACCTGTAATATAACATAGAAAGTAAGTTACCGATGAAAATGAGAATAAAAGGATTGGAGCATCAGTTTGGAAATACTTACAGTGTTATCAGGGATTTTGTACTGGGGATCGATCATGCCGCGGTACGTAAGAGCCGATTTGCAGAACAAATGCTCCTTCCATTCTTCCCACCACTGCTTGTACGCCTGAGTAATGAAGAGGGCCGAAACCCACTCTGATAAATCTGCATCGGTATCGGCATTTGGGGGAAGTTGAGCTACCCTGGTCCACTCGAGGAGGCTGGTGATGGTTTCCCTGGGTTTTATCACATCGGTATAACAGAGTGCAATCGGCAGCTGGCCGAAAGCTAGTTGACGGGCTAGTGCCGATGGGTTGTAAAACTCATAGGTTTGGTTGGAGGCTTTCCCACTACCAAAGAAGTTTACTGGTATAGCTCTGGGAGTGATCAGTGCCATCATCACCTCGTGATCCTTGTTGAGAACATCGTTGAACGGATGGAAGACCAAAGGAAACATGGTGTCTGGATCTTCATAAGGCATCCAGGCTCGCTGTTCTCTTGACAGACCTTCGTACAGGGTCTGGAAGAATCGGCTGACCTGGTCTGCGTTGCAACCTATACCAGGCAGAACTATAACAGCTTCGCCAAAGTTCCGAGGAGGGCGAGTTGCCGATTCTTCTTCATCCAATTCATAGTCCTCGGCTATGTCTCTGGGGAAGCGTTGTGCGAAGAGGTTGAACTCAAGACGCTTGTGCATGTGGAGGCTGAGCCACATGTTGATGACCCACCAGGGGCCCCCTAAGTTGCCGATGGATTGGCCGAGCAAGAGTTTTCTGGCTACTTGATGGAGGAGATGGTAGGCAGGACCAAGCAGGTATCGGCCGAGGGGAAATCGGCCACCATTAGCTAATCTCTCTGCTGCCGATAGGTAGACAGAGGTTGGTCCTGCCGATCGACCACAGAACACGAATTTGTCTAGCCACATGTTCAGAAAAGTGGTTTGTTCCTTTATGTTGTCAGGCCCTGTTCTACGGTATTTTTGAATGTACCCGAACCAGCCGCCAATAGAGCGGGTTTCTACCTTAGCACTAGGTGTGGTGTCAAATATGTGATTGCTATCAACAGTGGATACGTCTAAGCCGGTGAGCATAAGCACATCGGCAAGAGTGGGAGAAGCAGGGCCGTGGCCAAAGACAAAGGCATTGAGTGTGTCTGACCAGAAATATGACGCAGCTATCAGCAGTGACTGATTTCTGTGCATATCGGTAATGGACAACCTAATGCATTGGTCCAGTTTTCGTTCACCCCACTGAACTTCATTTGAGTGGCTGACTCTCAAGAACCAATCCTTCCATCCTACGGTAGGACTGGGCCAGGAACGAAAGGTATCCTTCCACAGATCTAGAGAAAAGTTCTCAGCTCTAAAGGGGATTCTATTTGTTTCTGCGTTGATTAAATCGGTGGGATCAGGGTTCCCTAGCGGACCGAGACATTGCAGGTGTGGCTGATTGGTAGGGATGACAATTTTATTGGACAGATCCTAATGGTTTTTGGGGTAAAAAGAAGAACAAAAAAAAGAGGAATGTTCAGTAAAATAAATTGCGGATGAACAAGGGTATGGTAAAAGTACAAGAGGTAGGATGATGAACTGACCTCGGGAACAACAAAGTTGATGGCCATCTCCTCGCGAAGAAAATGTTCGAAGACTTTGAGGTTGGTGAAGAAAGGCCTTCGTCGGAGTTCTTGGGGCTCTCGAGCAGCGCTGCCGCCAGCAAAGTGGAGTTGGGGCTGTAGGATGATGCGATGGAGAAGGAGTACCCGAGAAGGAACTATTTATAGGACAAAACGGGTAAGGGTAAATCTGAATTATCTCTTCGCCGTGTCCGTGAAATCCGAGAGTGTTTAGTTGGATATGGTAACTGTTCGCACGGTAATCAAGGGATTGTGCAGATGATTTGACAGGAAGCGGTCATAATCCAGAGATATTTCACTGTGCGAGATCTCCTGGTCGGTCCATCAGCAGCGCCTTGTAACGGTAATATTGCCAATGGGCGAATAAAGTGGAGATGTTTGTTTGGGAGATTAAGATATTTCACCGTGCAGGATTTCCTGGTCAGTTCATCGACAGTTCCTTGTAATGGTAATATTGCCGATGGGCGATTAAAGTGGGGGTGTCCGTTTGGGAGGTTGAGAAATTCAAGGAATCCACGGAAGAATCGGGTCAAGGTTGTTCAGATTTAGGCTGTCGGTTGCCAAATTGGGAGAATTAATTGCGGAAAGGCATCATTACTGCAGAGAATTTTGGAGCATTAATGATTTCATACTCCGAAATTGGGGGGCATGTGTTGACACCGTTTTTGGACACGTGCCCAGGATCGATAGAGTATAGATCGGCAAGGTAGGGCAACAGTAACTGGTCTGCAGGAGAATTGCCGATGAGGGTGGTTGCCGATGAGAAGACAGCTGAATGTGGATAAGTCCATGGGTGATGATGTGTTTATGCCGATAGTCAGCATTAACCTTTGTCGATGGCTACGATGGAGAGTCTGCCGATGATGCGGAAGTAAGACTTGAAGGTTGCCGATTGGTCTATGGTGGTGTCCCAATTTGTCACGAGAGGATAGTTTTATGTTTTCCTTAGTTGTTTAAATTGTTTTGTATACGGATTCTGTTTAGTTTGGAATTCGAGTTCTAGTCGTGTCTGATTGTAGCTCTTTGAGCAGGGTATAAAAGTAGACCCTAGGGCTTTGTAATCTATCTATCAATCAATCAAACACAAGTTTTTACTCATATTCTAGCATCTACTTTTTCGACGACTTCGTCATATATTCCTTTTCTTTTATTACGAGTTCTTAGGAATTCGTCGACTTAAGCTCGGCGTGTTCTCAAGTTCCGCGTGAATACCTCTTGGTCGTGGCATCCGGGCGCATCGCTGTTGTCAGGACCAAAGTATTCGAGTTATCACCTTTGCCGATAGAAAGGTCAAATCGGCTGGCACGCCTTAATGTTTGAAATCGGGTATTAGCCCTTTGTGTTCGCAGATCCAGCTTTTGCATCAACAGTTATCCAGAGTATTGTATTTATATTTTTACCACTGGGATAAAGCGTGCATCTGACTAACCAAATCTATTGCTACTACCCTTTAGGCTACAAAGAATGTGACTCGATGTGAGTGATGTATAGAGAAGACTACAACCGTAATCTCATTATAACCTTGATAAGGATGATCTACTGTTCTGTTGGGGAGGCTCACGGAATCTAGACACCATAGAGGATGTTCGACCCACACCTATAAACCCTATCGATCCTACTAACGGGATATGGGCTACAAAGGTAACTCGGAAATGTCACGTTCCTCGCTACTACCACGGTCCAGCTAGTCAGCGGATATCTATGAGTATCCTAGGCCAAACACCACGTTTACGCTAGAGATGATTACTCTAAACTCTATGCGAAGAGATCAAAGTAAACTCATAAACCAAAGAACAATAAAACAAGAACTTACTAGAATTTAGAAGTCGAAATACTGAAGAATCCTAAGAGCAAGCCTCGGGTTAGAACACTTGATCCCGCAGGTACAACCTCGGAGTAGACACCGATAGGCCGGGCTTCCTCCGATCTCCACCTCCACTCTATCTCTCTCAGTCTAGTAGAACTTGTCTACTGTAACATTGGATGCTAAGCCCTAAGTCTATGAAGAGGAAAGGTTATCCTTCGAGGGCACCTCTCAACTCTATAATGAACTTGTTCTCCCCCAGGGGGCAGGGAGTCTGCTTATATAGTCCCCTTAAGTGAATCTGGGCCGTCGGATCAAACCGACATTGATTGAACGGTTATCCTTGATCCTTTAGTTCGGTGGAGCATAATCCGCGAGACGGGACCTGATTGGTCTCTGCAACAGGGCGGGCGCCCTGCCCCCGGCCTCGATTGCCTTCCCATTCGTTCCCGTGGCTTCTGGAGTCTTCTAGATGATAGAAAATTGCGCGGCATGTTAATATCTCTATGTAAACCCGACATAGGGGCTTTTCCTCCATATTTCCTAATAACCCTCTGTAGAAATAGACAAACACCAAAACTCATGGAATTCTGTTAGATAAAACCCAAAGTCTAGGTGTTGGTTGGATTTGGATCCTTTTCTTTATTTATTTGATGATTATATTTGGTACTTATGGACCGTCAACACCATCTAGATGACAATGGGTCCCACTGACCTTCTGGATGGTCCTTAGGTCGGTGGGAGGCTGGGCCAGGTGGCATGACCCAATTGGTCGGTCGACCGACCGACCTTTGGGCCCCTGGCCCACCACTGGCCTCCTGGAGGTGTCCCCACTTGTCATGTGAAGTGTTGTCCAAAGTTGAGTCTAGTTGCACACTTGCTTGCTTCCATGTGGGCCCAAGGATCCATGTGCTAAGTGTTTGAACCGTTGAGGGCAAGCACAGTTGGATCCAATGGTTGGGATTGACTCCTTGGAGTATGCCATGGCTCAAGCCATGGAGGGGAGCCCTTGGTGGGCCCAAACCATGGTCGGCCGACCGAGGTTATGGGGCCCACAGGGCTCATTTCCTTCTTCCCTCCATCGAACAAGCTAAGAGTACAAGTGGAACTTTATTAGTGATAAATATGTTCATGTGATGCTTATCTTCCTTCAATCAAGGACTGTTAACGGGATTTTGAGTATATAGAACTGGGTGTTATTTCCCGTCAACAAATGGTCATGCTCCCAAGATCAAGATCACTTACATCCACATATATCCTGCTGCTCCTACCCTTGGAGTACGCAAAACATGCCTTTCCACCCCAAAATCTTTCTCCTCCACTGGGAGAAGATTCAAAAAAAGATTGTTAGGTTTCCAAATAAATGCTCCAAGATTCTTATTTTTCTCTTCTCCAAGTTCATTGTATCCTAAGTAAGACATAGGAGATACTTTGTCAAAAAAAAAGAAAAAAAGAAAAAGAGAAGTCTTTGATCTCTATGCCTTGAAGTTCATCATTGAAAGCAGGAAGAAGATATCCCAATACCTCCACAACAAAGTTCTTCATAAATTCTTCAATTGGAGGTAGTCTATCTAGGAGCAAAGTAGAATTAGGTTAGCCACCAATTATCTCCACACACAAATGCACATCTTGATCTAAGGGTATGGTCTCCCCTCTGAGCATCCCAGTTTTGACAAAGCAACACATGCAATGTGAGTATGCTACATCATTGAAATACCCTCGGCTCTATATAAGCCTATTAGTTATAGGGTGATAGAGAGGAGGCATGATGCTACTCCGCCTTATTCTAAAAATACCACATATTCTAAGTGAAAGAGAAAAGGAAAATCACCACCAGTGCCATGGTAAGGATCCACAAATAGCACATATGAGAGACTATAAAGGGTCATATAAAGGAATCTTTGCATATTATTTTGAAAACTTACAAAAACTCCAGAATGAAGGTTGATAAAAGAACTTGATACGCACGCTTGACTTGATTGTTCTGTCTGTCAACTACTCAAGACCCAAGTGAAGGTCAAAAGCTCCATAGTTGAAGGTAATACGAGTAAGTTTGAAAGTTAGAATAGTTAAATACAATCCAAGATGAATTCTTGTTTGAACACATGTGTACCTTTGAGAAGTCAAAGCATTGTAGCCACTACTGATCCATTGTTCAGATTGGCTTTGCTAAGGGACTAGCAAAGGATAACCTTGGGGGAATTTGTTGACGATCAATAATGCACATTTTTATCCATCAACTATTACTTGATATGACATGATATGAACCACAAAGCATAATTATAGGGTTTGAAACTAACAAGTTCCACGAGTTTTGTTGAATCTATGTTTTACAGGGGTTAGACTAAAAAAGGTCTAGAATCACCAAATAGAAGTATCTCAAGTGATGCATTGGTGTACACCATTACGAAGAGCTCATAGAGACACATGAAATAGAGTTTTGATTCACCCAAATCGGAGTCCACACGACAATGTTACACCTTCCGAAAGATTTCAAATGGGCTTCTAGAGCAATCTAGAGTAAATTGGGCATATCTCCCTCATCTAGACTCCATTTTTAGTGATGCAGAACTGTTTGGAAAGCTAACGAAGAGATCTATCAGCCCATAAAATTATAAGCCCACCTAGCATTAAGCAAGGCAGGCTGACCACATGTAAGGCTGGCTGACCAGCCTGCCCTCAAACTCTCCTGCATGTAAGGCCGGCTGACCAGCCTGCCCTCAAACTCTCCTGCACCGTGTTTCTTCACAACTCTTCCACACCTCCAAGGATGCATCTCCATCCTAAGTTAAGGTTGATTTGATCCAAGGGCTACAGTTCATCCCACTGGACTATATAAGCAGAGGCAGACCCCCTTAAATCAGCATCTCCTTCATTAGCTACTTCTAGAGCAGAAATTAGAGTTTCATCAAGTAGAGAAGTAGTGGTCCCTCTAGATTGTCTAGTTCTCGTTCATCTAGTTCATCTTCTAGTTCTAGTTCTAGTTCACCTAGTTAAAGTTTTCTAGTTAATCATCTAGTTCATCTAGTTGTAAACTAGAGAAGAGGAATAGAGAAGAGGAGAGAGCCGAGGAGGAGGCGGATCTATCGGATCATCCTCAACATTGTACATTTGTAGCAGCCGGTTCATCTTTGGGCAATCCCTAGGTACTTTAATTTTATAATTCTTGAGTTCTTTACTTAATTACTGTATTTACATTTAAGTTATTTGTTGGATTCCTACTTGCATCAAGTGCTCTAGTTCTTTGATACACTAGAGTAGTAATTAATAGGTTAAGTGTGGCACTTAGTCTTGCAATTACCTGAAATTGCACCCAATCTAGTGGATTGTTGTGGTAGCCCTAGGATCATGACATTTCTAATAGTCGACGTATTCCACCATGTTGGGATCAGTGTTTGTAGAACTATAGTCAGAGCTTCCTAGCCCCCGTCTCATCCCTTTTCGTGGTTAGTATTATGATGTCCAAAAATAAGTAACCCTAGAGTAAACCCTAATTCCTAGGTCAATCTATAGAACTCTTAGGAAAATTCTTCTCTCCCTACAAAATCATATGTATATATATAGTTATCCATGGGCGACATAAAACTTAACTGGTATAGCTTGCGTTCCCTGTCGAAAATCGATAACTTGGAATACTCCTAGGTGAAAGCTACATCGGTATCTGTGTGCTTGTGGATTTTTCTATTTGCGTTAAAAATACCCAACAGGTAATATGGGTGAGTTTTTCATAACTAAATTTTCCATGACTATGTGAAATATTTTGTTGTATACATGGTACTCTAGGAATATGAACACTGAAGCAACTCATGATCCACTAAGTTTAATTATTTGCTTAGGACGAGCAAAGGTTAAGCTTGGGGGATCTTGTTGATGGTGGATATACTATAAAAATCCACATCAAAACACTATCAACAGTCTTTGAAACAAAGGAACAATACCATGACATAGACATATTTTTATCAATAAATGGTTCCACATGTATTCTTAATATTTGGATGGAGGAGCAATCAAATCCGAAGAAAATGAGCACTTGGACTCATAAAGTTGGGGTCGGCCGACCCCACCATGGGGATGTCCAGGGCTTGGTGACATGGCATGATCCATGTGAAGCCTCACCAAGTCACCTTCCACTTTCAAATGTCACTTGTTCTTTCAATCAAGGGTGAGAGATGAAGTTGTAACACCCCAGGTGTTTGCCACGAGTTGGACTTTAGGTTTTGAGCTCAAACATGTCATGATAAGTGGTGATGATCATGTTAAGGTTAATCCATGAAAGTAAGCCCCAATTTAAACTTGGATAATACATTTTTGCTTACATATAGACCCATATACACTTGCTCTGGGTCCACATGTCAGCACATATCACACATATATATATATACCCCAGCCCTCCACACTCCCTCTCTCAATCCCCCATTTGTCCCAACGCCAAGCACCAGGAAACAGAGGGAGAGAGGAAAAGGAGAGGAGAGGAGAAGAAGAAGAGGAGAGGAGAAGAAGGAGGAGGACGCCCAGCCCTTGCTGGAGGATGACACCAGTGATGAGCTGCTGCTCCCCACGCCCTCAGCCTTGCCAAAGATGGTGAAGACAGCCCCAAGCTTCATCTTCTTCAAGCTTAAGCCATGGAGGAGTCCCCATCTCGATCTCCTTCCTTGCTGTGTTCCTGGCTGAACTACTCCTACTGGAGCATCCCAAGACCGTGGTGAGCACATCCCAAAAGCCCATCTCCATCTTCCCCATCTCCCCCTCCCTTTACTGCAGAAAGCAGCAACCCTGCTCCAGTGTCCAATGGTCTTCCATGAAGATTGGTCTTCCCCACCTCTTCCTGCTTCCCTAGGGTTTGTGGGTGACCATGGTGAGTTGGATTTCGCCCTTCACTGAATGAGTTTAGTGTTTAGGTAGAGTTTGGCCATGGGAATAAGTGGATTAGTGAGGGAGAAAAGTTGTTGGAATGTTGTTCCTCGGATTTCAGACTGACAGTTTCTGCAGATTTCCTTGGGGAAGAAATCAAGGCAACATAGAAGATGAAATAGGTGTTTTCGTCAACTACAAAGTTGTAGAGGACCTTCAGATCTACTAGCTCGTGAAATATCATGATTTTATCCCATCAGGTTTGAGAGTTATGAATTTTCAAAGTTTGCTGTCAGGTTTGAACTGCATGCTGTACAGATCTGAAGTTTGGTGTGTTTTCGACCATGTTAGTTCGAAATTAGATTTTGCTGATAACTAGGAAATTGTAGTGTTTTTCTTGAGCTTTCCAAATTGTTAAAGAACAATAGTTTTGGTTCGTTTGAACTCCAGTTATGTATTTCTGAAGTTTATATCAGTTTTCTGTCCTAGTTGTGCAGTGGTGCTTGTTTGTGTTTGTCTTCAATCTTGTCTACCTAGGAATCAGGCCTATGCTATAATTAGAAATCTATAGAGAATTTCCTAGACTTTCTAAAATGCTAAAGAACATAATTTGTCATAGCCTTTATCTCCCTATATGTTTTCCCTAAGTGATTGTACTACTGCTGTCCTAAACTTTCAGGTTTTGCAATTGCATAATGTTAGCTATGTGCATACCCTCACTGGAGTGTATTTCTTATATGCAAAAAGGGATGAAGTATGGTTTCGTTGCCATATTATGGTGATATTGTGGCCTGAGAAATACTAACATAGCAATGTGTTTACCGAACATGGTGATCTTTAGTTTTATCTTGCTCTCACATGTTTTCTTGCATAGCAATTTGTCTTTTAATAGAGGTTGCTATGATTATTCAAATGGCATAAAAAGAGTTTATTTAGGAGTGTCCACTATGTTTTCTGGTGTTCTTTAGATTTATGCAAACTGTTGGTAACAATGGTTTTGCTCAAAAGCATGTTTGAAACATAAGTTAATAATTAATTGTTTGCAATTGTTGTTTCTGGACAGTTTGTGGAACTGTTTGGATTACAATAGGTAAATGATGTCTTCTGGGAATCTTGTTTATAGCAACGTTGTAGATAATTCACCTATCTAGCTGCTGTTAAAATTTGGTGGTAATTGGTTATGTGGTTTGTATGTTATGGCTGTTTAAAGTTGGGTTTTAGAAATGGTTGCTCTCTGTCCTGTTAGGACCTGATTCAGTAATCCTAATATTTCGACCAGCTTAAGTTGAGAATTATGCTTTGATGTCTAAATATCAAATGTATATAAATTCTTAAGCTTTCCAGAATGTCTTCTTGCATGTCTTTTGGAGTTATGTAACTCCAGTTATGATTTAAACAAGAAGCTGTTGTGGGCTGTCCTAAAAATGATAGATTGCTTTTATAGTTGTTTGCTTGGTATATTGCTATGTGTGATATTTTGTGATCGAATGAGCTCTTGATGTTTATAACAAAGTTGTTCACAATTTAGTAAGATTTCTAGAGAGTCCATAATCATAATTTGTGGACATGTGAAAATGATGTTATAACTGTTTAATGTGGCATGACAGGTCTTGTCTATGCTTTGGACAGAGATGTCTTCATGGGGTTAATTGACCTTGTTAACTATGAAATCATCTTAAGATGATAATAATAAAGTTGTAGGTAACTTTATAAGCTTTCTACGAAGTTAATAATCATGTTTGTTGGAGGTCGACAACTCCAGTTATGCTTGTTTAAAGTGTCTATCAGTTTTCCACCTATAATTGTACCCTACTGTTTGGGGCAACATGAGCAGTCCTGATTGTGCAATGAATTTCATAGTATAAATTATGTTTGCTGTGAAACTTGTCTATACAAAAGTTGTAGATAACTCTTTCATATAGCTTTTGTTAGAGTTTCATATCATTTGGACAAATGGTTTCTGAGTTATAAGGGTATTAAGTTTATCTGTCAAAATGCTTGATCTCTGGAATTCCTGGACCGGATTCTGTAAATATGTATGTTTGACTTAGGTAACTTTCTAATCATGCTAAGATGATTAAATATGAATTGTATATAATTTTATAAGCTTTCCATAATGTCTTGTTGCATGGATTTTGGGTCTGTAGAACTCTGGTTATGATTTATTTACTCAACTGTTGCATGTATGTCCAGAATTGCTAAAAATGCATGAATGCTTGATTAACTTACATTGTGTGTGGTTTTAAGTGACTCATGTCTTGGTGGTGTTAATTAGTGTTATGTGATCCTATGAAACATGTGTTCATGCACTTGCATCTTGCATGTCATTTAGGTACGCTAGATGAACCACGTGAAGGGCATGACGGTGGACCTATCGGGATGATGGGAGGACTACACAAGTGTTGTGAACTTGGATGCCGTCAAGATGGCGCAAGCTAACTAATCTGACTCGGTGTCACATTCCAGGCAAGCCCCGGAGCATTATAAGCCTCCTACTTTTGAAAGTGAATGAGTATATATATGTTATATATGTATTGTTGCATTAAGTATAGGAGTTGGATGAAACTCTCGCTGCATATATATACCCTTCCTTGTCCAGTATATATATAACCTGAATCCTAATTAGTTAGGATCATGTCTATGCTTAGCCATGCTTAGCTCGGTAGAAGCCAGGTGATTTCCTGTCACCTACAGGATATAGGTGGATTCCGGATCACGGTTGGCTATATTTGCTATCGTGGAAAAGAACCATGTGTTAATAATATGAAAGGAGACCGGGCGGGATGATGATAGTGACACAACAAGGCATGGAGGTCTTGGGTGCGGATCTATCCCCGTCTGTGTTGGTTAAGGACCGATCGTTGTACGTCCTCTTGTCATGTTGAACGCATGCCTAACACTTAGTTGGCCGGATAACTCGTTCCGACCGCGAAGCCTAGTAGTATGACTCAGGCCGGAAGACCGGCAAGTATAAAGTGCGCACTACCGGAGGAAGTGCGGTGTGCGGGGGACCATTGGCGTAAGTCCAAAGGCAGGTGAGTTAAAATTCCTGACCTCCCTGGCAGAGTGGTAGCCCTGGGAGTGCGGCGCTGATCGGAACCGCGATTCCTGAGTCGTACCAAAGGTGACCCGTTGGCTCTCCGACGGGGGATGCTTGGGTGAGTGCTAGGAATACCCCTCCAGCTGGATAGGAATCGATTCGAATCGCCGTCTCTTCCGGATAGTGAGAACTTGACAGAGCAGCGGCAAACGTAGCATTCACTAAATAACTTAATGGTTCTATGATGATGATGATGATGATCACGGCCTTGATAAACCTGATATGGTTATTATTGATTGATATTAATCAAGTGATTGCTATAGTACAGGTGCTAATCTAGTTGATAGGTTAATGAGAATTAAATGGATGCTAAATAAGAAAGGTTTAACTATTTATACTTAAGCTTTTTATGCAAAATGTTGTCCAACAAGCTCCACTTATATATCAGCCTTGCATACTCCTTGGTGTCATTTATTTCTGGTTTATGACGGGTAAGTCTAGCTGAGTACATTCTCGTACTCAGGGTTTATTCCCACTTGTTGCAGGTTGTGATGTATCATAGCTACTGCAAGATTTGGATGACTCCTGCTTTAGGGAAGGAGTAAGATCATGGGCATGATCCTTCCTACTTACCTCATCTATGATGCTTTTGTTGGAATGGACCATGGTACTGGCATGTATTTGAAATAAAAGTGATATTGGTTTCAAATTACTTTGCTTCCGCTATTGTAAACTTGAGTTGTAATAATCTTATCGAACTCCGATATACTTGAACTACTTGTGAAATGCATGTAACGTGTGACTTGTTATGTTGAATCACTACGATCTTGGCTTGTATGTTGGTTGGTTTGAAATCCCTCGTAATTTTGTTGGACTACCGGAGTTATATGGGCTCAAGTATGATAAATTGATCGCTTCAGTGATTGTTTTTGTACTTGTGCTCTTATAATTTGGACGGTTCCGTGACAGCTGGTATCGGAGCAAGGTTCAACAGTAAACATGTCACATGTGTATTTAAAACAAAGCTTTTCTTTATAAAAATCAGTTTTGACAACTTATAGCTATATATAGGTGTGTTCAAATCTGAACTTTTAATCTAAGTATGCCAGTGGTCATTCCTCTATGCCCAACTAAGGACCTTTAGGTGGCTTAGTTAAGTACTAACTATGGGGGGATTTACTTACTGCAATTTTTATTTCGTCGTCCATACGGCGTGCTATTGTATGGATGCCATTCATTTGAGTGGTAATGTATGGATCAATTTACATCTACGCCCAGGCCAAGGTATGTATGTATGATGACCGCACTATGCTACCCTGTGGTCAAATGGTAGAGGTAGCCCTCATATATGAATTAGCCATATATGTTGATAGATTCAAATTTTGCAACGTCGCACCTACGCTCAGGTAAGTGTGAGTTGTGAGAGCATGATCGTCCAACCGTCGGTCTAGGGGAGAGCTAGCTTTGGTTACTGGAATATTTACATGTTACACGCATGTATATATGAAGGTACTTAATTGTGGGTTAGTGATACGGCCGTATATACATGTCTCTATGTATGTATAGGCGTATCTCATTTCGGGTAGTTTGATGCTGAAATATATATATTGGGATATATATGGAAGCATCTAGCTTTCAACCTAGAGTCCAATATTTCATTTCATGCACTTATATCATTGTTGGGTTGGGCTGAAATGAAATTTTCTGCAGGTACGCTAACCACGAATGCGTAGATTGTTTGTAGCTAACGACTAGCTGTATGTCGAGAGTGTGCGTATTATGCCACCGTTATAGAACGTGATTACCACCTTAGGCTGGTAATTTTGTGAGGACGAATAGGACGAAGCATGCATCATCATGATTGATTGCCCTATGCATAACTTTGCTCTTGACACCCTTGTTCTAACAATAAGTAACTTGTGAATTAATATGATGTCACTGTGCTTGTGTAAAGTTAGATAAAATGCCTTGCTCTATGTTGCTTGAGTAGCTATGCTTGGTGTTAGGTTCTTCCTTTCTAGTTACCTACACAGTAGTTCTTTTTATGTGTGGTTGCCTTGCTTTCTAGGTGTGGTTGTAGCACAAGTTGTCTAACCTCTTGTCCTCGGTGAGACCATGTGTTGTCATCAAGCCTTATCATTGTGCTTATCTCACAAGTTGTCTCAAGTACACCTTCTTGCTTAGAACACATGAGCTTTTGCTTGTGTACCTAACCAAACCTCGTTGGGTTTTCTTGAATATCAACTTTTGCCCATGATTTGTCCTAGGTTGAGCTTTGCCCAAATTCTTTTGGACCCTTTGCTACCTATCTAAAAGAAATCATCCTGTTCCTAAAGACATGATCATATCTACCTACTTTGTGGTACAATATCGTATCATGATCCTTGTCCTA
The DNA here is from genome assembly GCF_000003195.3 of Sorghum bicolor. Lineage (NCBI taxonomy): Eukaryota > Viridiplantae > Streptophyta > Magnoliopsida > Poales > Poaceae > Sorghum > Sorghum bicolor. Next base: position 29,465,226 of record NC_012875.2, read on the forward strand.
AGAACCAGATGTTGGGTTGCATAATGGTTATCTGTCAAATCATGAATCTCATATCATGATGCCAATCATTCTTAATCATGCAACGTACTACATTGGTTATGCATCAATGTCATTATTCCCTAAAGCCTTGAACCACATGCACACGTGCATGTAGAAGGAGGTATGCTCACAGTTAGTGGGGTACACCATATTCATGTTGTATCCTGACTGCAATTATCTTAGTGAGTATCTTTCTAAAGATCATTCTTTAGCTCTTGTGCTTGATACCAATTTAACTGGGTTATCCTTTGATCTATCTCAATGGCTTGCTTATGTATTGGTCAATCTGTGCCATCCGTCAACATGATGCACATGTTTGAGATGGCTAGCCTTTTTGGACATAAGTGAGATTTATCTTCTCGACTGAAGAAGAGTATGCACCTACTCAATAAAGGATAACAACACATTACCATCATGTTCTGTTTACTATCTACCACCTTTTCTTATAGTAATGGTTGCTTGAGATAATTTCATTGATGTTCTCACATGCTTGCTTAAGTCTTGGGTGTCTTGCTTCTGTGTGCGAAAACCATACCCCAAGAATCCTCTCACACCACTTGGTTCCTTGTCCTACAGTTGATCTAGTGCAATGCTTATCAGTTGTTGCATGAGCCTCATAATCTTTTCATAACAGATCATGTTGCTGCTGTGTTGATGAAGCCCTAATCTAAGTATCAGCTTGGTCTCTTGAATCTCGTTTATTGAACCTCCAATTCTCCATAATCTTAAATATTATCAGTCATGATCTCATGTTAATCATTTATCTGGTAACTATCTTGGTTAACACAATGATTTTGTGGAAATTAAAGCAAGATCAATGATCAGTTGTCTTCGACAAGTAAGATATGTTCTCCTGTGTTGTGTTTTGGATCTTCAGGTCACTTCCATGTTGACTCCAAACCTTGTGACTACCTTTGCTTTGCTATCCCTCCTTTGCACAATGCTTGTTCATACAACTAACTTTTGTGCCACATGAAATTTTTCATTGAGTGTATGATCAATAATGGTCTCATGGGTAGTAGATAACGGTGCCGCGACGAAACCGAGAGCCTCTTGTGGGCGGCCGACACAAGGATGTGCTGCTCGGCATGCGCTGGTATCGAGGTTTCTAGTCATGATCCATTATGGAATTATACCAATGAAATGTTTTCTTGTGACCTTTCCTTGATAATCTCACCATATCATATCGACATTTCCCTATGTCCAACCAGATGTCATAGGACATTCTTTTGAAGTCAACTAGAGGTTAACCTTTAAAGAACAAGTCACTGACACAAAAATTAACAGACTGCAAGAGATGGTAGACAAGTGACAGTATTTCACTATCCCTACAATGACGATGAGCATTAAGGGAACACCATGAGTCATCCTCATCGAACCAAAAGGACACCCAACACTTAATGTTGGACAAGTTATCTGTTAAATAATCATCGATCATCACCATTGTGCTTATGTCCAAGTTTTCCTAAGTCTTGATCTTTATGTGCATCATGGTCATACAACTAAAGTCAACCATCTTTGGTATGAATCCTTATCTCCTAGCTTTGGAGGTTACCAATTGTTGAGTATCAACTGTAATTGTTGTGGTTAAGTGTGAAGCTTTGGAAAATATTGGGCTGAGAGGCAATTGTATGGTTGCTAGTAGCAAGGCTAATCTCAAGGAAAGTAATGATGGAGTGACAGCCACGACGGATATGTTTTATCAATTAGTGAATTAAACATGGAGTTGAGAGATGTCTTGTCAGTCCAGAACACTGCCATTGCAGCACCGAACAAGTTAGTATGTACATGTTCTGCTTACGCAAATGTTGCCTTTTTGAGCTGAATTTCGGTCAGAGATTAGAAGACTCATGGATCTGAATTTTTATCAAGTTTCATGTAGAATTGAGTGGTAATTGGTTGAATACTTGCAACTGTTGGAGACCTCTAGCTCACGCAATCATCCTTCATCAGTAGTGGTTATCCAATTCCTACATGCCTTGGGTACCTTCTATGTGTTACCTAAGAAGTTGCACCTGATTCCACCCAAATAACTTTTGTTGTTTGCATACAAGGATCCCCTTGAAGTAAATGATCATGGAATGTGTTGAACCCACAAAGTCAGCTATCACATTCATCGTTCTCTTAACCAGGTTGGTAAGTACAATTTTGTCATCAGAGAAAGAGAACTGCATGCTCGGAAAGTTGTACTCCAACCATTTTGGTAGAAGACTACTTTTCAAATGTTGTGAATGAGCCTGGAACCTCTATAATGAGCAACCCTTAGAAGCTTGTGACTTGGTGCAAGGTTCTTATGGTTTGCATTAGTTTCACTAAAGAGACTGATGATACAGGTAGCCCCTTATGCTCTGAACCACCCTTCATACTTTGAGAACAAAGTGCACAAGATAGTGCTTTCCTGGATTCCTCCCAAAGTAACAATGCTTCATCTTCGGACCAAAGCTTACTGGGAAAAGTAAGTATCAAAAAAAAACTTTTGGTCCAACTTAGCTTCTCTGATGTTCGAATGCCATCGTTGAGGTTGGGAATTGCATGACATTACTTCTCTACCCTTGGAAGTCTTTTGTCCTGAATCTCGGGACGAGATTCTTTTAAGGGGGGAGGGTTGTAACACCCCAGGTGTTTGCCACGAGTTGGACTTTAGGTTTTGAGCTCAAACATGTCATGATAAGTGGTGATGATCATGTTAAGGTTAATCCATGAAAGTAAGCCCCAATTTAAACTTGGATAATACATTTTTGCTTACATATAGACCCATATACACTTGCTCTGGGTCCACATGTCAGCACATATCACACATATATATATATAACCCAGCCCTCCACACTCCCTCTCTCAATCCCCCATTTGTCCCAACGCCAAGCACCAGGAAACAGAGGGAGAGAGGAAAAGGAGAGGAGAGGAGAAGAAGAAGAGGAGAGGAGAAGAAGGAGGAGGACGCCCAGCCCTTGCTGGAGGATGACACCAGTGATGAGCTGCTGCTCCCCACGCCCTCAGCCTTGCCAAAGATGGTGAAGACAGCCCCAAGCTTCATCTTCTTCAAGCTTAAGCCATGGAGGAGTCCCCATCTCGATCTCCTTCCTTGCTGTGTTCCTGGCTGAACTACTCCTACTGGAGCATCCCAAGACCGTGGTGAGCACATCCCAAAAGCCCATCTCCATCTTCCCCATCTCCCCCTCCCTTTACTGCAGAAAGCAGCAACCCTGCTCCAGTGTCCAATGGTCTTTCATGAAGATTGGTCTTCCCCACCTCTTCCTGCTTCCCTAGGGTTTGTGGGTGACCATGGTGAGTTGGATTTCGCCCTTCACTGAATGATTTTAGTGTTTAGGTAGAGTTTGGCCATGGGAATAAGTGGATTAGTGAGGGAGAAAAGTTGTTGGAATGTTGTTCCTCGGATTTCAGACTGACAGTTTCTGCAGATTTCCTTGGGGAAGAAATCAAAACAACATAGAAGATGAAATAGGTGTTTTCGTCAACTACAAAGTTGTAGAGGACCTTCAGATCTACTAGCTCGTGAAATATCATGATTTTATCCCATCAGGTTTGAGAGTTATGAATTTTCAAAGTTTGCTGTCAGGTTTGAACTGCATGCTGTACAGATCTGAAGTTTGGTGTGTTTTCGACCATGTTAGTTCGAAATTAGATTTTGCTGATAACTAGGAAATTGTAGTGTTTTTCTTGAGCTTTCCAAATTGTTAAAGAACAATAGTTTTGGTTAGTTTGAACTCCAGTTATGTATTTCTGAAGTTTATATCAGTTTTCTGTCCTAGTTGTGCAGTGGTGCTTGTTTGTGTTTGTCTTCAATCTTGTCTACCTAGGAATCAGGCCTATGCTATAATTAGAAATCTATAGAGAATTTCCTAGACTTTCTAAAATGCTAAAGAACATAATTTGTCATAGCCTTTATCTCCCTATATGTTTTCCCTAAGTGATTGTACTACTGCTGTCCTAAACTTTCAGGTTTTGCAATTGCATAATGTTAGCTATGTGCATACCCTCACTGGAGTGTATTTCTTATATGCAAAAAGGGATGAAGTATGGTTTCGTTGCCATATTATGGTGATATTGTGGCCTGAGAAATACTAACATAGCAATGTGTTTACCGAACATGGTGATCTTTAGTTTTATCTTGCTCTCACATGTTTTCTTGCATAGCAATTTGTCTTTTAATAGAGGTTGCTATGATTATTCAAATGGCATAAAAAGAGTTTATTTAGGAGTGTCCACTATGGTTTCTAGTGTTCTTTAGATTTATGCAAACTGTTGGTAACAATGGTTTTGCTCAAAAGCATGTTTGAAACATAAGTTAATAATTAATTGTTTGCAATTGTTGTTTCTGGACAGTTTGTGGAACTGTTTGGATTACAATAGGTAAATGATGTCTTCTGGGAATCTTGTTTATAGCAACGTTGTAGATAATTCACCTATCTAGCTGCTGTTAAAATTTGGTGGTAATTGGTTATGTGGTTTGTATGTTATGGCTGTTTAAAGTTGGGTTTTAGAAATGGTTGCTCTCTGTCCTGTTAGGACCTGATTCAGTAATCCTAATATTTCGACCAGCTTAAGTTGAGAATTATGCTTTGATGTCTAAATATAAAATGTATATAAATTCTTAAGCTTTCCAGAATGTCTTCTTGCATGTCTTTTGGAGTTATGTAACTCCAGTTATGATTTAAACAAGAAGCTGTTGTGGGCTGTCCTAAAAATGATAGATTGCTTTTATAGTTGTTTGCTTGGTATATTGCTATGTGTGATATTTTGTGATCGAATGAGCTCTTGATGTTTATAACAAAGTTGTTCACAATTTAGTAAGATTTCTACAGAGTCCATAATCATAATTTGTGGACATGTGAAAATGATGTTATAACTGTTTAATGTGGCATGACAGGTCTTGTCTATGCTTTGGACAGAGATGTCTTCATGGGGTTAATTGACCTTGTTAACTATGAAATCATCTTAAGATGATAATAATAAAGTTGTAGGTAACTTTATAAGCTTTCTACGAAGTTAATAATCATGTTTGTTGGAGGTCTACAACTCCAGTTATGCTTGTTTAAAGTGTCTATCAGTTTTCCACCTATAATTGTACCCTACTGTTTGGGGCAACATGAGCAGTCCTGATTGTGCAATGAATTTCATAGTATAAATTATGTTTGCTGTGAAACTTGTCTATACAAAAGTTGTAGATAACTCTTTCATATAGCTTTTGTTAGAGTTTCATATCATTTGGACAAATGGTTTCTGAGTTATAAGGGTATTAAGTTTATCTGTCAAAATGCTTGATCTCTGGAATTCCTGGACCAGATTCTGTAAATATGTATGTTTGACTTAGGTAACTTTCTAATCATGCTAAGATGATTAAATATGAATTGTATATAATTTTATAAGCTTTCCATAATGTCTTGTTGCATGGATTTTGGGTCTGTAGAACTCTGGTTATGATTTATTTACTCAACTGTTGCATGTATGTCCAGAATTGCTAAAAATGCATGAATGCTTGATTAACTTACATTGTGTGTGGTTTTAAGTGACTCATGTCTTGGTGGTGTTAATTAGTGTTATGTGATCCTATGAAACATGTGTTCATGCACTTGCATCTTGCATGTCATTTAGGTACGCTAGATGAACCACGTGAAGGGCATGACGGTGGACCTATCGGGATGATGGGAGGACTACACAAGTGTTGTGAACTTGGATGCCGTCAAGATGGCGCAAGCTAACTAATCTGACTCGGTGTCACATTCCAGGCAAGCCCCGGAGCATTATAAGCCTCCTACTTTTGAAAGTGAATGAGTATATATATGTTATATATGTATTGTTGCATTAAGTATAGGAGTTGGATGAAACTCTCGCTGCATATATATACCCTTCCTTGTCCAGTATATATATAACCTGAATCCTAATTAGTTAGGATCATGTCTATGCTTAGCCATGCTTAGCTCGGTAGAAGCTAGGTGATTTCCTGTCACCTACAGGATATAGGTGGATTCCGGATCACGGTTGGCTATATTTGCTATCGTGGAAAAGAACCATGTGTTAATAATATGAAAGGAGACCGGGCGGGATGATGATAGTGACGCAACAAGGCATGGAGGTCTTGTGTGCGGATCTATTCCCGTCTGTGTCGGTTAAGGACCGATCGTTGTACGTCCTCTTGTCATGTTGAACGCATGCCTAACACTTAGTTGGCCGGATAACTCGTTCCGACCGCGAAGCCTAGTAGTATGACTCAGGCCGGAAGACCGGCAAGTATAAAGTGCGCACTACCGGAGGAAGTGCGGTGTGCGGGGGACCATTGGCGTAAGTCCAAAGGCAGGTGAGTTAAAATTCCTGACCTCCCTCGCAGAGTGGTAGCCCTGGGAGTGCGGCGCTGATCGGAACCGCGATTCCTGAGTCGTACCAAAGGTGACCCGTTGGCTCTCCGACGGGGGATGCTTGGGTGAGTGCTAGGAATACCCCTCCAGCTGGATAGGAATCGATTCGAATCGCCGTCTCTCCCGGATAGTGAGAACTTGACAGAGCAGCGGCAAACGTAGCATTCACTAATAACTTAATGGTTCTATGATGATGATGATGATCACGGCCTTAATAAACCTGATATGGTTATTATTGATTGATATTAATCAAGTGATTGCTATAGTACAGGTGCTAATCTAGTTGATAGGTTAATGAGAATTAAATGGATGCTAAATAAGAAAGGTTTAACTATTTATACTTAAGCTTTTTATGCAAAATGTTGTCCAACAAGCTCCACTTATATATCAGCCTTGCATACTCCTTGGTGTCATTTATTTCTGGTTTATGACGGGTAAGTCTAGCTGAGTACATTCTCGTACTCAGGGTTTATTCCCACTTGTTGCAGGTTGTGATGTATCATAGCTACTGCAAGATTTGGATGACTCCTGCTTTAGGGAAGGAGTAAGATCATGGGCATGATCCTTCCTACTTACCTCATCTATGATGCTTTTGTTGGAATGGACCATGGTACTGGCATATATTTGAAATAAAAGTGATATTGGTTTCAAATTACTTTGCTTCCGCTATTGTAAACTTGAGTTGTAATAATCTTATCGAACTCCGATATACTTGAACTACTTGTGAAATGCAGGTAACGTGTGACTTGTTATGTTGAATCACTATGATCTTGGCTTGTATGTTGGTTGGTTTGAAATCCCTCGTGATTTTGTTGGACTACCGGAGTTATATGGGCTCAAGTATGATAAATTGATCGCTTCGGTGATTGTTTTTGTACTTGTGCTCTTATAATTTGGACGGTTCCGTGACAGAAGTCACATGGATTCATGGTCCCACAAGGAATAAAACAACATGCATATAAACATGAGATCCACACTATGACATGTGGGAACACGAGGGGAAGGCCATAGGGGGGTGCACCCTATCAGGGAAGGGTCGCCTGACCCCCTCTCTGTGGGCTTCGACTTCTAGCTTCACTCCACCAACTCTTAGCATGCCTCCAAGCATGATGCTAGATCATGGACATCCATCTATGGTGGTTTCAACGACAGTGCATTCAAGGGTAGAGAGATGGGGAGCACACGAATCAATGACATGGCACCCCCTCTACTCTCCCTATAAATAGACGTTGTATCCACCCTCTCAAGGGGGTGATTCAAGTGATTCAAGAGACAAAAAGGTTCTTTGTTTATTAGTAGTAGTATTGTCTAGTGTGGGAGTTAGAGTTGAGTCAAGCGAAGCTTGAGGTCTCTGGAGTCATCTTCTACAGAGTCTAGTATTGCTCTTGTATATTTCTCTTGTAAGACTTTTCTTCTTTAATATATTTGTTGATACAAAAGTGGATCTGCAAACACAAAGGGCTAACACCTGATACGACATCCAAAGCATGCCAGTCGATTTGACCCGTTAATCGACAAGGGTGATAACTCGAGCACTTTGGTCCTCACAACAATGATACGCCTGGAAGCCACGGCCAAGAGGTACTTACACCGAACTCAAGGATCATCGAAGGTTGCACTGAAGCGATGCAACTTGTCGAATCAATGAGAACTCGTAAAAAGAAAATGCGCAAATTGACAAAGTCATCAAAAAGTAAGTAGATGCAAAATAGGAGTAAAATTGGATTGATATTTATTGATTCTCTTTTTACATTGTACCTTGGTCCATATTATACCCTGACCCGAAGAAACATAACTAGACACGACTAGAACACCGAGTCCGTATCTAAGGAAAAACAGGACCCTTACGTGAATCATACTCTAACAGAGACAGAAAAGGAAAATGACATCTATCTACTTCCTTGTCCACCTTAATTATGATGAAACTTTCATCGGCTTCTGCCCCATCGGCACGCTCTCCATCATCATAAGCTTCATCGGTAGTAGTCTCCAAATGTTCCTCCATCGGCATCGACAACGACATCTCTGATCTTATTAGCAACGCCCTTGAGCCTAAGTCAAACGACAACCTTTCCATCGGTCACCACCACTTATCGGCAACAACCCTCAGAGGCTGATCTTCATCGGCACCCTTTTACCAGCTTAATACAATAACCTTTCTTCTGTCGATTAGCCCATTCTAATCATTTTGACACATGCCAAAAAATGGTGTCAACACATGCCCTACAATTTTGGAGTATAAAATCACTAATGCTCCAAAATTTACTCTAGATAACGATTGCATTCGCCTAATTATCTGGCTTATCCCCCAAGCATGACATAATCTGTTACCAAATCAAATCAAATCCAGCCTTGACTCATGCACCTTAGTAAATCTACACAATCTTCAATCACCCATGTTCTGATTATGGTCAAAACACACAAGCAACAGTCCATCGGCAAGAACCTAACACAGTATTATGATGCCGATCTCAGAATTAGAATATCGTATACACCGAGATTTCCTCCGAGTCATGATTGCTTGCCATTAAACCAACTACACAATCCCTCGATTATTGTAACACTCCTAGTGTTAGCTTGCATGTTAACCATGAGCATTGCATCCACATGAGCATCATCATACTCACTCATAAGCATCATGCCATAATCACATGTCATTTTGTGTATGTACTATGTGGTTTAGTTGCTTATATAGCTTGCTATGTGTGTAAGTAATGTGTGGCCAATGTATATGTGACAGAACCGCCCAATTTATACAAGTTCAAGTACGACTGTCCCTATTTAACACGTTGACACGCGCATACTCTCACTTACATAAACCCGGTAGTCTGCTGAGTGTCACGAAGGACCTCGGTAAATCAACGTTTCACCAAGATCGCATGATTAAGCAAATACACATCACATACACGGAGATTTGTAGCGGAAATAATATTACAAAAGAGTTCACAAATAACAATAAAAGATTGGATTTCCAAATTGATTAGAAAACAACATAGCTTTCAAATGATTACAATAACATAAGTTCCAAATACATTGCTAGCATAAGTGACATCCTCCGACAAAAGCATGTAGATGAGAACACTATAAAGAATCACTGAGCCCACCAGCGGTTAGCCACCATCCTTAGCAGGCTGAAGACTTCACCTGTAACATGGTGGGATAAACCCTGAGTACTCGAATGTACTTAGCTAGACTTACCCGACAGGAGAGAAAATAAAAGACTCTCAAGGACATGCAAGGCTATTTGGTGGAGTTTGTTGGATAGCATAACTTTGCCAAAAAGAGCATTACTATCATGAGTCCTTACCTTCAACCTTTTAGTCAATATTTTAGCAACAAGTTCAGTTAAGCTACCATAGCTAGATTTTGCACCTATTCTATAGCAATCACTTGATTAAAAAGCATCACATTAATAACCATATCCGGTTTATCATGTAGCCATCATCATCATCATAACCATTAAGTTTCATTTAGTTTATCTAAGTTGCCGCTGCTCGAGTCAAGTTCTCACTATCCGGGAGAGATGGCGATTCGAATCGATTCCTATCCAGCTGGATGGTTATTCCTAGCACTCACCCAAGCATACCTCGCGAGGGCAGCTCGGATCACATTTAGCACAACTCCGGACCAATTCGCGGGTCCGTATGGCACCGCACCCCTAGGGACCGCCAATCTGCCTGGGTCAGGACTCTAACCTGACTCCTCGATCTTACGCCATTGACTCCCCGCACATCCTTTCTACCAACCGGGGTGCGCACTTTAACCAGATCGGGGTATCCGGCTGGAGTTGCACTCGTAGGCTTCGCGGTCGGAACGACTTATCCGGCCAACTAAGTGGTAGGCATGCGTTCAACATGACACGAGGACGTACAGCGTATCGGTCCTTAAACGACACAGGCGGGGATAGATTCACACCCAAGACCTCCATGCCTTGTTGCTTTACTATCGTCATCCCGCCCGGTCTGAAATTCATTATTAACACCATGGTTATTTCCACGATAGCAAATATAGCCAACCCTGATCAAGTATCCACCTATCTCTCGCAGGTGATAGGAAATCACCTGGCTTCTACCGCGCTAAGCATAGAACGTCTTCCTTATACTAGTAAGGGTTCAGGTAGTTTTATATAATGGACAAGGTAGGAATTATGCACCAATGGTTTCATTCAACTCCTATCACCTAATGCATCATATAAAGTTATACTCTTGTGCTTTTATAAAAAGAGAGGGTAGGAGACTAAGAATGCTCCGGGGCTTGCCTGGAATCCGACACAAGTGAGTTAAGTTAGCTTTCGCCATCTTGACGGCATCCAAGTTCACAACACTTGTGTAGTCCTTTCATCATCTCGATAGGCCCACCATCATGTCCTTCACGTGGTTCATCTAGCGTACCTAAATGAGATGCAAGATGCAAGTGTATGAACACGTAGAAGTGCAATAGACAATGCATGATATGCGGTAAGCAAGACAAGTATCATGTTACTCTACACATACATATGTGTTTCATGTTGCTTAAGTAACATAACAAAACCAACATACTAAGATAGAAAAGAACGCAACCATATATATCAGGCATGGAATACATGTTTCACAAGATCTCAGGTGCATTAACCTGGCTATTATCAAAGACATGAGTCATACAGAGCAATATACCAAGCAACATCAATACAAGGAATCTGTCATTTTTAGGACTGTTAACAGCAGCTGAGTAAATAAATCATAACTGGAGTTACACAACTTCAAAAGAAATGCAAGAAGACATTCTGGAAAGCTTAAGAAATTATCTACATTTTACATTTAGATATCAAAGCATGATTCTCAACTTAAGTTGGTCGAAATTATAAAGATCCAGAATCTGTCCCTGACAAACAGAGAGCAGCCATTTCTGGAATCAAACTTTGAACAGACATAACTCACAAACCACAAGGCCAAATACTACCAAATTGTGACAGCAGCTAGATAAATGAATTATCTACAACTTTGCTATAAACAAGTTTCCCAGAAAATATCATTTACATATTGTAATCCAAACAGTTGCAGAAACTGTCCAGAAACAACAATTGCAAACAATTAATTATTAACTTATGTTTCAAACATGCATTTGAGCAAAACCATTTTTACCAAGAGTTTGCACATATCTAAAGAACACCAGAAAACATAGTGGTCATTACCAGATAAATTTATTTAATGCCTTTCTTAATTTATTTGGATAATATGGTGAATTAAAGAACATATAACAAACATGCACAGTAAATTCTACAAACATTACAGTAGCTACTACATACCATCCATAGTCTACTGTACAAATTTCATTGCATTTGAATAAACTTAGCAACATCTATGAAAAAGATAAATTGCTATTGCAATCAACCATGTGAGAGCAAGATAAATGTACAAATCATATTTTCTTCAAACACATGACCATATTCCATATCAACACGATACAACAATATCATATAATTGTACAGGACCAACATTTTCCATTTTCACATTTTTATTTATAATTATAAACCATTTATCAAGCCCCATGAAGACATCTCTGTTCAAAATATAGACAGAACCTATCATGCCACATTAAACAACCATAACTTGAGTTTCATATGCCCATAAATTATGGTTATATACTTTCTAGAAAGCTTACTAAATTATGAACAACTTTGTTATAAACATCTAGAGCAAAATCTATAACTAACAAGGTCTTACATAACAAACAATGCATCCCTGTCTGGGTTTAGACAGAAAGAGAAACAATAGTTTAAAATAATATAACTAAACATATGCTTAACCAAAATTTGTGCAATTTACCTTTCTGGAAAGAATATGAAAATTACTACAACTCATATGTTTTCATCCAGGCATGATTCACAACCTAACTGAGCCAAACAATATAAACATGCAGACCTAGTCAGAATATGAGCAAAGCAACACAGGCAATTTGTTATTTTTATAACTCTTATTCTGTCATCCCTAAATTCATGCAAATTTTACCAGACATCAAATATTATATGTAAAGCATGTCTCAATATTTTCACATTTATGTGAGCAATAATACAGTGGTTATGAAAAAGACAATTACAACAAACAATTAAAACCGAACTGCACAAATCTATTTTTACCGTTAAAACTTCAAACTAAAACATGCAATAATATAGATCTACTGCATAGAGAATTTCATAAGGATTCCAAAAAGTCCGCACTATTTTACGAATTTTCTACGAATTTCTATGCATTTCCAAAATTCATCCATAAAATCTGCAAAAACAAAAAAAAAGGAAAACAGATCTTGCACCGGGGACCCTGGATTTTCCATGAATCACGCCACAGCCCATAAACACTATTTATATGAGTGTTGGCTTCGCATCTAGAACCCTGAGTTCTTTCATATTCTAATCCGAGGTCCCTCCTTCCTTACCGAACAGACGACAGACGCAAGGGAAGGGAGGTCGTGCTCTGCCTGGTCAAGGGAGGACGCCCTAAGGCTTGGCCACACCAAGCCTTGGCCATGCCAAGCCCGCTGCAAACTCATGGCCAAGAGCAGTAGTAGTGCAGCAGCAGCGACACAGGCAGCAACACAGCAGCAGCTCAAGCACGGTGGCCATGGCGTCGCGCTCTGGAGCAATGGCCGAGAGTGGAAGAGCTATGGAGCGAGGCCAGAAAGAGCAGCAAGAGGGAGGGAGAGCTCAGCGCCTCCACTTCGTGGCCTCAGGTGAGGAGAGGCAGGGTGCAGGGAGGTGGGCGCGTGGTGTCTGTGCATGGTCGCCACGCACCAGCGACGTGTCCGCCGGTTGAGGCATTCCACCGAGCACGTGTCGGGCAACGATGTGGTCAGCGTGGGAAGCGATTTGGGCCGGATCTGGACCGAATTTGGACATGGACAAAAAATGAAGTTTGCTCTACTATTGACACTCTCCAACTTTGATTAAGGTGCTATGGTCATTAGAGTTGCAGATTAGTAGATAATTTGATGCCAATCTATGAGTGTCAATGAATTGATAATGATTAGCAAAACTCAAAATTGATGACCAAAACGAAGTCAAACTGGTGTCAACTTTTGGCATGCTCTAGCCCACAATATGTACTCCAACTTTTGTTTTATGACCCAAGCAAGTTGTTCATAAGAATTAGGAGAACGCCAAATGCCAACGGGATGAACTGCAATCCCAGACTTAGAAATTCGAAGTGCTGGAATTTACAGCAGATTCAATATTGTGGCTCATATTGGACATGCTTGGAAGGAGATTCAGACTTGGGAACTTTAACAAAGATTGTAGCATACAAACTATACTACAACTTTTACAAATGAACCTTGTACTGGTTCAGCCTGGAATGAGAAAGATAAAGCTCCCAACTAGGGTACCCGAAACTGAGCACCTTGATGACAGCGCCAAAATTCTGAAGTTCCAAAACACCACTGCATTGAATCTTGTAAGCTTAACTTGACTAGGTTAGGTACCAAACTAGCTCTTGATCATTTAACAAAGTTTGTTCTACAGAATCTAAACTAGAACTTTCATTTAAGGTCAAACTTCAGAAATGGTAAAGAAGTCAAACTTTCACTTTGGTCAATGCAGCAACTTGATAAAGCTCAAACTAAGGTTTTAGGCTAATTGAAGCATTTTCTGGGCACAAGCTCAACATGAAACCTTCATGACTTTTATTGTAGAGTTCATCTAGAGTCATTTGGGCAAGGTTACAAGGATTGGTTGATGACCCATGGTTCTATTCACCCAATGAGGCTATTCCAACAACCATGTAACTTATCGTTTCATGTGACCTTTTGATTCCAAACTCTATGAAACTTTTTGAGTGCTCACTATAGGTAGTGATGGATGTAGGACACATGAAAGTGGTTCTATTAATATCACCCAAGCATGCACTTTGAAAATGATCTATATGTAAGCAAGGGTGCATTCTTAAGTTTAACTTGAGGCTCACTTTCATGGATTGATCTTAACATGATCACAACCACTTATCTTGGCATGTTTGAGCTCAAAACCTAAGGTCTAACTAGTGGCAAACACCTGGGGTGTTACAGTATACAAGTACACATTGTCCTCCAAAATACCTTATTCATGTTTAGAGTAGCATTTGAAACAAAGTTTATGTTGGAAGTTTCTTCCAAAAATGCCCCTAAGTCATAGTTAACTCTAGGTTGACCTAGTTGACCCCCTAAACCTCTTTTCAAAGATGTTTTACAAAACATGTGTTAGAAACCATGCATGTAAATGACATCTAAAGCAAAGTTGTAGTAAATTCTATAAGCTACAAAAGTTGTTTTGGTAACTTTTCATGAAAATACTTGGAACACCCTCAAAACTAGCTCACAAGGCAAAAATGAGGACTGTTTTTACACTTAGCCAAATCTGCCTAAGTCAGAATTGACACAGTTTGCTCTTAGGGTACTTGGGAGCTTTGTAGATTGAATTCTAGGCCAAACCAGACTTTGATCCTTTAAGCAAACTTGTAGAACATGTGTAGCTCTACTCATTAGAACAAATCCGACCCAAAACCACCGAATGAATCACGCATAAAATGTTGATGAAAATCGAGTTTCAGTCGGCCATTAGAAGCACTGTTCATCATGATTCAGTTTCGACAGTCACCGTCCGCAGCCGCGTGTCCGGCTAGGTGGCGACTATACGCTGTCGACGGCCCCTCCTGTCAGCTTGGATGACGCCCTCAAGTCGCCACGAAGCTGCCCCATGCCTCAGACGCGTCATCCACTCCACCAGAGCCTCCCATTTCCCTCAGCCATCGTTCTCGGCGAGCTCCGCCGCGCTTCGGTGAGCTCTCTCGGCCACGCCACTGCGTCCCGAGCCGAGCTGCTTCGCCTAGAGCTCCGTAGCGATGTCCTGTACCTCGTCGTCCATCTCTTTTCCCTAGCTAAGCACCAGTGAGGCCACATTGTCAACTCCGTCGCGAGCTCCACCTCGCCGGAGTTCACAGAGATCACCGGCAATGTGGCCAGGCCACTCTGGTTCACCTCCGGCCGTGATTCTTCTTCCTACAGCTTCCCCTTGCTTCACTCTTGCTCGTCCTCAACCTCTACTAGGTCGCCAAGGCCTCAGTTCGCCAGCGTATCACCGCGCAGCGCCGCCGCTCCGCCACTTCCGACGACGAGCACCCTAGAGACGAGTAGAGCGTGAGCCAAGTAGGTCAATAGGTTCGCCTTGATGTGAGGAACACATTGATACCCTCGGTTTCCCCGAAGACCTCGTCGTCGTTGAGATCTCCGGCGGCCGAGCTCATCTCTGCTCCCTGTCTCTCTATCGCATGGGTCCCCTCTATCAGCAGGCCCCACCCGTCAGCCTCTCACTCTCTCCCCTCTGTCCTTTGTTTTGCAGATTCTGAACTATTTTTTGTAAAAATCATATCTTGAGTTTGGTAAGTGCATTTTGGGTGATTCAAATTTTGTCATGCTCCTGAGTAGATATAGTTTTTAACAAAAATATGAAACATGACATGTTTTTGCAGAAATAAATAGATATGATTTATCTCTTCTAAATCCCTAATAAAAATAGGGTAATTATAACTTGAGATCTGTAAGTCCTATGACCATGCCAATTTTGGAGATTGTTATTTATGCTATGTATAGGCTCTGATAAATTTCTCATGATTTTTGGATGCCTGTTGGTAAAGTTATAAATATCCCTTGTTTAAATAGGAGTTTCTTGTGGTATTTTTAATAAATAAATTATGACTCCTCTTGTGATCAAACTTGTTCGGTAAGGTAATCATGGGAAGTCAAAGCTAAGAAAAATCTGAAATCTGTTGTTTGACACTTTTTGATAGGCTTTCACATTTATGCCTTTAATTCCATTGGTAGATTGTCATTTTTGTACACCCCAATCTACACGCACAAGGGCCATGAAAATTTTACAGCAACCTTGTGGCAGCCTGAATAGCTTGCTGTAATTTTGTTAGAACTTTTGGAGCACTGGTACTATATGCTCATTTATTCCCCTTAATAATTAAGTAAATAGAAAAGGGGGTATTAAAAATGGGTTTTGATCTTGCCATGATGTTTTATGGTGTTTCAAATACTTATTCTAGCTACTGATGTTTTTGGTTTCAATCAATGTTACTTTTTTAATATGTGCTAAAATATTATTTTGCTATTTATGCCTTGTCTAGAGCATATCCTGTGTAGCTGATAGCAATTTCTTAAGAACTGCTTAAAGATGAAGTTTTCTGGGAAACTGGTCTATAAAAAACTTGTAGCTAACTTACTTATCCACCTTGTGTCCAAATTTCATAACATTTGGCTGAGTGGTTTAGAAGTTATGGCTGTTGCAAGTAGCTGCTGCGAAGTGCTTGTTCTCTGGATTTTCCTGAGCAGACCTGAGAGCTTGTCTGTTTTGACCTAGTTTTGTTGGGAGTCCTTCTGTGATGTCTAAAAGTGAACTGTAGATAATTTGTTAAGCTTTCTATAAAGTGCTCACTTCCTTAGTTTGGCCAACAGGTGACTAAGTTATAGCTAAAACTTGTGACTACCCAGTCTGCCCATCAAACCAGTTGCTGAGTATAAGTAGTTGAGGTTGATTAGCTTGTATAGTTAGCCTCTCTACCGGAGAAGAAGTATGCACTTACTTGTTAATCTGTTGTTTACTCAATCTTAGAAGCTTGTAACCATGTTTGCACCTTGTTACATGTTTCTCTTGGCTCATCATCGTGACATCTTGCATACTATGTGCATTCTCTATGTTTATCGCCTTGTCATGCATGCTTAGGTATATCCAAGGGCGTGACGGTTTTGGAGTTCGCACTGCCCGAGCCGGAGGAGCAGCTGAGGGAGCCACCTGAAGAGGAAGGGGCTGAGGAGGAGGACCTACCGGAGTGTCCTGACCATCGTCCTTCTACCTACATCGAAGCCAAGCCCCGGAGCATTATAAGACTTCCACTATTTTTGTTATCTTGTCCAGCTGTCAATTAACTATGGTTATGTATTGTTGCATTAAGTGTTAGGCGTTGATATGACAACCTTGCTGCATAATGACTACCTTGTCCACCTTATACCTCACCTAAATAGGTCCAGGATCGAAATAATGCTTAGCCATGCTTAGCTCGGTAGAAGCCGGGTGATTTCCTGTCACCTGCGAGAGATAGGGGAAAATGAATCACGGTTGGCTATATTTGCTATCGTGGGATAACCATGTCATAATAATAATAAATGGAGACCGGGCAGGAATGCAATAGTGAAGCAACAAGAATGGAGGTCTTGGGTGTCAACCTATCCCCATCTGTGTCTGTTAAGGACCGATACACTGTACGTACTCTTGTCATGTTGAACGCATGCCTAACACTTAGCTGGCCGGATAAGTTGTTTCGACTGTGAAGCCTACGATTGAAACTCAAGCTGGATACCCCGTTCTATTTGATTGTGCACCCCGGTTGGTAGCAAGGATGTGCGGGGAGTCAATGTCGTAAGACCGAGGTGACCCTGGCAGGTTGGCGGTCCCTGGGGGTGCGGCGCTGGACGGACCCACGAATTGGTCCTGAGTGGTGCTAAAGGTGACCAATGGCTGCTCTAGCTAAGTACGCCCGGGTGAGTGTTAGGAATACCCCTCCAGCTGGATAGGAATCGATTCAAATCACCGTCTCTCCCGGATAGTGAGAACTTGACTCGAGCAGTGGCAACATAGAACTCACTAAATAAACTTAATGGTTATGATGAGAATGATGATAGCTATGTGATAATCTAGATATGGTTATTATTGTGATGCTTAATACACAAGTGTATGCTTAGAACAGGTGCTAATCTAGCGAATAGCTGTTTTAAGTAATAAACTTGCTGCTAATAAGGAGAAAAATGTGTGACTAAAAACTAGAGCTTTTTATGCAAAAGGTGAGTCAAACTAGCCCACAAATATGATCCTTGCATACTCCTTGGTGTCACTTTATTTCTGGTTTCTGATGGGTAAGTCTAGCTGAGTACATTCTCGTACTCAGGGTTTTATTTACCCTTGTTGCAGATGATGTTGTGTATCACGGTTACTGCGCTAACTGTCACCATCCGGCTGCGGATGATGAGTAGGTCTTGGGCAAGATCATCTCTTGTATCTTCACTTATGCTTTTGTTGGGTTGATCATCAAACTGGCATGTAATCGAACTAAGTGTGTGTTGTTTCAAAACTACTTTGCTTCCGCTACTGAACTAGTGTTGTAATAACTTTATTTGAACTGCGATGTATGTATAACTATGTTCTGTGATGAATGTTTGTAATCTGTGATGGAGATGCTTGATCATGTACGGTCTTGGTTGTATGATGGTTGAATCGAGATCTTTTGAGGTTTTGTCGGACTATCAGGTTTATATGGGTTCAAGTCCATTGACTTGACTGCTCTCGTGGTCGCTAATTCACTTGAATTCTTATAAATAGGACGGTTTTGTTACAATTATCATGCGAACATTTACCATATCCATCTGAACAACCTTGACCTACAGGTGCGTGGCAGAAAGATAAGTCCAGAATGCTCCCACACCAATCAGCCTATAACTACATCTCCCCGCAGCGCTTGTCTTCTACCCTTAGACTCTAACTTTCAACATCTTCTCTCTCTAGCGGCGACCCCGGCGAGCAACCATGCGACCCCAACGAGCAAGGACCTTCCCCAGTGGTAGTTTTGAATCTGCGTCTCCATCCTCTCCAAGATAATGGCGATCAACTTCAACGTCCCTGTGGTTCGTTTCACCTCCGTCCCATTTTACTGTGGTTCTTTTTGCCCTTGCAAGTTCATATAATTAGTGATTTTCTTTTTCTTTTCCCCTGTCCTTTTGATCTTCAAAACTTAGGAATTATGCAACAAGTTAGTCATCCCAACCGATCAGCCACATATCCAATGTGTAGGTCCAATGGGCAACCCAGATCCAACCAATTTGATCAACATAGAGACTAACATAATTCCCTTCAGAGCCCAGAACTTTTCTTTAGATTTGTGGAAAGATACCTTCCGATCTTGGCCTAAAGCCACCAAGGGGTGGAAAGATTGGTATCTGAGGGTGATCGGGTCGATGCAAGTGTACTGGGCAGAGCCAAAACTAGATCAATGCATCAGACTATCCATTGCCGATATGCAAAAGAATGAGTTGATGATGATTGCTGCCACTTATTTTTGGTCGGACACAACAAACACCTTCATCTTTGGACACAACCCAGCTACCCCCATTCTTGTCGATGTATACATGCTCACCGGCTAAGATATCTCAACTGCCAAAGATGCAGAAAGCGTGAGTACAAGGTGAACACTCATAACATCGGCGGTTGGACAGGGTATATCCAAGAATACAAGAAGACTAGGGCAGTTAGTCAGAGGGAACATGCCACATTCCTAAACATGTGGTTAGAAAAATTTATTTTCTATGGTCGATCAGTAGGACCAACCAGTGTTTACCTCCCCGCAGCTGAACTGCTGGCCAATGGTGTAAGGTTCCCCCTTGGCCGATATCCCCTAAGCTCCACTTATCATCTCTTACATCAAGTGTCTCAGAAGCTCCTGCTTGGTGAACCTATCGGCAACTTAGGAGACCCATGGTGGATCGTTAACATGTGGCTGAATGCCCACATGCACAAACGCTTGCAATGGGACTTCTTTACTCAGCAATTCCCGCGAGACATCACCGAAGATCATGAACTTGAGGATGAAGAATTGGCAACACGCCCACCTCTCAACTTTGGTGAGGCCATAACAGTACTACCTAGGACAGAGGCCAACAAAGACCAGATCGGCCGATTTTTCTAGACCTTTTACCATGGTCTCTCCCATGATTGTCGGGGCTGGATGCCCTACATTGATGAAGAAGCCAGATTCCCTCTCCTTTTCAATCTTTCCGATGAGGCTTTGAACAAAGATGATGAACTTATGATGGCTATCATCACTCCTCGGGCAATTCCAGTGAACACATTTAGCAGTGGGAAGAACACCAGCATTACCTATGAATTCTACAGTCCATCAGAAGTATTACGTCAATTGGCCTTCTGATAGGCTACCAATATGAATCGATACTAGGGTGGCCTGATCTTCATGAGAGTAGATAAAAAATAACAAGGATAACTTTCTGCGAACAGCGGGTAACTAGCTTTATACCTGACAAAGGTTGGATCCGACCAATCGACGGGGAGAGAGGCATCGAAACCACGAAGACTTCGACTCGATCTCCGAATGACCGCAGAACCACAATCCGGAACTAATCCACACAATACAGCGCAGCCGAACGGAAGCCGTAGAGCACGAAGTAGGGGAACCCAGACGATTCACTTCATAAGTCCAAGAAGAACAAGGAAGAACAACGGTTGAGTAAGGCACTCAGCAGCATGGCTGTAATATCATGTAGTTTATCAAATGATCAAAGGTTGCTAATAGCTTAGAGGTAGGTGATATTTATACTAGGAACAACCCTTCTAGACAAGTACGAAAACAAAATAGAGTTTCTGAAGGAAGGCAATGTGAAAGGTCCCCTCGGAATGGATTCCCGAACTGGCTTTGCGTGACTGTTGGCCTCCAGAGCAGTTTCCAATAAACTGACCATAACTTCTTATTGGGAAGTCCAAATGACGAACCGTTTCTTGGGTGTGAAACTAGACTCCAAGTGCTTTCCAGCAATGTATGCCATGCACCACGAAACGTTGTAGATTGGTACAGTTTTGCACGGCAATTTGTACCAACATTCTGTCACGACAGACTATTGACCTTCTAAGCAGTCTTGACTAATCCAAGCATAACTCTTGATTGCGACGTTCAAATGAGATGAAACTTCAGGCATTGGAAAGCAGACTCGACAAGCTTTCCATCACGTCCTCATGGGCCTTCATAGCTTTTGTGAGTTAAAGGTTATGAAGATTTCTTTGCACTGGTCCATTCTTGACTTCCACTGGTCCATTTTTGACTCTCTGGTCCATTTTGTAGTGTCTTCTGGAACTTGCACTGGTCCGTTCTTCAGAATCCGATTCATCCTTCTCTTCTTCTATATACCTAAGTACAATCAAGGTAGAATACTTAGGTAGTATATAATTCTCATTAATGTTAAAATGAATCTCACAAAGTAGCGAGTGGACCTCTTGTTGTAGCTTCTTGGCATGGCTTCTTGTAAGTTGACCTTGATGTGTAGCATTTGGACTTGAACGAGCGTGCATAGCTGGGATCTCCTCTTCACCTTCGGACAGCTGTCGATCAAACTCTGCTTTGCCGATGTGAAGCCAAGAGAAACAATCACCAGCAGATTGATTGGGACAAGGTAGTGCAACTCCCCCCAATGTCGATACCACAAATATTGATCCATCCACTTGGGTGCCAACTTCCTTCATCACCGAGTCATACAAGTTATGGTGGCAAGAGTGGAAGCGACAATTATTTACAGCATCTTCCCGTACGTATCAGCACCAGATTGACCCTGAGCACATCGTCCCTGACGATGCAGTAAGTTTCTTTTAACACTAGTTTTTCCATTACTTTTAATTTCATCGGCAACTAATTTTCTTGTGACAGATCGACGATCCAGCACCAACCATGACCAAGAGTGGGAGAGCCTTCGATCTTTGACCTGTATCTCCAATATTGTCAATCGGCTATAATGCTCCTACCTTGGCTACTCTGACTCATCAGGGAACCCGCACCTGGAAAGTCATTACCAAGCTAAAATAGGCTAAGGCAAAGGTCACTCCGTTGGCTGCTGTTGCGACCCTGGTAAAAGCATTCAAGGTAACAACACTGCCTATTTCAATCCGTGCCGATTTCAAACCGTACTTACACTAATTTTTAGGGTGCAAGAACTGCGATTGGATCATCATTGGCAATTCCTCTTGCATCAGACGCTGCCATCCTTGATAAGCCTTCAAAGGTATTCCTTCAACTTTATATTTAACTTATTAAATATCATACCTTACACCCATCTTGCAGCAACAAATGGGTATATCGGCAAGTGTCCCAGATGTCCAACTTTCACAACCCACAAGTGCCGATGCCCTCCAGCCAACCGTTACAAAAGCACAAAGCTTCAATAGGCACTAAAGCGTAGTCAAAACGGCAGAAGTCTGCACCGATCCCAACATCTCAACCAGCACCTCCGAGCTAGCTAGAATCAGCCGATGCGCCTGAGGAAGCAGTCGATCCATCTGCACAAGGCACGGCATCGGCCGTTATACCCCAAGAACCAACTGCCGATGAGACTACAGAGGAATTGCCACCATTCTCGGCACCAGTCAACCCTACAGCTAAAGACATCCCATCGGCTAGCATAGTCAATCCTTCTCAGGGCACACTCCTGATTGCTTCCTCAAGTCAAAGGCAAGAGATTTCCTTGAAGCAAGTAAGTCGACTGACTTAACCAATTTATATCTTTCATACTTGTCTGATGAGGACAAGACTCCGCAGACAGTTTATTCTCCTTCGCCATTGACATTTCTGATGAGGAAGGGGAGGAGGCAAGCTCTACACTCGCACTTGGGATAGTATCGGCAGAAATCAAGTCCAAGCTAGAGGCTCTACTAAACCTGTTATAGCAAGACACCGTCCAGTTGGTAGATGATTCGAACCCTACAAAAATGATCTTCAAAATAGTCTGTGGCCATGTTCCTGCCAATATTGAGGAGGCACTCTTCTAGGCAGCCCACTTAGAAAGCCGAGAACTCTAGTATCAGAGGGCTTCCGAACGCATTGACGATAGAGTTGCCCAAGCTCAGCTTAAAGAAGAAATGCTACAATTGAAGCAGGCCACCTATGAGAAGCACAAGAACATCAGCAGTTTGAAGACCTCAGGTGCCAAACTTTAACAGAAGATATCAGACTTATCGGCAAAGAGAACAGCGCTACTAGCCGAGCTGAAGGATGTTGAGGCAGCTTTAACTCAAGCCAAGCAGGAGGAAAGCCAGCTACCCGATGCTGTCAAGGCCCTTCAGCAAGAAAGAGATATCCATGCTCGCAAAGCTCGAGCGATGAAGAAAAAGCTCAAGCCAGTGGAGGGTTCTGCCGATGAAGATATTAGAGAAATAGAGAAAGCCGATCACATTTGCCTGCGTGCGATAGTTGGTATTCAGTCTTTATTAAATGTGTAAATCTTGTTTATTGGCAGTGCATTTCATCGATACTTCAGGAAACACTTATACTCTTATCTGATTTTGGTCGATGGAACTATTTCATCGGTATTTATACTCAAACTATGGTAGTATTTCTTTAAATATTTTCTTATCAATGCTCTGGGAAATACAACCTCTTCGAGAGTTTCTAGAATATATGCGTTGCCAGGAGCGGATCAATTTAATCGATAAGGACCTTCCCAATGAGGAGACCACTTGCCAAACTTCAAACTTTTAGTCCCAATTAGTAAAATCAATTTCCAAACCAGATCTCCATCAGCAAACTCCTTTACCTTCAACCTCTTATCATACCATCTGGCTAACCTCTTCTTATTTTGTTCGATGCTAACTAAAGCCCTCAACTGATGACATGCTAAGTCTTCCAACTCATCTCTCATAAGAGTATCATAGTCATAGGTAGCCAGTTGATCCTGAGAAAATATCTGTCGAGAGCTAGTTTTAATTTCCAAGGCAATACTACATCATGCCTGTAGACTAACTCATAAGGTGACACTTTGGTTGCACCATGACATGCCATCCGATATGACCATATAGCCTCATTTAATACTGTATGCCACCACCTAGGATTTTTCTCAATTTTATGCTTAATGAGTTTGATGATTCCTTTGTTAGAAGCCTCAACCTGACCATTAGCTTGAGCATAATAAGGAGAGGAATTCAAAACTTTAATTCCCATACCGATAGCAAACTCATCAAATTCTCCCGATGTAAACAAAGTACCCTGGTCGGTAATGATAGTTTGAGGAATACCAAATCGGTAAACAATGTGTTCTTTCACAAAATCGATCATACTGGCCGATATTAACTTTTTAAAAAGAATTGCTTCAACCCACTTTATGAAATAATCGGTAGCAACAAGTATAAATTTATGTCCTTTGCTCGATGTTGGATAAATCTGACCGATGAGATCAATAGCCCATCCCTAGAATAGCCAATATTTAATTATAGAATTCATGGTCGATGCAGGCGTTCTTTGAATATTGCCGAACTTTTGACACCCCTGACATCCTTTAAAATATTTAAAGCAATCTTCAAGAATAGTTTGCCAATAGTATCCATTCCTTTTGATCATCCATTTCATCTTAAAAGCCGATTGATGTGCCCGACACACTCCTTCATGAATTTCACCCATCAAGCCTTTCGATTCATCACCGCTAAGACATCTGAGTAAAACTCCATCTATAGTCTGATAATATAATTCATCATCGAGGAGCACATACTTATTAGCTTGAAATCTTATACGTCTTTCAACTTTCTTAGATGGATCCCTTAAATAATCGGCAATCTCTAATCTCCAGTCATCGGCATTAACTGTCGACGTCAGCACTTCCTGGATAGGCTGATACCCAGAAGCATGCTGAGCTAGCCGATTAGCTTCTTCATTATGCAATCGAGGAATATGCTCAAGATGAAAATCTTTAAACTCTTTCAACAATTGCCAACATCTCTCATATTATGGGATTAAAACTTCACTTTGGCTTTCATAAATCCCAGCCAATTGATTTATAACTAGCATAGAGTCACCAAAGATCTCAACAGCATCGGCATTTATTTCTCTAAGTAACTCCAACCCTTTTACCAAAGCTTAATACTCACCCTGATTGTTTGTTGATGTAGTAACAATCGGCAATGGAAACTCATACTTCCTTCCTTGAGGTGAAATTAACACAATGTTGATACCTGCTCCTTCACCATAGGTAGACCCATCGAAGAAAAGTGTCCAAGGAGCAACTTCCAAAGAGTCCACTGTATTGCAATGTTGAGTAACAAAATCAGCCATAACCTGCCCCTTAACTGCTTTAGCTGATTCATAACGTAGGTCAAACTCTGACAACGCTAAAATCCACTTACCGATTCTACCACTCAATATCAGCATCAACAGCTTATATTTGACCACGTCATCCTTGCATACAACAGTGCATTCGGCCAAAAGCAAATAATGCCTTAATTTGATACAAGAAAAGTATAAACATAAGCATAGTTTTCGATGGCCGAATACCTTATCTCAACATCCACCAATCTTCTGCTCAAATAATAAATAACACATTCTTTCCCTTCGAACTCTTGAATAAGAGTTGTACTGATAACATTATCTTAAATCGACAAATACAACCTGAAGAGTTTCCTGTGTTGAGGTGGAACTAGCACTGGAGGGTTTGTCAAGTATTTATTAATTTCATCTAGGGCCAACTGCTGCTCAGCTCCGCATACAAATTCTTGATCGGCCTTTAATTTAAGCAATAGACTGAAATCCTTGATCTTGCCCGATAGATTAGATATGAACCTTCTGATGAAATTAATCTTGCCGATCAAACATTGCAATTCAGTTTTATTGGCAGGAGCAATTACCTTATTAATTGCATCAATAGACCTTCTACTAATTTTAATACCTCTCTGATGCACCATAAAACCTAAGAATTGACCTGCCGATACACCAAATGCACATTTAATAGGATTCATCTTCAATCCATGCCTCCTTGTGCACTCCAGTATCTTTCGTAGATCGGCTAGATGTTTCGTGATATCCCCAGACTTAACCACCACATCATCAATGTAAATTTCCACTAATGTGCCGATGTACTCATGAAAAAAATAAAATTCATAGCTCTTTGATAAGTAGCACTAGCATTTTTTAAACCAAAGGTCATGACTATCCATTCAAATAAACCCACATGACCTGGACATCTGAAAGCAGTCTTGGGAATATCTTCTTCAGCCATGAATATTTGATTGTAACCCACATTACCATCCATGAATCTGATAATCCGATGTCCGGCTGTAGCATCAACCAATAATCGGCAACAGGCATTGGATAGCCGTCCATAGTTGTTGCTTTGTTGAGGTTCCTGAAATCAATACAAACACGAAGTTTCCTATTTTTCTTATAGACAGGAACCACATTAGAAATTCACTATGCATATCGACACTACTGAATAAACTTTGCTTCAATCAATTTAGTTATTTCAGCCTTAATGTCAGGAAGTACATTAGGGTTGCATCGGCGTGCTGGCTGCTGATATGGCTGAAATCCAGACTTGATAGGTAACCGATGTTCAACTATCAGTCGGCCTAATCTAGGCATCTCAGTATGATCCCAAGCAAAGCAATCTTTATATTCCTTTAACAAATTGATCAATTGTTGCTTACACTTGGAATCTAACTTGTTACTAATAAAAGTAGGTCTTGGCATGTCACCACTACCAATATCTACCTCTACTAAATCATCAGCCGATGTGAACCCCTGACATAACTTTCCATCATCCGCAAACCTATCCATTAAAACTCTTCTTCAGAACCGACTGCTTGGATCAGTGGAATTTCATAATCGGCAACTCTGAGGAACTCCTTTTCCCAATATTCTCCTGATATGCACTTGGCTCATTCATAAGTATCTGATTCTGTCGATGCGATGATGTAAGAAGAATCACCAGGGACAACCTCAATCTTATCCCCAACCCACTGTATGAGGCATTGATGCATTGTGGAAGGAACACAACAATTGGCATGAATCCAGTCCCTTCCTAGAAGCAAATTATACACACCCTTATCATTGATAACAAAAAACATCGTCATCATGGTTTTGCTGCCGATAGTCAACTCAATGCATACTGCCCCTTTGGCTGGTGACACATTGCCTTCGAAATCCTTCAGCATCATATCAGTTTTGGTGAAATCTTGATCTCCTTTACCAAGTCTTTGATACATCACATAGGGCATAATATTAATCGCAGCTCCTTCATCGATGAGTATCTTAGATATACGCTGCCCATCAATTCTGCCCTTAACAAACAAAGCTTTAAGATGCTATCTCTCGTCATCGGTAGGTTTCTCAAAAACAACCATCATGTGATCTAATGCTAACTGAGCTACTTGATCGGTAAGAACAACTTCTTCTTTATCATTAGAAGGTGGCAGAAACTTCATCGGCAACATAAATACCATATTAATATCTACCGATGGGCCCTTATCCTTATGTTTGAACTGCAATTGCCGATCTTTAGGTCTTTCATTGGAAGAGCTTTCCTCTCTGTATAGGTCTCTGTGATGCTCACACTGCATCCTCCTCCTCTGTGTTTTTGTCAGACCCTCAGGGCACCACCAGGGAAGCTTAGTTTCTAAACTGGTTGATAACTGGTCTCAGTTGATTCTACACGACGTATATTATGTTTCCTGTGGAATATTTCCTCATCAGGAACTCTTTCGTTTGCCATCTCTTCAATCTCTTCTTGATTCCTTAGAAAATAGCCAACACGCTTACCAAGCTGTTCATGTACACTGAGTCTGCCCCCAGCCGATTATGCACTGATGCTCTACCCCAGATCGGCTCATTGATGGACAAACGCTGATTACCAGGCTGAAACCTCTTTTCTGGTCGATTGGTTCGATAGTAACCATTGCACTCAGGGCAACTTTCGACTGCTGGCAATTTAAGGCCTTCTTCCCAGCAGTGGATGAAAAACGGGTAATTCCTATGATCTTTATGTCGTTGCCACTCTTCCTGATGTTTATCTTCTTGCTGTTGTTGATATCGGTCCTTGCGCCGACACCAATCTCCTACTGCCATCAGAGAGTGATCACAATGCCAGGTCGAGGAGGTTTCTTGGAACTACCACTTTCTCTCAGCAAACCTTTTCCTTTTGCATCATCAATAGTTATCTGATGTTGAGGTTCCACCGATGCGTTCTTCTCAGTAGCCTCTGACGTTAATACCTTGGTCTTACCCTTAGCATCCAACATATTCACTAGGAAAGGATGCTGATCGATTTTCATCGACTTCTAGGTCTAGGAGTTGTCAAACTTAATTCTTCCAAATCCAATAGTCGATTGCAACAGCTGCCTAAACACTTTGCACTCATTTGTACTGTGTGAAGTTGCATTGTGCCATTTGCAGTACTTGATCTTATTCAACTCTTTTGCCAATGGAATCACATGATTGGGTGACAGCTTAATTTGACCCTCTTGAAGCAAAAGATCAAATATCCTGTCGACTTTGGTGATGTCAGAGGTGAATTTCTCTGGTTCTCTATGACCAAAAGGACAAGATATCAGTTTTTTGTTCTTAACCCACTCAGCCAAGCCAATAACTGGTTCTTCAGTAGAATCAGAGTCTTCCACCCCATCAACAAATGACATCTTTTTGTTCTAATTCTTTCTATGATAAAAAACCCTAGTGTCTTGATCAGAGATCCTTTGTACAAGATGACCCAGGCTTTCAAACTCTTGAGAAGCATCTTGTCCTAGAGATGTGGCAGTAACCCTTGAAAAGCTAGATCAGCAAGCTGCCGATCATCCAGCACCAAGCAGTACCACTTGTTCTTTACATCTCGTAGCCTCTGCACAAAGCTTTGTACTGATTCATCATTCCGTTGCCTCAATTTTACTAAATCGGTAAGCTTCTTTTCATGGACTCCAGCAAAAAAGTACTTATGAAATTATTTCTCTAGATCAGCCCAAGTAATAATAGAATTTGGTGGCAATGATATGAACCACATGAATGCTGATCCAGACAAAGATGATGAAAATAATCGAACTCTTAATTCATCTCTGCTAGCTACTTCTCCACATTGAATAATGAAGCGATTGGCGTGCTGCATTGTCAATGTATCATTTTGTCCAAAAAATTTGGTGAAATCTGGTACCTTGTACTGGTTTGGGAGAGGAATTAAATCATATGCTAGAGGGTATGGTCTCCGATAAGAATAAATATTAACTTTGGGTTTTATCTCAAACTGAATCAGCCTCCTGCCGATGAACTAGCTGAATTTCTACAGGAGGCACATCCTGATATGCTTCCACATGTCTTTGTGGCACACGATCTCCACCAATAGGCATATTCGCCACTGTTTGTGGCCCTCCAATCTACTGGACAGGGTTGAAGGGTCGAGATGGCGGACTAGAGGGGGGTGAATAGTCCTTTCTAAAAATTATTACGCCGGCTAACCGAAACAAATGCGGAATTAAAACTATCGGTCTAGCCAAGACTACACCCCTCTATCTAAGTTCTATAGCACCTTGAAAAGATCCTAAACAAGCAAGCAAAGTGCTACCTTAGCAAGAGCTCACCTAACCAATTCTAGGAGCAAGGTCACACAAACCTATGCCACTAGTACTTTGCAAAACGGGGAGCTCCTACACAACTAGTAAGCAAAAGCACAAAGCTCCTAAGCTCCCTAGCAATGCTCAATAACAAGGCAACCAATGCCAAATTAGAGAGCACAAAATACATAGCTACACAAACTAAGCAATGTGACTAACAAGGTTACACAAACCAAATTAGTCACGCAAGGGAACTACATCTAGCTACACAAGCAAGAAGGTAACTAGCAAGCTACACAAGCTAACTAAATACAAGAGCAACTACACAAGCACAAGTATATGAATGTACAAACAAGCTTGTGTTAGAGACTTGCAAACCAACGGGAAGAACAATGTTGACACGATGATTTTCTCCCGAGGTTCACTTGGTTGCCACCAAGCTACGTCCCCGTTGAGACAAGCTCCAAGGTTGCCGCCGGTCCTCTTGCTAGTGGTGACCCGCAAGTCACACTCTCCCACGTGGAGTGCTTACCACAAGCTCTAGCACTTGACCTGGCTGGACCACTTGTCGCTCTTCACGTCTCGCTCAACTAGAGTTGCTCTTCGCGATCCCCGCGGGGTGAGCACCGTACCCCTCACAATCTCTTCTCTGAAGCACCGCACAATCTCCTTGCGTGCTTCGACGGAGTCACAAGCCACCAAGCCATCTATGAGGTGGCAACCTCCAAGAGTAACAAGCACCATCGACTTGCAACATGAACACCTAGTGCCACTCTATGCAATCTCTCAATGCAACGCACTAGAATCACTCACTCGCTATTGATTCATATTCTTGCAAGCACAAGTGAGTTAGAGGCTTTCCTAGCACTCCCCAAGCATGGACACTAAGTCCCAAGGGTGCTCTCTACTAGCCAAGGCTGGCCACCACTTCTATTTATAGCCCCAAGGGCTAAACTAGTCGTTGCCTCTTTACTGGTGTTGGGTATTTTAAACGCAAACAGAAAAAATCCGCAAGCGCACGGATACCGATGTAGCCTTCACCCGGGAGTATTCCAGAGTATCGATTTTCCACAGGGAACGTGAGTGTACTAATTAAGATCCAAGATCGCCCAAGGATAACTATATAATTGTTTTTGGTGGGAAGAGAGGAAGTTTCCTGAGAGTTCTCTAGTTGATCTAAGAATCAAGAATTTCTTCAAGATTATCTATATCGGGACATCAGAGCACTAACCACAGAAAGAGATGAGAAGGGGGCTAGGAAGGTCTGACTACGGTCCTACAAACACCGATCCGAACGTGGTGGAATACGTCGACCGTTAGGGCTGTCACTACCCTAGGGCTACCACAACAATCCGTAGGATTGCGTGCAATTCCAGGTAATTGCAAGACTAAACACCACGTCTAATCTATTAATTACTACTCTAGCGTTATAAAGACTAGAGCACTTGATGCAAGCGGGAATCCAATAAATAACTTGAATGTAATTAAAAGTAATTAAAGAACTCAGGAATTATGAATTGAAGAACCTGAAGAACGATGAAGAACGAACCAGATGCTGCAAAAGTATAATGTTGAGGAAGATCCGACAGATCCGGCTCCTCCTCCGCTCTCCTCTTCTCTCTCCCTATTTTCTAGATTACAACTAGAACTAACTAGAACTAGAACTAGAGGAACTAGAACTAGAACTAGATGAACTAGAACTAGAGGTAGAACTAGAAGAACTAGAGGGATCCTCTCTACTTGGATGAAGAATTGAAACCCTAGCTTTGATTCTGTAGAAGAGGTATGATCTCCAGGGGCCAGGGGGGTCTGGTTTTATAGTCCCTTCAAGTGAATCTGGGCCGTCGGATCAAACCGACATTGATCGTGTGGTTTTCCTTGAAGTATTAGGTCGGTGGAGCATGATCCCCGAAGTTCACCCTGATTGGTCCAGGGGGGAGGGCAGGCGCCCTCAGGACTAGGGCGGGCGCCCTGTCTCTGAGGCCTCTCAGCTTCCGCTTTGTTCCCGTGGCTTCTGGAGTCTTCTAGATGATAGAAAATTGCGCGGCACGTTAATATCTCTATGTAAACCCGACGTGTGGGCCTTTCTTCCGTATTTCCTGATAACCCCCTGCAGAAATAGACAAACACCAAAACTTGTGGAATTCTGTCAGATAAAACCCTAAGTCTAGGTGTTGGTTGCATTTGGATCCTTTTCCATGATTAGTTGATGGTTAAATGTGAGCATTAAGGACCGTCAACAAGCTCCCCCAAGCTTAACCTTTGCTCGTCCCAGAGCAAAGATGAACTCAAGAGTTTCTGCAGTGGTTTTATGCCTTAAAGATACACATGCGTTCAAACAAGATCTCATCTCTGGTTAGAGTAAACTGTTAAGACTTAAAACTTACTCATTTACCTTTCACCATGGGACTTGTAACCGTCACTTCTGTCTTGAGTAGTTAAAAGATAGAACGGTCTAGTCAAGCACCATGTCTCTTATTCTTGATCAGCTATAGCTCTGGAGTTTTTGCAGATTTTCAAATAAAACTCAGAGATTCCTTGTATGACTCTCTCTAGTCTCTCTTTTGTGGTATTTCTGGATCCTTACCAAGGCATTAATGGTGTATGCCTTCTCTCAAAGTATGTGGTATTTTTGGTATGAGGCATAGTGACATTGCCTTCTCTCTCACCCTACTCTAATAAGGCTTTTGATATTTGGAGCTCATAGGTGGGAGACAGCTAATACATACTTTCAAGACATTTATTGCATAGTCAAACCATGGATCCAGAAGAACAAGTCAATAAGTCAAATCAAGATGTGCATGTGTGGCGAATGAATGGTATATGGTGATGATGGTGATAACAATGGTGAAAGTCTAATTCTACTTGTGCTCTTTTGAGGGGATACATACCTTTCTTGCTCTTTTGAAACTTTCAAGGAGAATGAGATGCTCTGTATTTTCTTTTTCTTTCTTTTTCTTCTTTTTTTTCTTTTCTCTCAGATGGGTATCTTGTACCCCTAATTCTACTGTCGGACACTTGTCCATTTTTACCTCTCGTCTCACTTTTTCTTCTTTTTTTTTCTTTCGAGGTTCCGGGCACTTGCCCCTTTTTATTTCCTCGTATTCTTCTTTTTTCTCTCTTTTTTTTCTTTAGAGCACTCATCTCATGAGATAGTATAGCAAGTGGTAGTAACAAGATAACTTGAGCATTTATTTCACAGAGAAAAAATAGAAATATTTTTGGCTATTCTCTCCCGGATTAGGAGTAGAATATTTTTGGGTGGTTCTGGAGATGGAAATGGGTATATGTGGATGGTACTTCCAGAGTAGAAGTAGCATGTATGAGTGAACGTGCAAGTGAATCTTGACTTAACCACATGACAAGCTCCTAAGGGTCTACACAGCTTGACCACACTCAATGCTCATAAGCAGTAAAAAGTAAATGTGTGGCTCATAGTCTAGCAAGCATGTATATATGGCTGTGGTAGGAATTTAAACTCTCATCATACAGGAACTCATCATGCAACATTTTAAAGATTTTCAAAGATAAAATTCTCCAGAATTCTAGCATCTCTAGGAACAGATAAACAGCAGCTCAACCTTCCCATATCGTATCCGTTAACGACTTAGACTTTAGATCAAGTACTCTCCCCACAAGTTCAGGTTTAGAGCAAATCTTAATTAATAACAGTCATGCCTAAACTTAAGAGAGATTTCAATTTTAGAACTAATCATGGCAGAGCAACTATTCATCATTTCCATGTGAGAGATTATCATGAGGGTTCATAGCAAACTTTATTTATTTATTTATTTAGCAAACTAAGCAAAGATATATATATAAGCACAAAATGTTTATTTGGGTTTATATGATTATGCATCTTTTTATTATTTGAGTAAAATATAAACGTGAGTAGAACACTTAGCTGGATAAATGGGGGTGCTCTCCCCCAAGCTGGATTTTGACACAATTTCTTCTAATGTAGCTAGCAGCTGGCGGAGGTGTATTTGAATGTCGGCAGCACTCTGTCAGCGATTAGGATATCCTCCGTCGGCTAGACTTCTTTGATCCTTGAATTCTGTGGAGCTCAAATAGACAACAAAGCTTTGTGGAACTAGTTAAGTGTTAGCATAAATATCTAGCATTTATCATGTTGAGCCTCCTCAATAAATGTTACTCATTAGTAGGATCATAATTTTATTTTTATAATTTTATTTTTATAGGACAGGAATATATTTATTTTATTTTTATGCCACCACAGTGAATGTACTTATGGGTTTTATGCCATGAGCATACTCACATGGGGCTTACTATCTTCAACATTTTTATTTTCTTTTCAAGATGATATAAACCTGATTAACTAAGCAAACTATTTTAAATAATTGGAAGGAAAAGGATAACTACCAAGTTTACCTCTTGGCAAGGCGTTCGGTGTTTTTAAGTCCTCCGAACGGGACTCTCCGTTTTCTCAGTCGTTCTGGGATTCGCTGGATGGCGTAGTCGGTGGTTCCGGCGGTGCCTCCTCTTCATGTATAACTATCTTCTCTCTCCACACCTGACACGGTGCTACGGTCTCCTTAGGACAGTTCTGTACAAGTTGTATGTCTTCAGACCTTACCACTTCTCCTTCATAATCCGCCCATTCGTCCTTGATAATTTGTCTACTCTGGTTGCGGTTGCGTCGTCTTCTTCTTGTCCTTACCTGCTTAGAGTCTTTCAACTATGTAGTTAAGGTTAGTAAAATAGTGGCGTACCTTTTTAGAGGGGAAGTGCATGTGGACTCTGCTGGTTCCAATGTAGATGATTGCTTTAACGGTGTTGAGGAACGGTCTTCCAAGGATGATGGGTGGATCGTACTCGTCTTCTCCTATGTCAATAACTTCAACCTTCCGAAATGTTTGATCTGCCATCTGGAGCTGGGTGTATGTCGGTTTTAGGGGCATGGTTCCTAACAGAAGCTGATAGGTGACTGAGTCGTCCTTTTTGGTCAGGAACGGTGACTTAAATAGATGATCTTGACCTCCTTGAACTGCAGTGACATCTTAGCTGACTCGGTCCAGACTTGCTTGTTCCTGTTCCTCCTGTTGGTCCTCTTCCTTGGTTCATGTCGGGAATGCTCTGAGATTGTGTAGTCTTGTTCTTAAAGGAAAATGTCTCATTTCTCCCTTTGATGTAGAAACTGAACTTGGCAGCACTAGCGTAGATGATAGCTCCCGAGGTGTTCAAGAATGGCCTCCCTAGGATGATGGGTGCCCTCTCATTAGTATCAGTCTCTATCACCACGAAGTCTGCTGGGGCGTACAAGGTACCAACTCGTATACAGAGGTTCTTCAATATTCCTTTTGGGAAACTTAGTGTACGGTCTGCAAGCTGCAAACCCATGGTTGTTTCTGATAAAGGATGTGTAAAGAATTTTTCTTAGAGTACCCTGGGCATAATGTTGACGCTGGAGCCAAAGTCGCAGAGTGCTTCTGGGAAGTCCACCATGCCGATGGAGATCGGGATGACGGGACGTCCTGGATTGTATCTCTTAACCGGCAGAAGGTCAGTAATTACTTCCACAACACGGTTACTCCAGTAGTTACATCCTCAAGCATCTCAGGGCAGTGATTGCCTGAGTGTCCAGTATCTCCAGTGTGTTTGTGCTCGTAGATCTAGGTTCTTCACTTGGTGGAGTCTGGGAGTTATAAAAGTCCTTCATATTTTGCTCGAAGTGTACCTGCTCATAGAGACAAGGCAGAGATCAAGTGCATGGGCCCTGTTGGTGGAAAACACCAACAGAACCAAAGTGTATTCGTTCTCTCTAACCTTAAGCATAGTGAGCAAGACAAAGTTGATGGATAATAAGATCATGAGTGTAGTATTTAAACATTTGTCAGCTTAGATTGCTCAACCTTATGGAAAGATAATCTATCTATATATATGTTTTGTTTATATCTTCCAAAGATTGACTGTGCAACATTTTAGCTTATATGATTAGGAGTATGGGATCACAAAGGTGGAAGGACTAAACATGTTAAATCGATTAGGTTGGTTAATCTAGAGTTGTAAATCATACATGTTTGTCTCTTTTATTCATGTGAATGCCAGAACAAAGGAGAAGCTTATAGAAGTGATAGTCAAGTACCTTAAGATGTTACCTTACTTGAAGAGTGATGGTACAGTATCACCTTGTGGAAGCTTTCCTCTCTTAGCGGTTGTGCATTCGTGTTTGTGGCACCCTCCATGGATCATCTCTTATGCCTTCCTTGTGTAAATTGTTAAACTTCATGTGTCTCTCTCTTTGTCTCTAATGTGAGTTTATCTCAGGACTTCCCAGGTCGATATTGAAAGTTTTCCTGCAGGGGTTAGTCCAACAAAATATCCAATATCTACTATAGCATACTATCGGCTCAAAAATCAACCTAGACACCATGTCTAATTTGATTTAGGAGGGCATTTTAACCTAAGCACCATGCTTAATTTAAAACCCCTTGGAAGTAAGAGCATCATTCCTAAACTAAGCACCATGCTTAATTAAGAGATAAATGAAACTACTCCAAACCTAGACATATACTAAAGCAAATAAAGGTAGCATGAGAGCATTTATAGAGATCTACTCAAGTGGAGATAAAGTAGTGTGATTAGTATTTAACAAATTGAGCATGTCTCAATGGTAGGGTCAACCAATATAGCAACATGGCAAAGGATGTTTTTATGTAAAGTACTCCCCCAAGCTTGAATTTTGCAAAATTCAAGTTTGGATGAATTTAATTCAATGTTGTATGATGATTGGTTGTACATACCTTGTGCTTGTCATTCATCCGATCTTCTTGCTCCAATCCTGGAAAGGTTAGTGACAAGAATACCTGAAGGAATATTTTTACAATTATCCTTATATGCTCAATACACAAGTTAATGTTGCAAATAATTAAAAGCTCATGTTACAATCTGATCAGTGCTTGTTTTAGGACACTAAGCTTGTCCTTGGGAAACCATTAATTTATGTCAGCGAAGTGGTTTCCCCTCCAACGCTGACCTATATCAAGATCAACTCAATGAGATCTACAAAATTTATTATAGACATATGCATCGACAACCGCCCTTTTAATGTTTTTATAAATAGAAAGGAAGTGGGGGTTGGAGATCTCGAATGTGGTGATGTTGGAGAGACCAATGGATTGTGAAGATGTTGCATATGAGCATAGAGCAAATGAAGTGGCTATGAAATAAATTCCATGCTTATTAATGCTTAGAGTGAAATCCATGTGGTGTGGTGAAAATGGTAAGGTGAGTGTGGTAAAAAAGGAAAAGAAAAAGGATACACGGACGACTTGGTTCGAAACTAGCACAGCTACCGTTCCCCGGCAACGGCGCCAGAAAGCTTGTTGGGTATTTTAAACGCAAACAGAAAAAATCCGCAAGCGTACGGATACCGATGTAGCCTTCACCCGGGAGTATTCCAGAGTATCGATTTTCCACAGGGAACGTGAGTGTACTAATTAAGATCCAAGATCGCCCAAGGATAACTATATAATTGTTTTTGGTGGGAAGAGAGGAAGTTTCCTGAGAGTTCTCTAGTTGATCTAAGAATCAAGAATTTCTTCAAGATTATCTATATCGGGACATCAGAGCACTAACCACAGAAAGAGATGAGAAGGGGGCTAGGAAGGTCTGACTACGGTCCTACAAACACCGATCCGAACGTGGTGGAATACGTCGACCGTTAGGGCTGTCACTACCCTAGGGCTACCACAACAATCCGTAGGATTGGGTGCAATTCCAGGTAATTGCAAGACTAAACACCACGTCTAATCTATTAATTACTACTCTAGCGTTATAAAGACTAGAGCACTTGATGCAAGCGGGAATCCAATAAATAACTTGAATGTAATTAAAAGTAATTAAAGAACTCAGGAATTATGAATTGAAGAACCTGAAGAACGATGAAGAACGAACCAGATGCTGCAAAAGTATAATGTTGAGGAAGATCCGACAGATCCGGCTCCTCCTCCGCTCTCCTCTTCTCTCTCCCTATTTTCTAGATTACAACTAGAACTAACTAGAACTAGAGGAACTAGAACTAGAACTAGATGAACTAGAACTAGATCTAGATGAACTAGAGGTAGAACTAGAAGAACTAGAGGGATCCTCTCTACTTGGATGAAGAATTGAAACCCTAGCTTTGATTCTGTAGAAGAGGTATGATCTCCAGGGGCCAGGGGGGTCTGGTTTTATAGTCCCTTCAAGTGAATCTGGGCCGTCGGATCAAACCGACATTGATCGTGTGGTTTTCCTTGAAGTATTAGGTCGGTGGAGCATGATCCCTGAACTTCACCCTGATTGGTCCAGGGGGGAGGGCAGGCGCCCTCAGGACTAGGGCGGGCGCCCTGTCCCTGAGGCCTCCCGGCTTCCGCTTTGTTCCCGTGGCTTCTGGAGTCTTCTAGATGATAGAAAATTGCGCGGCACGTTAATATCTCTATGTAAACCCGACGTGTGGGCCTTTCTTCCGTATTTCCTGATAACCCCCTGCAGAAATAGACAAACACCAAAACTTGTGGAATTCTGTCAGATAAAACCCTAAGTCTAGGTGTTGGTTGCATTTGGATCCTTTTCCATGATTAGTTGATGGTTAAATGTGAGCATTAAGGACCGTCAACAACTGGGCAAAAGTCGTGAGCACCGGACTCAATGTAGGTAGCACCGGACGCTGGAACAGTGCGTCCGGTGCTCTAGAAACAGCCACGTGTCACTAACCGTTTGAAATCGACCGTTGCCGCCAATGGCTAGCACACGCACGCGCGTATGGAACAGTAGCACCGGACGCTCTGTTGCTTCACACCAGACGCGTCCTGTGCGCAGCGGACGCATATGCAGAGAGCAACGCAAACTTGCAGCAGCACCGGACTCTCAGCGTCCTGTGACACCGGAATCGTCCTGTGCGCACCGGATCCGTACGCAGAGAGCAACGCAAACTTGCAGCAGCACCAGACTCTCAGCGTCCTGTGACACCGGACTCGTCCTGTGCGCACCGGACTCTCAGCGTCCTGTGCCACCGGACTCGTTCTGTGCGCACCAGACTCTCAGCGTCCTGTGCCTGCAGTTCAACTTGTTAGGTTGCTAACTTCTAGCTCCGAACTCCGAATTCGATGATCTTGGACATTCTGGAAAGCTTACTTAGAGTGCTATCCAATCTATACTAATACTCAATCCATATTAAAATGGATCAAAGCAGTATTCCAATCTAAAAGCCTTCTCTCTCTTCTCCAAGTTGAACAAAATCAACTCCAACACCTTCTCCTTTGCAAATGTGCCAACACCACCTATTGTACACCACCATGTGTAAGTGTGTTAGCATTTTCACAAATATTTTCCCAAAGGAGATAGCCTCTCAAACTTGCCACGCCACTCGATCCTAACACGTATGCAAAGTTAGATCGCTCAAGTGGCACTAGATGACCGATATGCAAACAAGTTTGCCCCTCTTGATAGTACGACCATCTATCCTAAATCCGGTCATAAACTTCTCTACACACCTATGACCGGTGAAATGGAAATGCCCTAGGTTATACTTTTGTCTTGCGCTTTCCATTCCATCTCCTCTAATGTTGATGCAACACATGCACCAACCAATCACCAAAAGATATGATCCACTTCATATCATCATGTGACCATATTGGTTCATGGATCTTGACCTCACTTGCTCTTCACCGTTGCCTCGGTCCATCGGCGCCAAGTCTTGCTCAAGCTTCACCGTCACACACGGTCCCTCGCTTCAAAGCCTCCGACTTGCCCTTCACTCTTGCAACCGGTCCATCAAGCCAAGCCTCATCTTGATCTTCTCCACCTTGGTCACATGACTCCATGTCATGTCTCATGTGCAATGAGCTCCTCCATCATCACATCATCACCTGTGGACTAATCTCCTGTGTATCTCACATAAACACTATTAGTCCACCTAAGTTGTCACTCAATTACCAAAACCAAACAAGGATCTTTCAATCTATCCCTTTTTGGTAATTGATGACAACTCTACAAAGATATGAAAATTAAGCTTTTTCAATCTAGCACTTCACATAAGTGTAAATTGCTAACTTGGTTTGGATTTTATGCTACTTATCCAACATTTAAGCTTTATGTCAAAATTTGGATAACCACCATAAAACCCTACTAAGTGCTAAGGTGTATAGAATAAACCATTGTAGCTCGATACCAAAATCGATAGCATTTGAAGCATTCAATTGTAGACCATCCTTAGCACCATGTGTAGCTAGACAACAAAAACACTAGAAACCCTGTGAGATCAACATTAAGAGCAAGGGTCTTGTCTTTACATGAAGAACACAAGTCTAGCTACCAACCTATGCATGCTAGTTATCATATCATCAATCAAGTTCTATAACTAGCATACACCACACAAGCATGCATATTGAATTTAAAACTTATGCAATGCAAGCAAGCACATGAGTATGCACATATCAAATGCAAACAATCAATGAGCTTGCTCCCCCTACTTGTGTGCTTCTCTTTTGTCCAAGAATTTTGATCCATCATCTTTTCTTTTAATGTTGCTCCCTTGTCCATGTCCATGCAACTTCCCATCTTTTGATGTCCAACTTATCCCATGATCATATCTTTGTTCCAACTTCTCCCCCTTTGTCATCAATTTCCATAAAAGGTATGTTATACCAATTAAATCACTTGATATCAATTGTAAAAATGTGAATCTCATTGTGACAAAAAATTGCATTGGGATAGATGGTTGAGGCTTGAATCTTGCATTTTTTATGGACATCACCATGTGTTGGAATGACATTACTTGAATTGCCCTTGAGATACCACATAGGATCTTTGACCTTGATGCCATTTGGTGGGGCACTCCCCCTATGTCATAGCATGGGTCATTCACTTGTCAATCTTGTTGGTGATGGAACTTTTCTTTGCTTGATGATCACTTAAAGTTGAGGATCACTTGTGGAACCACCTTCTTGTATGACAGATACCATATGTATAAATGTGATATTTGGAATATCTTGTCCGATATCATATTGGATTCTTCTATCAATTAAGGTCTTCTAGTATGGAACCACTTGTTTGCTATCTTGAACATTTTCTATCATCATCATGAGTACCATTTGTAGGATACCAATTGAAGAAACAATTAAGTCTAGATATCCATTTGCATTGTTGTCTTGTTCTTGTACTCTAATCATCATGAGCTTCTAATTGTTGACTTGAACTATGTTGATTTGCCTAAGCTTCAAAGTCCGGTTTGAACCAATGACAACCTTTTTCACACCTCACATTAAGGGTTATCTTGCCAATGTTGTACTTGTCACTTGTTAACAATCCAAAATAGATCAAGTAGTTGGGTTCACTAGCTCATGAATAAACTCATATACATACCACTAGATCAACTAATCATTCAAGCAATAGTGGTAGGTTATGAATTTAAAACTTTTCATTTGTCATGCATGATCCTATGAAGCATGTACTATATGCACTAACCGCATACTAGTAAAGGATGAAATGATCATGCACATTACAATGATACCTTTGCTATCTTGGAGTAGAGGATAGTCAATAAGATTCCAATTTAGCTCCAAATAGCAATGTGAAGTCCAACTATAAGCTTGGTGAAGACCAATTATAAATGCCAATTGATAGATCAAATCTTCACTCATATGAATAGAGAACCACTTCTTGATCAAGTGCACTATCTTGTTGTGGTTGGCTTGCTTTTTCTTTTGACCATTGCTTGCATGAGAGAACTAATAAGAATATCACTTGAACATCATGACTAGCTCTCTTTTGGGTGTTGCTTGCTCTCTTTATCAATCCTTTTGATTGCTTCAACTAAGTATCTGAAATGTCCTTTAGATCACCACTTCCATGTTAGCCTTCCAAGCACCACACTTGGTTTACCCACTCCTCGGGCGGCACACCCCTCACATAGGGAGAAGTGACCTCTCTCCAAAGAACTATTTTTGATACTTACTTGAATTGCTTTGATTGATTGATTCAAGTGATGGTCTTAATATGATGAATATCTGTGAACCCTTCTTTAAGTCCTTTTCTTTCTACTTGTTTAAGTTCTTTTTCTTTTTTAAATAATCTCCAATAGTCACTAGAACTTAAACTTCATCTTCATCTTGAGTTTGATCTTGATCTTCAATTTGAGTACTAAAAGTGTACACCAAGTACATTTCACAACCAAATGCCCTTGTACTCATTACTTGTCATGCTTATAGATCAATTCAAAACCAAACTTAGGTGCCTCAAACACTTTTAAACATGTTTCCAACTTGAGGACCTTTCAATTGAAGTGACTCTAGATCAATCCAATAATTGTCACTTTTCTGGCAGATTCTGTACCCTTTAAAGAAATATGGATATCTCACAATGTACAGATCCAAATACCACGAAATTTGGCATAGGTGTGATTCACTAAGTCATCTAGCAGCTGTAAAAATTTGAGCTTCATTTGACTTCTAGATTGCTACCAGATTTCAATTCTTCCACCACTGCTACATGCTGAAATCTGCTGCACTATAGCTGATAAGATCCACTCCAAAACCGAAGTATCCCTTATCCAATTCTCATGATATTTGTACAGCATCTTCTATGATACTTGTACAGCATGCATACCAAATTTCAAGCCATTCCAAATAGATTTTATCACATAAACTTGGACTTGATCACTGCTAGCTCAGATTTTCAATATTTAGACAGATTTCAAGCAATTGAGCTACACTTGTTCAATTTGAATCAAACTTGAAATCAACTTGATTGAATACATTCACAAGACATATATACATTCAATCCACTTTGTAAATGTTATCTTATGAACTTATCCAACTCAAATCAATCCAAACTTGATTACTAATCATTTAATCCATTCAATCATCTTATAGCAAGCAACATTGCATATTTATCCAATTCAATCAACTCATATGCACCCAAATGAATGTGATCAACAAAGATATACCTTGGTTAGCTAATGATCATCTAATCAGCAAACTTCAAATTATGTATTTGCAAGCCATCAAATGATCCAATAAATCACCACAACTTGAATGTGACACTTGTATGTTGTAGCACATTTGGACTTCACTATCTTGTCATGGCATTGGGTTTGGATGTGCACTAGGCTTCAATACTTGACTCAAACATATGATGAACAATTATAGAATCAATTGAATGAAGCCTCCAATGCCGATGGTACCTACAAACAATCATCCACTTTTTGATGGTATCCAAACTAGTTTGAGTCCTTTCAAGTTAGGAGCAACATACTTAGGCGAAGCCTTAGTATGACTAGCGGGATGTTTTACAATAGTAACCATAGAGGTACCATCGCCATCCTTTCTAAGCATATTAGTATCATCAATTGAAATAGACTTAGAATTATTACCTAGGGGACATGAACGAGCCATGTGTCCCTTTTCCCGGCATAAGTAGCAACTTCTCTTTGATTGAGCCTTTTCTTCCTTGCTCATGTGTTGCTTCTCATTACCTTTCCTCCTGAAAGTTGCTTGAGCCTTCTTCTCAAGCTTGGTAGGACACTTCGAGGCAAAGTGTCCATCATCCTTGCTCATCATCTTAGCATCTTGGATTTGCATTGGATGCCTTACTCTCCCACCCCTTCTTGTTTTCTTCTTCTTCATCATCAAGTCATCACCATCATGGTTGATCTTGACTTGAGCTTGGGGTGTCTTCTCTTGCTCAACTTGTGGCTTAGGTTGAGGCTCTTCTTGTTGCTTCACCAATTGCTTGGTTGGGCACATTGAGGTGAGATGACCCCATGTGCGGCACTTGAAGCACTTGACATGCTTGAGCCTCTCTTCTTCTTTCATCTTCTTGAGCTTCTCTTTGTTTGGGCAACCATTAGCAAGATGTCCCACTTCATGGCACCGATAGCACATGAAATGAGAAAGCTTTCTCTTTTCTTGATTTCTTTTGCCCTTTGTCATCTTCTCCTTGAAGCCAAGGCCACACTTGTCACCATAGATTCTTTGAGTCTTCAATATATGCTCAAAGGTGACTTTTGAATTATAGCACCTCTCTAGCTTGTTGCTCAAATTCTTCACTTGTTCATTGAGCTTATTGTTCTTCTTCAAAAGGTTAGTCTCACAAGACGTAGAAGTAGAACAAGCATCTAAATGTGAAGAACATGGCATAGATAATAAATCATCACAAGAGGTGGATACATGCTTCTTGCCTACATCACAAGGGTTAGTAACAATATGTGATTGATCATTTGACCCAAGTGATAAGCTCTCACTAGTTTTAGTTTATTCATTAGAAAGCCTCTTAGTGAGAAAAACATGATCTTTTACTCAGTTATCATGAGCAACACAAAGTTCCTTATGAGTCAATTTTAGCTCCTCATGTGAACAAGTAGTAACATAAAGTAGACGCTTTTGTTATTCACATGTGGTCTTTAGAAATGAGTTTTTGTTTTTCAATTTACTTGTTTTTGCCATC
The DNA here is from genome assembly GCF_000003195.3 of Sorghum bicolor. Classification (NCBI taxonomy): domain Eukaryota; kingdom Viridiplantae; phylum Streptophyta; class Magnoliopsida; order Poales; family Poaceae; genus Sorghum; species Sorghum bicolor. Next base: position 29,509,209 of record NC_012875.2, read on the forward strand.
TCATTTCTTAAAGCTTTGGTGAGTCTACATACAAGCTCAAAATTTGGATCATCACAATCAACAATCACACCTCCAATAGATACCTTGCCGTCACCATGAGACATGGAGGAATGTGATGAAGTGGATGAGCTTGTAGAAGCATCACTCTCATAGCCATCATCTTCATCCTCACTTGACCATGAGGTGGAGCAATCCTCCACAACCGCCATGTTCTGGTCATGCTCAACATCCTCACGTGCATCCACCTTTGGCACATCATCTTCTTTGGTGATCGCCCCATATTTCTCATTGAGATAACTCCAAATCTCATGAGCGGACTTCATATCCATGATCTCACCAAATATGTAATCTTTCATGGATGAATAGAAGATGTTAGTAGCTTGGTAGTCGAGATGTAGACATTTCTCTTGTGCTTGAGTTAGATTCTCTTCATCCAACACATGAGAAAAGCCTACATCTACCATCCACCACATTTGAGGAGAAATAAACTTAAAATTGCATGTCATCCAATTTCTCCACTGTGCAAAGTGTGTGCCATCAAAAATGTGTGGACACTGATACCACTCTCGGGTCGGTGAAGACCACAAATGAGAAACCTGACTCTGATACCACTTGAAGGGTCGAGATGGCAGACTAGAGGGGGGGTGAATAGTCCTTTCTAAAAATTATTACGCCGGCTAACCGAAACAAATGCGGAATTAAAACTATCGGTCTAGCCAAGACTACACCCCTCTATCTAAGTTCTCTGGCACCTTGAAAAGATCCTAAACAAGCAAGCAAGGTGCTACCTTAGCAAGAGCTCACCTAACCAATTCTAGGAGCAAGGTCACAAAAACCTATGCCACTAGTACTTTGCAAAACGGGGAGCTCCTACACAACTAGTAAGCAAAAGCACAAAGCTCCTAAGCTCACTAGCAATGCTCAATAACAAGGCAACCAATGCCAAATTAGAGAGCGCAAAATACTTAGCTACACAAACTAAGCAATGTGACTAACAAGGTTACACAAACCAAATTATTCACGCAAGGGAACTACTTCTAGCTACAGAAGCAAGAAGGTAACTAGCAAGCTACACAAGCTAAATAAATACAAGAGCAACTACACAAGCACAAGTATATGAATGTACGAACAAGCTTGTCTTAGGGACTTGCAAACCAACGGGAAGAACAATGTTGCAACGATGATTTTCTCCCGAGGTTCACTTGGTTGCCACCAAGCTACGTCCCCGTTGAGACAAGCTCCAAGGTTGCCGCCGGTCCTCTTGCTAGTGGTGACCCGCAAGTCACACTCTCCCACGTGGAGTGCTTACCACAAGCTCTAGCACTTGACCTGGCCGGACCACTTGTCGCTCTTCACGTCTCGCTCAACTAGAGTTGCTCTTCGCGATCCCCGCGGGGTGAGCACCGTACCCCTCACAATCTCTTCTCCGGAGCACCGCACAATCTCTTTGCGTGCTTCGATGGAGTCACAAGCCACCAAGCCGTCAAGGAGGTGGCAACCTCCAAGAGTAACAAGCACCACCGGCTTGCAACACGAACACCTAGTGCCACTCTATGCAATCTCTCAATGCAACACGCTAGAATCACTCACTCGCTATTGATTCACACTCTTGCAAGCACAAGTGAGTTAGAGGCTTTCCTAGCCCTCCCCAAGCATGGACACTAAGTCCCAAGGGTGCTCTCTACCAGCTAAGGCCGGCCACCACTTCTATTTATAGCCCCAAGGGCTAAACTAGCCATTGCCCCTTCACTGGGCAAAAGTCGTGAGCACCGGACTCACTGTAGGTAGCACCGGACACTGGAACAGTGCGTCCGGTGCTCTAGAAACAGCCACGTGTCACTAACCATTTGAACTCGACCGTTGCCGCCAACGGCTAGCACATGCACGTGCGTATGGAACAGTAGCACCGGACGCTCTGCTGCTTCACACCGGACGCGTCCTGTGCACACCGGACGCATACGCAGAGAGCAACGTAAACTTGCAGCCGCACCGGACTCTCAGCGTCCTGTGACACCGGACTCGTCCTGTGCGCACCGGACCCGTACACAGAGAGCAACGCAAACTTGCAGCAGCACCGGACTCTCAGCGTCCTGTGACACTGGACTCGTCATGTGCGCACCGGACTCTCAGCGTCCTGTGCCACCGGACTCGTCCTGTGCGCACCGGACTCTCAGCGTCCTGTGCCTGCAGTTCAACTTGTTAGGTTGCTAACGTCTAGCTCCGAACTCCGAATTCGATGATCTTGGACATTTTGGAAAGCTTACTTAGAGTGCTATCCAATCTATACTAATACTCAATCCAAATCAAAATGGATCAAAGCAGTATTCCAATCTAAAAGCCATCCTAATGTCCGGAGAACACCGAAAGACTTCTCTCTCTTCTCCAAGTTGAACAAAATCAACTCCAACACCTTCTCCTTTGCAAATGTGCCAACAGCACCTAGTGTACACCACCATGTGCAAGTGTGTTAGTATTTTCACAAATATTTTCCCAAAGGAGTTAGCCTCTCAAACTTGTCATGCCACTCGATCCTAACACGTATGCAAAGTTAGATCACTAAAGTGGCATTAGATGACCGATATGCAAACAAGTTTGCCCCTCTTGATAGTACGGCCATCTATCCTAAATCCGGTCATAAACTTCTCTACACACCTATGACCGGTGAAATGGAAATTCCCTAGGTTATACTTTTGCCTTGCGCTTTCCATTCCATCTCCTCCAATGTTGATGCAACAAAGTCACCAACCAATCACCAAAAGATATGATCCACTTCATATCATCATGTGAGCATATTGGTTCATTGATCTTGACCTCACTTGCTCTTCACCGTTGCCTCGGTCCATCGGCGCCAAGTCTTTCTCAAGCTTCGCCATCACACGCGGTCCCTCGCTTCAAAGCCTCCGACTTGCCCTTCACTCTTGCAACCGGTCCATCAAGCCAAGCCTCATCTTGATCTTCTCCACCTTGGTCACATGACTCCATGTCATATATCATGTGCAATGAGCTCCTCCATCATCACATCATCTCACATGTGGACTAATCTCCTGTGTATCTCACATAAACACTATTAGTCCATCTAAGTTGTCACTCAATTACCAAAACCAAACAAGGACCTTTCAAGGGTTAATCGGCTGAGCTGTCGATGCTTGATTCTAGAAGTCAACTTGCATATGACCTTGCTGAATTCTTGTAGCCCGATGGTTCTGCTGAACTGTATGCTGAATAGCTAACTGTCCTGACCAACCATTATTAGAATTCAGAAACCAAGAACCAAGAACCAAACCGAAATTACCTGGTACCAAACCGAAAAATACCGAAACCAAAAAATTCAGTTTCCATTCGGTTCCCGTTTCTCAGGTACCGAAATTACCGAGGTAAATTCGGTTCTGGGCCTCGGTTTACCAAAGTACCGATCCATGGTACCGAAATATGGAGGAGGCCCAGCAGCAGCCCACATAAGCTTATCCTCTCGGCCTCGGGGTCTCGGCTGATAGTGAAACCCTAGTCGTCCTCGCTCATCACTCCTCAGTCACTCACGCAGCACCGGCAGCCGCCGCTGTAGATCCACAGTCGCCTGGACCCGACGGCCGATGCGATGCTCCTCGCGGCCGACCCATCCTCGTGACTCTCACTCACAGGCAGCTCACACTCGGAGGGAGCTCGCGTCGTGACCTCGCAGTCTCACACAAAGCCCCAGAGTGCACGCACGCACGCCAACACAGCAGCCTGCCTGGTGCCCGCTAGGCCACCACCGCCCCCGTCCTCGCGCAAAGCCCCAGAGTGCCAGCGCCATGCGCCGCAGCCCGCCAGACGCCCATGGAGCCACCCACCGCACCGCCTGTCCTTGCGCCAGTGCTGCATCTGCCCGCTCGTCCTCGTGTAGTTGCCTGCTCGTCCTCGCAGCTCGCGCAGCGCTGCAACCGCTCGCCGCCCGTACGTCCTCGCGCAGAGCTACAGCATGGTCATGGGTCATCGGTCGCCTCCGACGCGGATCCAGCAAACCAACAACAACAGCTACTTCCATCGCTTCCTGCGATGTAAGTATGATTTGAGTAATTTGGTTAAATTTCTTCCTGCTTTCTAGTTCCTAGTCTCCTACTACTTCAGTACTTCCATTGCTTCCAAAGAACAGAGCAATTTGGTCATCTAGATGACTAATGTTTATTTTGAATTCACTTGACAATTTGACATACAGATGTCTCAACCTGAGGATGACATTGACAAACAAGTCACTGATTGGTCGCTCGATCATGAAGGGTGTTACAATGTTGACGGGGCTGCTGGTGATGATGGGAATGAGAAGGAGAAGGATGTTGCTGCTGCTGATGGAGAGAAAGAGAAAGAGGTCATCGATCTAGATGGTGAGGAGGGCAAGCAGAGAAAGGAGATGTCATCTAGATCTAAAATTTGAGAGCACTTCATCAAAATCAAAGAAAACAGTGTGGTGGTGAAGGGAAAGTGCAAGTATTGCAATGCCGAGATCAAAGCACATCCAGTTCTTAATGGTACGTCTGGTATGCGTAAGCATTTTGGCATTTGTAGGAGTAATCCTCATAGATCTAGTGATGATGCAACACAAGATGTTTTGCAAGTTAATGAAGGAACTAGTGTAGGCACTTGGAAGTTTGACCCAGAATTGCTTAGGTCTGCCTTTGCTGAATTTATAATAGAAGAAGAGGAGCCATTGCATTTGGTGAAAAACCTAGTTTTAGGAAGTTCATATCTATTGCTTGTCCTCGTTTCACTTTTCCATCTAGAAGGACATGTACTAGGGACGCCGAGCAATTATATTTTGAGCAGAAAGCTAAACTAAAAATGTTATTTGAGGAGACAAATGAATAGTTTGAAAACTAGCATAGCAGATGGGAAGTACCTTCATAAGAGATGTGCTGCACATATAGTTAATTTGATCATGCAAGATGGTTTGAAAGAAATAGATAATTCTATCAAGTGTATAAGGGCTGCCATTAGATTTGTCAGGGCTGGTACATCTAGATTGGTAAAATTTAAAGAGATTGCTCAATTGGTGAAAGTGGACAGCAAGGCATTCTTGAACCTTGATATATGCACAAGGTGGAATTCAACACATGTTATGCTAGCAGCTGCCTGTACATATGAAAAGGTGTTTGCAAGATATCCAGAGGAAGATCCATACTATACAATTGAATTGCTTAGTGAGATTAAGCCGGGAGTTCCAGGTCCAGGAGTTCCTGATGACCACAATTGGGAAAATGCAAGAAAATTAGCTGAGTTTTTGAAGCATTTTGCCAATATAACAAGACGTGTTTCAGCGTCCTTAAGTGTGACTGCTCACACTTACTTTCATGAGATTTTAGAGGTCAATGCTTTGGTGAATGAGTGGCTGAGTAATGCTGATTTTGACCAACAAGACATGGGGAAGAGAATGAAAGACAAGTATGACAAGTATTGGGGGCAGTGGCATGATAATTTGGGCTTGCAAAATGAGAAGGGAAAAGGAAAGGAGAAGGAGAAGGAAAATATTAACTTGCTGATTTTTGTTGCTGTTGTACTTGATCCTAGGTACAAGCTTTCACAGTATGTAGAAATTGCAATAGAGGACATGTACGGCGAGGGTGTTGGGACGAAAGTTTGGGCTGCTATTACCAAGTGCTTGCATGATCTTTTTGAAGAATATAGGGTTAAGAATTCTTCCCCAATTTATGTCAACCCTGAACCAAATGATTCAACCCAATCTAAACAAGGTGGAGATAGTCCTAGAAAGGCGAGGAGTAACATTGTAAAGAGGATGAAGTTGAATAGTGGAATAGGCAGTTCCAGTAGGGGTAGCAGGACTGACTTAGATAGGTATTTGGCTGAAGAGTGTGAAGAAGATGTCAAAAAGTTTGATATTCTTGCTTGGTGGAAGGGCAAGTCCACTAGATTTCCCATACTTTCTAAATTAGCTCGTGATGTGCTCGCTATCCAAATCTCTACTGTTGCTAGTGAATCAGCCTTTAGCACAGGTGGGCGTGTACTGGATGATTTTAGGGCTTCACTCACTCCATTTATGGTTGAAGCACTTGTTTGTACTCAAGATTGGCTTAGAAGGGCAACTCCCATCCCGATGTCAGAAAATACAGAAGAGTTAGCTACACTAGAAGATGGTAATACCTTTATGGCTCTGTCATTTCTTTTGCTTGCTGTTTTCATCAATGAAAAAATTACTTATTGCATCCACATTTTATTCAATTTTAGAATTAATTCAAGAGTTCAAGGACCTAGCCATTATTGACGGCCATGCTGCCAAGTCACAAATTCAAGGTAGCAAAAGGAGGATGGTTACCGCCACCAACATCAAGTCCCAACCAACAAAATCCTCCAACCCCAAAGCAAGCAGCAAGTCCTCCAAGCCTACATCTAAATGACCATGTGAGCCTACCAGTGCTTTGAATGTTGCTGCCTGCTGGTCCTAATACTTGTGCTGCTGCTGCCTGCTGGTCTTTCTTGTAATCTTGTGGCCTGCTCATTTGGATTTGTATCACTCTATTGTAATATGTACTTAGTACTAAGTATGGTTGTATTGTTTGGATGTTTTGTGGACATCTATATTATGTATTTGTGGTTATCTATCATATAGTCTTGTGGATTTTTATATGTATAATTTTAGTACTCTTATTCTATAAGATATCATGTTGAATCAAAATTGCCATTTAAACCTAGTGTTACATGCTGCTGAAATCTGTTCGGTAAATTCGGTAAATACCGGAACCGAACCGAATTTACTGATACCGAATTTCCTCGGTACCGAGTTTTTCTAGGAACCGAACGGTACCTACTTTCTCAAGAACCGAATTTGCATAGGAACCAAAGTACCAAACCGATCGGTTCGGTAATACCGAATGCCCAGAGTTTGCCGATGGTTGGTAACTTGTTGACATTGTGGGATAACAATTGGCATAACCCACTTGAGGCATGAACTGCACCGCAGGTTGACTCATAGCAGGAGCCTTCTATTGCATCGGCAGCAAACTTGCCGATGAACTTGCACTGGGTGCTTGAAACAAAGGCATCTGGAAACCTCCTGAAATTGGTTGCGTAGTAGTCGATGTAGCATATTTAGGTACCTGAGTCATTGGTGAAACTGGAACAGTTGCTGTCATAGGAGCTTTTCGTGCTGCATCAAATAATTGAGGCAACCCAGAGCTGATGGCAGACAACTCCGGAGGCATACCATATCCCCACCAATTAGCAGAAATCTGACTATTCTGAGATACAAGCCATGGCATAGCTGATACTGATAGATCTGTATAGAGTTGAAGTCGTCCTCCTTAAAGCACTGGATCTGATCTTACCAATGTAGATTGAACGTTAGGCAAACTTGCTGAAACTAGAGGAGAAGTAACTTTTGTACCCACAACGGCTGAGGGAGCCGATGGAGCACTGACCGATGCCAGTCCTGGTTGGTGATAAGCTAGCCCAGCATAAAGTGGTGGTGCTTGCCCTTCTTTAAAACTTTGAACCGCAGCATTGTAAACAGTATTGGACAACACATTGGAGTGGTTAATCAAGGCATGATTTATTGCAGAATTAACCATTTCTTGAAGTTTACCAGGACTAGAATCAAAGGTAACATGCCGAGGCAATGGCAGATCCTACTTTTGTATGACTTCTCCGCTCCTACTCAAGCTGAATGATTTCAGGCAGAGTTGCATGTAATCCTCCATAGCCTTTTCCATAGCTTGCCTCTGCTCCTCCATAAGACCAGCTTCTAATACTGTGATGACATTTTCCGCATCGATGTCAGGATTCAACAAGTGGATGATGTCTGTGGGGGTATAAACCCCTATACCCTCATGGGCCTATATGGGCCGCACCATCAGAGGTGGCTCGGCCCACAAGATGAAGACGTGCGGCGCACGACTGGTCGGCGTGCACCGCAAGGCTACAAGATTTTGTACCAAATAGGATACTTTGCTTGTAACTCTGTCCCTTCAGGATATATAAGGAGGGGCAGGGGTCCCCTAGAGGACAAGTCATACACATACGATTCTCTCAACACAAATCAATACAACCAGACGCAGGACGTAGGTATTACACCAACTCGGCGGCCGAACCTGGATAAAAAGCTTGTCCGAGTCTTGCGTCACCATCGAGTTCGTAGTTTGCGCACCGTCTACCGATAAACTACTACCGTGGGTATACCCCAAGGTAGACTGCCGACCAGCTTTCGTCGACAGTGGCGCGCCAGGTAGGGGGTGTGCGTGCAACTTTTCCGGCGAACAAGATGGTCACGATCCCAGCTTCCGCGACCGTGCCTGAAGGCCTCACGTTCACCGTTGGCCAGATCACGTGGACGACGTGCAGCGGCGGCCTCACGACCACGGTTTCGAAAGAGACCCAGATCCAATCTGAGATCACGCCGTCTCCGACCACACACGTGGCGGCACCGAGCGCCCGACCACCGTTCCCGCTCTACAAGGGAAAGAAGATCGACAGCTCGGACCTTCTCCAAGCGCTTGATCGCGCTGACTCCAAGCTACTCGAAGTTTCCCAACTAGTAGACGGAGTTCTGCATCGGCCCGACCAAGCTGCTCCAGCGGATTTTTTCAAATCCCGCCGGCCAACTCGTGTCGCCACACACGAACGGCTGGGAACGTCTCTGACGATAACCTCAACACCCTCAGGACGATCCGTCGAGCTCAAGAAGGAAGATTATCCTTGCGGCCTGAACAACTCGGCCTCTGTTTACTCACAGCACACCCAATCCGTTTTCAGCAAGGCGGGTTGGTCGCCGACAAGGAACGATCGTCACTACATCAACATGGTGACAATCCGAGAACTACGGGACGGCCAGGTTTCCAGCACCAACTCAAGCACCGGTTCCGTCCCCACCGAGGTTATAAACACCGAAGACGAGGACTACGACCTGGATTTTCCTTCACACCCTCCGGGTTTCCCCCGATTCCCGATATTTCCCCCCCGGCGAGGAGATATTGTGTTCAATGTCAGCGCCGACGAACCGGTCGTTGATGGAGAAACAGATGACCAGAGGCAACTCTGCGAACAGCGCAACACCGATCGCGCCCGACGACGCGCAGACGAGCAACAACAAATGCCACCAAATAATCTCAACGATGCCTTTGACATGGTCGGGGACCAGCCAGTCTACAAAACGCCAAGCGCCAACGTGGCTGTCGCCATGGCTAACCTAGATCGGCTTCCTGATACCCCCGAGTGCCAGCGAGTCCGGACCAGCATCCGAGCACACCTGATCGCTGCAATGGGACAGACAGCCACTCTGCTCAAGAGAGTCCAGGACGTCTCTTATACGGAAGCCGCCTCCGACCAGACTAATCGTAGCCGGGCCTCACCGTCTCCCAGCAGGCGTCCCCGCAGCCGCTCTCCCGACAATCGTCGAAAGGACTCACGGCGCGACGATGGTGGTCGGGACGCCGACGGTCGCCGCAAGCAGAACCGCGTACGCAGCCAAGAAGTAAACCAGCACAGGGATCTCCGCCACAACATCCCTCCCAAAGATGCCCGGGACCGCATCAACAGGCGCGCCACAGAGAGAGCAGTCGACGAAAACCTGCGCCGCATCGAGTACGATGCAACGCACGGTCCTCCGGGCCTAAGACAGTTCTCCTCACACCTCCGCCAGGTCGTGTGGCCCCACAATTTCAAGCTCGAAAAACTTAAAAAATACGACGGCAAGGAAAATCCAGAGAACTGGATCACCCTCTATGAAATCGCCGTCCGATCAGCGGCAGGGGATGAGCACGTCATGGCTAACTACTTCCCCATAGTCCTCGACCAGGCTGGTCATCAGTGGCTTCTTGGCTTGCCCGAGGACTCCTTCGACTCTTGGGAAGAGCTACACCAGGCTTTCATCGACAACTTCATCGCCACATGCGAGCAGCCTAGAAACAAGTATGACCTTGAAAGGATAAGAGACAGGAAGAACGAACCTCTGCGCGATTACATCCGACGATTCTCGAATATGCGCCTCAAAATCCCGAAGATTTCCCATGACGAGGCCATCTCAGCCTTCATCAAGGGCCTGCGTTTCCACGAAGCGATGAGGAACAAGCTGTTGCGTAAACGTCCAACAACGGTAGCAGAGCTCCTCGCCACGGCCAAAAATTACGCCGATGCCGACGACGCAGAAAAACTAATCCGAGACGATGCGAGAGGTCCCGACCAGCCTCCCCGGCGAGATGACGGTCGTGGTCGCTACGACAGCAGAAACCACCGCCGCTCCGACAACCGCGATCACCGAGAGGGTTGGGATCGGCGGCGCGACAACCGCGACGATTTCAGAGGAAAGCGCCCTCGCGACTACGACCACGAAGTAAACACGGTCAAGCGTCCCAACGGACGACGGGACTACCAAGAAGACTACAACAAAACATTGAAGGGACCATGCCAACTGCACCCAAAGTCTAATCATACCATGGAAGAGTGCCGCGTCCTCAAAAGCATCTATACACGGCGGGCCGCCCAAGACGACTCCGCCAAGAAAAACAACAAGCGAGACGGGCACGACCACGAAGATGAGGACGAGGACCAAGATAGGGACCCCCGACACCAGTACGTCAGCCCCACCGACGTGGTCCACTCCATTTTCGGGGGCAAGGTCTCCATTGAATCTAAGCGAGAAAGAAAGCTGTTAAAGAGAGCCTGCCTCAACATAGACAGCACGGACGGGCTGATCGCAGACCCAAAATTCCCCCCGTGGTCCCACAGGGAGATCTCGTTCAGCAGGAAGGACCAGTGGGCCGCTATCCCAGAGCCGGGTCGTTTCCCCCTGATTCTGGACCCTTGCATCAACAGCATCAGATTCGAGCGCGTGCTCGTGGACGGGGGAAGCTCCATTGACATCCTCTTTCGTAACAGCCTGCCCGCCCTCAAGATATCTCCTGCACAACTAAAACCTTACGACGCCCAATTCTGGGGGGTTTTGCTGGGTCAAAGTTCAGTGCCTCTCGGACAGATAACATTGCCTGTCCAATTCGGCACACCCGACCACTTCCGGACGGAGTTCATCAACTTCGTGGTCGCCGATTTCGACGGGACCTATCACGCTATACTGGGCCGACCATCGCTGACAAAGTTCATGGCAGTCCCGCACTACTCATACCTGGTCCTTAAGATGCCTACGGAGAAGGGTGTCCTAACCGTCAGAGGCAATGTTTACACTGCGTATACCTGCGAAGAGGAGAGCTTCAAGATCACCGAAGCAATCGACCTCTCAATCCGCATGGCAGAAACAGCAACTCAAGCCGCGCAGCTGCTTCCCGACCAGCTCCGATTACCTGAGCAGGAGACAGCCAGAAAGAACTCAAAATCCAAGGGGCACAAAGAAGTATAACTGGTCGATGGCAGCCCCGAGAAGACGGCCCTCATCGGGGCCAACCTGGATCCAAAATAGGAAGACGCGCTCGTCAGGTTTCTAAGGGACAACGTAAGCGTTTTCGCATGGAAACCTGCAGACATGCCCGGCGTCCCACGAAACCTGATCGAGCACTCCTTAAATGTCTCGAAGACCGCAAGACCAATCAAGCAAAAGCTGCGACGGTTCGCTCGTGACAAAAAGGAGGCTATTAGGACAGAAATCACACGGCTTCTAGCAGCCGGATTCATAAAAGAAGTGTATCACCCCGATTGGCTCGCCAATCCGGTTCTTGTACGCAAAAAGAATAATGAATGGAGAATGTGTGTTGATTACACTGATCTCAATAAACACTGTCCTAAAGATCCTTTTGGTCTCCCTCGCATCGACGAGGTGGTCGACTCAACGGCCGGATGCGAACTCCTCTCCTTTCTAGACTGCTACTCTGGTTATCACCAGATTTCGCTAAAGGAAGAAGATCAGATCAAAACATCTTTTATTACACCTTTCGGCGCATACTGCTACACGACCATGTCTTTCGGACTCAAAAACGCCGGAGCCACTTATCAAAGGGCCATCCAGCAATGCCTCCACGACGAGATTCGTGATGACCTCGTCGAGGCCTATGTGGACGACGTGGTCGTAAAAACAAGGGACGCGAGCACCCTAATCGACAACTTAGACCGAACTTTCAAGGCACTCAATAGGTACAAGTGGAAGCTCAACCCCAAGAAATGCATTTTCGGTGTTCCTTCCGGTCTACTGCTCGGCAACGTTGTCAGTCGCGACGGCATACGACCAAACCCTTCAAAAGTAAAGGCGGTACTCGACATGCGACCACCGAAGAACGTAAAGGATATCCAAAAGCTAACCGGATGTATGGCCGCCCTCAGTCGCTTCATCTCAAGGCTAGGAGAAAAAGGCCTCCCTTTCTTCAAACTATTAAAAGCGTCGGAAAAATTTTCTTGGACAGAAGAAGCCGACACCGCATTCAACCAGCTTAAGACCTTCCTCACTTCACCACCTGTCCTTACAGCGCCTCAGCCCAATGAAGACCTACTCCTTTACATTGCTGCAACCGACAGGGTTGTTTCCACGGTAATAGTGGTCGAGCGAGGTGAACCAGGTCACGCCTACAAGGTCCAGAGACCAGTTTACTTCATAAGTGAAGTCTTAAACAAGTCCAAGGCCAGGTATCCACAAATACAGAAGCTCATATACGCCATCCTAATAACGTCAAGAAAGCTGAAGCACTACTTCGACGGCCATCGAGTCCTGGTGACAACCAGTTTCCCTCTCGGGGACATCCTGCGCAATAAAGACACCAATGGCAGAATCGTGAAATGGGCAATGGAATTATGTCCATTTTCCCTGGAGTTCCAGAGTCGCACCACTGTCAAGTCTCAGGCCCTGGTCGATTTCATTGCTGAATGGACGGATCTCAACGAGCCTTCCGTTCCCGATGTCTCAGACCACTGGTCAATGTTCTTTGACGGGTCCTTGAACATCAACGGTGCCGGCGCTGGGATACTGTTCGTATCACCCAACAAGGACAAACTGCGTTACGTCCTTCGGATCCTTTTTCCGGCGTCAAACAACGTCGCCGAATACGAAGCATGCTTGCATGGCATAAGACGAGCCGTTGAGCTGGGAGTCAAGCGCCTCTATGTTTATGGCGACTCCGCTTTGGTCATCAACCAGCTCAACAAGGAGTGGGACGCAACCCACGAGAAGATGGATCTCTACTGCAAAGAAATTCGCAAATGGGAAACCAACTTCTACGGCATAGAGTACATCCACGTGGTCCGGGATAAGAACCAAGCAGCAGATGCGTTGTCGAAGTTAGGCTCATCTCGGGCCCAGATCCCGCGGGGTATTTTCGTCCAGGACATCCACGAGCTGAGCGTAGGCTCCTCCCTGGTCGACAAGCAACCCACCGAGGCAATGCTCATAGACGACGCCACTCCGACAACCGGTGGGCGTGACTGGCGTACCCCGTTCATCAAATACATATCGGACGGGACAGGCCTTCAGGACAAAACAGAGAACGAGCGCCTCATTCGACGATCAAAGAACTACATCCTGGTCGACGGCAAACTCATGCGGAAAAACGCAAGCTCCGAAGTACTGCTCAAGTGCATACCGCAAGATGATGGTATCAAGCTCTTAGAAGACATACATGCTGGATCCTGCGGCAATCACGCCGCATCCAGAACGCTGGTCGGAAAGGCTTTCCGAGCAGGTTTTTATTGGCCAACCGCGGTCGGCGACGCAGAAAAACTGGTTCGACATTGCGAAGGATGTCAGTTTTTCGCTAAGAGGACCCACGTACCTGCCCACGAAATTCAAACCATCCCGTCGTCTTGGCCCTTTGCTTGCTGGGGGCTTGACATGATCGGGCCATTTAAACCAGCCCCGGGCAATTTCAAGTTTGTTTTCGTGTTAATCGACAAGTTCTCCAAGTGGATTGAATACATGCCTCTGGTCAAGGCAACCTCCGAGAAGGCTGTGGAGTTCCTCAATCAAATCATACACAGATTCGGCATCCCGAACAGCATAATCACCGACCTGGGCACTCAGTTTACTGGCACCACTTTTTGGGACTTCTGCGATGACAGAGGCATAGTCATAAAATACGTGTCAGTGGCACATCCACGTGCCAACGGTCAAGTTGAACGTGCTAACGGAATGATCGTTGACGCCCTAAAGAAAAGGTTGTACACCGAAAACGACAGAGCACCCGGTCGATGGATGAAAGAATTGCCGGCAGTGGTCTGGGGCCTCCGAACTCAGACCAGTTGAAACACAGGGGTGTCTCCCTACTTCATGGTGTACGGTTCAGAGGCGGTCCTGCCGTCTGACATACACTTCGGATCTCCTAGAATCGAACACTTCGACCAGGCGACTGCCGACAACGCCAGAGAACTCGAAATCAATTGCATGGAGGAAAAGCGTTTAGATTCTTGTCTCCGAACAGCAAAATATCTCGCGGCAGTCAGGCGATACTACAACAGGAACGTCAAGGACCGTTCCTTCGTGGTCGGCGATCTGGTACTTCGATGGAAAACAAGCCAGGAGGGAATGCACAAGCTATCCACTCCCTAGGAAGGACCCTTCGTGGTGACCGAGGTCACACGACCTACGTCCTACAGATTGGCATACCCAGACGGAACACGAGTGCCTAACTCTTGGCACATAGACAAACTGCGACGTTTCTATCCATAAAGTTTTAATAACTTTCCTTTGTAAGTATCTTATAATTGTTAATAATGAAATTCTCTATTTTTTGCCTATACCTTGTCGCACACAGCACTCGGCAAAACTTCTGCAATGGATGCTCTTAACGACTACCAAGACGAATACGGTGACACGTCACTCAGATAATCTTACAGCGCTCAAAACAACAGTCATGACAAAAAGCAAACTTTATTACAAACTTTACATACAAAGTTTACAATAAATACCCTGACGGGCAGACACTAGTCTATTCCTACAGACTACTCTATTGGCCTAGCTGCTCGGGCTGATCACCCGCCTGGCCCTGCTGCCCGGACGAAGGGGTCGGGGCCACCGGCGCCTGGCTGGTCGAGACCGCAGGCGTCGACCGCCCATCTCCCGCAACGGACGCGCCCGACAACTCCCTGGCCGACCTATCTGAACTCGGCTGGTCTGGGGGAGTGGCCGTTTCGCACAGATTGATGTCGCCGAACACTGTCGACGACAAGTCCAGCAGACTACCCCGAAGCTCGTCCGCTTCCTGTGGGCCGACCTCCTTCGGGTACCCCTTCTCCAGCCTGCTCAAGTCGACCAGGGGGTAGTGGGCGCGCACCATGCTGAGGACGTGCGCGCCGGCAAACTCCCCGGCGTCCTTCACGAACTGCTGGAGCCAGTCCCACGCCCGTTGCGCCTTCTCGACCGGGGTCAACTGTGGCGCGCGGGGCTGGCTCTCCGGGAGCTCGGGACTGATCAGGTCTAGGACCGGGGACACTCCTTTCCAGATCCTGCAACAGTTGACCTTCCAGGAGTCCCGGTCCTTGACCAGATCATCCAGGTGCTTCTTGGCGTTCACCTTGAGCACTGCAAACGAAACAAAGCGTTATTTTCGGCATACCAAACAAACAAAGGGGCGACAAGCAGCAGCTAACAAGGCGGCACCCATTACCAGATAATTCCCGGTCCTTTCGACCCAATTCCTCTCCTGCTCGCCGCACGGACTCCAGCGCACCGGCGAGCTGTTGGCTGAGCTGCTCCTTCTCTTGTCGGAGGCGCGCCACCTCCTCCTCCAAGTCTGCGTGAATCATAAACTGGTCAGTAAAGCAAACTACACAAGTACGCAAAGCTGCTCAGAGCGTGTGACTAACCTTCGCGCTGCCGGTAGTGGTCGGCCAAGCGACGAGTGAGGTCGAGACGACGCTCCTCTTGGGCGCTCATCTCGGCCACCTTCTCCCCGACTTCCGACCGCAGCCGGTCTACCTCCGCGGCCAGGGCCTTGTTCTTGGCCACGACGCCTTCTATCTGGTCAAAGCACCGTTTCCGGTACTTTGCCGTTTTCATTGCGCCCTACAAAGCGAACATATAACGACCATGCAAGACAAGGCATAGAATGTACAGCAGTACAAAAAGTCGCTTACCTTGACTTCGTCGACGAGGCGCTTGGCCGCGCGCTCCACCCTGGCGGCCTCCTCGGTCTCGGCGAGCTCTTCATGCCCGATAAAGTGATCCCCGCGTTGGCGCCACACATACACGTGTTGGCGGCCATCACGGGGACGACCCTCAATCTCCTCCACCTCGTCCTCGGAGGCCGCCTGAGCTTCCTCCTCCCGCGCTGCGTTGCTTCCGGTAGCGGTCCCAGGCATTACTGGTCCCCGGACCAGACCTGGGGAGCCTGCAGTCGAAGCGGCCCCTGCTCGGGGCGGTGTGGAGACTTCACCCTCCCCGGCGGGAGGAGGGGTCGGGGCCCTTCCCTCCCTTTCCGTGGTGCTGGCTGGGGGAGGCGTCCCCATAGCCTCCTCAACCCTGGTCGGGCTGCTCAACGTAGCCGGTGCCGCGGCCGGGGACTCCTCGGCGCTCTCAGGCACGGCTGCAGCCGTAGGCTGCTCTGCGGTCTGCGGGGCCGCGTCTTCAGCAGCGCAAACCGGCTCACTCGTCCCCTGGCCAGCGGCATGGCTAGGGTTGACATCCGACGCCGCGCTAAAGGAACAAAACTACAATAAAAAAAAAACATCGGTGAAATACGTAAGTTGAACACTTACAGGTTTGAGCGGCGGTGGGTCGCGGTAAACCTCCTTCTCGTCCGACCAGTCGGCACCTGTGCTCCCGACTCCCCAGCGCGAGGCGTAGGTGGATCGACGGCCACACGGTCGGCAGTGGTCGCCCCGCCGTCCGGACGGCTAGGAGGCCTCCGGACCAACGACGGAACGGCCTCCTCCTCCTCCTCGTCGTCGTCGATCCGAACGAACCGACGCCGCTTCGGCGCTCGGCTGCTCTCCGCCGGCAGTGTCGGCATCGGCGACGGATCCACAGGCATTGGCCTTTTCCCCGACACCCTTTCCTCGGTGGTTGGGACGGGGCGGGCTTGTTCCTCCTCACTGCTGGTGTAATGAGCACACCGAGCAGCGTCCTCCTCTAGCGGGTCTTCTCCCGCAGGATTCTCCATCCCCGGTGCCAGTGATACATACACTGTGCACCGGTCGACATCGCCGATCTGCAAAAAGCAACAAAGATGAGCCAGCCACATACGATATACGAATACTAAAATAAAATAATCTGCAACATACCTTTGGTGCTGGTCGGCCTAACTTGAAGGCTTGCACCCGATCACTGTCACGGATGAAGCCTCCGTCCGCGAAGTTGAACAGCTCGTTCAACAGCCGTTGTACCTCCGCCTTCTCCAAGATCTCCGGTCGCATCCTGGTCGGGTCCACGCTTCCGGCATACTCGTACGCCGAGTGCACCCTCTTCTGGCAGGGCATCACCCGACGACAAATAAAGTTGCCGACCACGCCAAGCCCATCCAGGCGCGACCAGTCGATCAGCTTCATCAGATCCGCCACTTGACCGTCGAACTCCGGGCGGTCGGTCCAGCTCACCCTCTTCTCGGGAATGTACCCCACGTCGCAGAACGTGGAGCTGCCCGGTTCCTCCCTGACGTAGAACCACTTCCTATACCATTCGGTCAAGGAAGTGTTCCATGGACAGTGCAGGTAGTGATTCTTCATTCCATCACGAAGGTTGAGGTATACTCCACCTGCAACCTTGGAGCCTCCAACTGCTCCCTTCTTCCTCAAGCAGAAAAGGTAACGAAAAAGATCGAAGTGCGGCTCTATGCCAACATAGGCCTCGCACAGATGAATAAACGTGGAGATAAGGAGAATTGAGTTCGGGTGCAGATTGCAAATCCCGATCTCATAATACAAAAGAAGACCTTGGAGAAAAGGATGAACCGGAACCCCAAATCCCCTCTTAACAAAATCTTCGAACACGACGATCTCACCGGCACGAGGGTCGGGGAAGCTTTCTCCTTCCGGCGCTCTCCAGCCGCCAAGCTCCGAGTTGTGCAGGAGTCCCATGTCGACGAGGTCACCGAGGGATTTGGTGGTGCTGCGGGACTTCTTCCACTCCTTGGCCATCAGTTCGGCCCTCTTCTTGGAGTCGCTCTTCGCCATTGGAGGTGAGAAGTGGATTTGGGTTACGAAGATGCAGGTGATTGAAAGAGGCGAGAATGGAAGGCTTGAGGGCAATGGCAGGGTAAGGAGTACAGGCGGAACTGTCAGGCTCTTATAACCCGCAACTCCACCTCTCCCATTTCCTGTATTCTCGGGAAGTGGGCGGGCCATGCGGCGGATGCGGCGTTTCGGTTTACAATGATTATAGACAATTAATGCGGCGGAGTTTTCGTACCAATTGATGGTTTCCTTTTTCTCAAACCATGCAAAGGGCGGCTGCACAGTTGCCAGGCGCAACTTTTCATGCGTCCATCTGACAACCCATCTGGAGGTCTCGTCATGTCAACTTTAACTGAAAAGATCGTTTCAATAAAAAGAAGACAAATATGCCAGAGAGTCAACAATCCGGGGACTGCACCGACCACCGAGCACTTGATGCTCGGGGACTGGTCGACCAGTCCATCAGCTAGGAACTTCAAAGACTGCACCGACCACCGAGCAATTGATGCTCGGGGACTGGTCGCCCAGTCCATCAGCTCGGAACTTCAAAGACTGCACCGACCACCGAGCAATTGATGCTCGGGGACTGGTCGCCCAGTCCATCAGCTCGAAACTTCAAAGACTACACTGACCACCGAGCACTCGATGCTCGGGGACTGGTCGTACAGTATAGCAACGCAGAATACTAAGCAGCGCACTTGGCGCCTGGGTACTGGTCGTCATACTATTATTTACGTTCCCAACCGCGCTTGGGGACTTGTCCAACGGAACCTACACCGTGCTCGGGGACTGTGCCGACTACCGAGCACTACATGCTAGGGGACTGTACCGACCACCGAGCGTTATATGCTCGGGGACTGGTCGATTAATCTATTCAATTGCAGTCAGACTGGTAAATTCAACTTTTTAGACCTTGCTACAAGGCTCATACTTCGCCTTCCAGTAAGCTCGGGGACTACATCGGTACGATGCATCTGGCGATGCATCTCAGTTTCAGAATTTCTTTGAGGACTTTTCTTTTGACCCTGGCACCACGTGCCTACGTCACCTACTACCAGGCTCGGGGACTAAGTGGGCACACTACACCTTGCGGTGAATATGCTTGCTTTTTTGAGGTCTATACTTTTCAGAAAAGTAAAGTGGGCACACTTCACCAGGAAAGAAATCTTTTTTAATTTGGAGCACCATGCATTCTTCGAACAACCTGCTTCTTTGATGTCAATGTTGATCAACTGTCTTTTGAGTTGGTCAAAATACCGTTGCAACTATTTGGGCGACTTTCCTGCTTATTGAAGACGTCAAGCCTCACTGATCGAAGAAGCTCAAGACGGCGTGTTACATCATAATACATGGTGCTCGGGGACTAGCAGTGGGGGTATAAACCCCTATACCCTCATGGGCCTATATGGGCCGCACCATCAGATGTGGCTCGGCCCACAAGATGAAGACGTGCGGCGCACGACTGGTCGGCGTGCACCGCAAGGCTACAAGATTTTGTACCAAATAGGATACTTTGCTTGTAACTCTGTCCCTTCAGGATATATAAGGAGGGGCAGGGGTCCCCTAGAGGACAAGTCATACACATACGATTCTCTCAACACAAATCAATACAACCAGACGCAGGACGTAGGTATTACGCCAACTCGGCGGCCGAACCTGGATAAAAAGCTTGTCCGAGTCTTGCGTCACCATCGAGTTCGTAGTTTGCGCACCGTCTACCGATAAACTACTACCGTGGGTATACCCCAAGGTAGACTGCCGACCAGCTTTCGTCGACAATGTCCCACCGAGCGTGCCAAAAGATGTGTTGATGCAAAAGTGGATCTGCAAACACAAAGGGTAACACCCGATCCAATATCCAAAGCATGCTAGTCGATTTGACCTATTAATCGACAATGGTGATAACTCGAGCACTTTGGTCCTAACAACAGCGATACGCCCGGAAGCCACGACCAAGAGCTACTCATATGGAACTCGAGGATCGTCGAAGGTCGCACTAAAGCGATGCAACTCGTCGAATCAATGAGAACTCGTAAAAAGAAAATGCACAAATTGGCAAAGTCATTGAAAAGTAAGTAGATGCAAAACAGGAATAAAATTGGATCGATATTGATTGATTCTATTTTTACATTGTACCTCAGTCCATATTTATACCCTGACCCAAAGAAACATAACTAGACACGACTAGAACTCTGAGTCTGTATCTAAGGAAAAACACGACCCTAACATGAATCATACTCTAACAGAGACAAAAGGAAAATGACACCTATCTACTTCCTTGTCCACCTTAATTACGATGAAACTTTCATCGGCTTCCGCCCCATCGGCATGCTCTCCATCATCATAAGCTTCGTCGGCAGTAGTCTTCAAATCTTCCTTCATCAGCATCAGCAACGACATCTCTTATCTTATTAGCAATGCCCTTGAGCCTAAGTCAAACGACAACCTTTCCATCAGTCACCACCACTCATCCGCAACAACCCTCAGAGGCTGATCTTCGTCGACACCCTTTTACCAGCTTAATACAATAATGGTTCTTCTGTCGATTAGCCCAATCTAATCATTTTGAAACATGCCAAAAAACAGTGTCAACAATATTATTCTTCTTCTACTTTTCTAAGTATTTACTTTGTGCAATATTATTCCAGTAATAGTATTATAGTGCTCTATCTTGTCTTAGAATAGTCACACGTTAAATTGTGATCCTGTAACCAACTCTTTGGTTGTTTACCACTGCTTGTAACAAGGTGCTCTAGTTGTATCGTACATTTAGCTAGAGTAGTGAGGGTTAGTATAAGCGTGGTGCTTAGGCTAAATCTTACCTTTGGTTGTCGCTGGTTTGCATAGATAGTGTGGGCGCTAGCAAGAGGTGACAGATCTTACCCAACTTTATAGATTTCTCACCACGTTTGGGCTAGTTCTTAAAAGGCAAGGCATCCATAAGAGTATAGTCGCTTTTGATGTGAACCCGCTACGGTTTTCGCCTGATCTTTCGATGAGAGCCGCCGGATAACTCGATTAGTGAATGGAGATGACGTTCACGGCCCAACTACAGCCTTCCAAGGCTGCGTCTTAGCAACCGATACACCACCTCCAATGGCTGTCACGATCTTGTGGAGCGCAATACCCGGCCACTAGGGCACTCGTCCTGCAAGCAATCAAAGAACCAGCAAGAATAAGTAGAACAAGTACTAAATTACTAGATGTAAATGAAGGTTTCAAACTCAATCTCCAATGAAGTAGGGTTCCAAAAACAAGAAGACGGGCGGCTGGATCAGCACGCGCGTTTACAAGCAAGTAGCGAAGGCTAAACTTGATCTAATCAAAACCCAGTTGTTCATGGCGGCTCTAGATGCAAATAAATAGAGAGGAGGGCGACCAAAAGGGTGCTAGAGTCGTCCTACAACCCTAGGACGCGTCCGACTGAACTTGATACATGGGCCATTGGTCCAAAATAGGGTGACGCAGCACCAAAGCAGAAAAAAGTGTCGGCACGAAAACAAGGACTGCGCCCGACTCATAAGCTGCATAGATATGTGGTTGGACCTATTGGAAACTAGACTTCATAAGCTTTCCAACAAGTATAGGAACGTCACAGTTGGAGTCCATATGACGCCGTGGTGACCCATACAAGTTGGAGTTATTTTCCAGTCCGAATCCAACTCCCAAAACGTGTTGGGTTTGGACTCTTTGTTTCCTTGCTTTAGAAGCGATGTGGTAACTTGATAGAGGATGTTGTGGAGGCTTGGACCTGATCTCCAATCACCTTTGTTAAGTTATCACTCGTCCCATATGCAATCAGCCCTTGAGTTGGTGTTGCCTCACATTCCGAATGCAGTTGAACCATCCCTTGTAGATCTTGTCCATTATTCCTGAGCAACACGAAAGTGCACGTGTCTCCATTGTCTAAATATGATTGACAAGAGTTTAAAATTGAACTTATTTCAAGGTTGAGTTGATGGGCACGAGCACGAGTAAGAGGGCCAACTGGTGTAGGTGCGGATATATCGATGGTGTTGATATCCTCATCAGCTTTAGTAGGGGTTCTATCTCCTACTTTCTCGACTATCCCTAGCAATAAAGTAGTAAGGTAGCAATCCTAGTTGTCTGTTTGATTAGATTAGAACATGGAAGTAGAGTTAGAATCAAAGGAACCTTTGTCACTCGTTGTCCTCCCACCTAGCTATCTACACTAGTGATCTTTTAGTTATCTTAATCAGTTATCTTTGAATCATCAACTTCCTTCTACCTATCGTTTATCTCCCCCTCTACACTAGTTGTTCTAAATTGAGATAGGCATCTCTTTCCTATTAGCATTTCTAGCTACCGCTTTCCCTTGGGATAAAATAAATAACGATACCCTACAATACTCATCCTCAGTGAAGTGCTACATCGGTATATTCTGTGCGCTTGTGGAATAATCTAATAGATACACTACAAGAATCCTGTGATTTTTTGACTTTCTATTTATGTCATTACATATGAAAATAATGTCACAATATAAGAGTTGTGACAATTAGTTGACAAAAAACTATATGTCAAAAAATCACTGTCATAAATGGATCATATGACATCTATATATTCTTTGTCATAAGGTATGACATTGGTTATTTGTCATAATATCTGAGACCTCGCCACCACACGTACTGAGAAGATGCGTCACTGATGTGAAAATAGCTGTGACGCGTATGGAGAAGATGCGTCACTGATGTCGCGTCCTTAGTGACGCGTATAGCCAAAACGCGTCACTGATAACAATTTGCAAAAACAAAAAAATCTAGATGCACCATGTACATTTCTGAATCTCATGTTTCACAATATGGTACATTTCATAGCAGTACACAAATATTTCACACTTCACAATACAAGCTTTGTGATCATAATACATGACAATGTTAAATTGTAAGTGATTACATAGAGTATCCAGCAGATCTATGAAGTAATGCTTGCTTTATAGAATAAATGGCAATACATATGCCTCCTAGCTACCTCCTTTCCTCTTAGCTCAATGTAGGCCAACTGCTCCCAGGCTACAACAAAACAACAGATAGTTAATTAAAGACATAAATGTAAGAAATATCATTCTACTCACTTTCTACAAATCAGCAGATAGTTGTTAAGTCTGGAGGTGTATAGATGATCTTCAGTGCAACTTCGAGTATGTAAACGTACTGTTAATGAATATGAAAATAGCACCTTCAGCAGTATTATTGCTAGGACAACCCAACTATTAATGATAATTTAGAAGTTTTGGTTCTCAGTAAGAGGAGCAATATCTAGCATATAAGGAAGAAGGAAGCAATCACTAGCTGATTAGAGAGGTTGTGTCGAACACTATAATATGATAGTTACCATTCTCTGACTTAACTAGAGTACAATACCAAATAAAAAAGTGATGCTCACCCAATTATGTGGATCCAGTGTAAATCAGCATGGTATGATGTGTGCATATCTGTAAAAAACAAACTTTACCAAGCATACAACTTATATATTCATAGACAAACCGATTCAAATCGTCACTGCACATGAAGCACCACTTATATACTAAGAGACTAGTAGTAAGGATCCATGTGGTCTGTATAGCATTTAATTTGTAAGAAAATGTATCTAAGTCCTGACCTATCGTGACATGTGCGATGACAATAGCCATCTTTAAGTACCAAATAAAACTAAAATTTGCTCTCTAAGTTTCATGTTTAGCTACTGTCACTTGCTCACCTGAGATAAGAGCCAAGCAGCTTATGTGCTGCCCACCTGCTTTTGCACAAGAACTGAAGCTGAAATTGTTGCTGGAATCGATAAACAAAGGACCCCCATGTTGCTCTTCTGAACTATTGAAACTGCAAGCAAAGAGAAGGTAGGATAGATAACTCAAATTATGTTGCTTTTGCTCTTCTGCTCTTCAGACTTGAGAGAACTAGCTCATTCAGCTAAACGAAACAAAAATACAAAGAACAGGTGCCTCAAATTGACAGTTCTAGCATAATTTTCATTCTAACCATCTACAAATTAGATATCATGAACAGATCAGGTAGTTTATTTAATAAAAAACAACACCACGTCAAGTAATCATAGTATTCGGTAGTTTGGTGTTACATGATCTGTACTTCTTTCTAGTAATTGTTCCAGAGAACAAACAAGCATCCTAAAGACATGTCAGCTGACCAATAATCCACAATTCAGGGAACCATCTATGAAACCCCAAGCAGAACTCTGAAACCCCAAGCATCAAAGTTCAGAACAATATGGAGTAGCAAGTAGCAGGAGGAGTAGGAATCTAGTGGGTTGTAAAGGAAATAAATTGAACAGATAAATTTTAACTGAAACATGCATTCATAATCTGCTATATTCAACAAAAGGACCTGAACTATTTTCACATATGAATGAGAAGAAAAGAAAATAGCAAGGAAAATAGAGAAAGGGCACTGTCTGTCACCTGCCTTTAGTCAGTAGAGTTATTGATAAGAGAACGTTACTGGTGTTTTACTGTTGTTAGCTAGGGCGCCTGCAATAGCTTGCTACAGGGTTAGTGCGCCCCTCATTCAACACATGGGACTAATTCAATAAAATACATAGGCCAGCATCTGGCTTTCCATATCACAGCATAGATCGAGTTTTATTTTTTAAGAAACAACAAATCTCCCTGTAGGAAAATCAAATATACCACGACATAGATCTAGTTTTGTGGAGAAGGGATTGGTCAAGTGAGGGTTCGGAGGAATAGAGACTTACCACAGAACCTGGAAGCAGTAGTTCACTACGAGATGCAGATGGTTGTTGCAGAGGCGTCGTGTTGTCCGTCCCTATCTTGGCCGCCCTCGCGTCACCAGCGGCCGCCGTCGGGGGCCTCCACAGTGGGTTCAGCTCAATAGAGGGCGCTACTGGTGGTGCCTCCAGATCTAGATGGACGAAGTGGTGGCTCGGGGACGCTTCTGTTCGAGCTCGTGGCCGGCGGGAGTGGGGACGACGGCTGCAGCAGGGGCAAAGGCTGCGACGGCTGCCATGGCAGGCTGGATGGTGCCCCCCGCGAGCTCACGCGCGACGGTGGTGAAGATCCCCGAGACGAGATGCGGCGCTGCTGGGGTGTGAGATGTGGCTGCTGGGGTGGGAATGGCGGGAGATAGGGTTTTGGGTGCTGATTGGTGGGCTGCTATAAATTCAGTGCATGCGAATGGGCTGGGCTGGCTATTCTAAAATGAAAATGGACTATAGCGACCAATCATTCGACTCTATGATATGTTTTTGAGATATTTACATGTATGGTCCTAAAAAATAACTCTTTCTTATATAACTTTTTTTTGAACCCCTATGACCCTGAAATGAACTTTTATTATTTTTATGGCTTTCCGTCCGTTTTCAGCAGTTAACAGTGTTAAGTGGAGGCTAAAAAAACCATTTTACCCCTAGCATAAAAAATTGCAAAGTTTTGTTTGTTTTATTTAGAATAATATTTAGCAAATAAATTCATATAAAATAATAGGGTATATTTGGCATAAAAAATTGCAGACTTTTGTTTGTATATTATGTGTTAATTTATTTGCTAAATATTACTCTAAATATACAACAGATTTATACCGATCGATGATCTGTTACAAATTTATACCGACCGATTGTTATGCGTTAATATTAAGTTTTAGTGACGCGTCTTGTTCCTGGGACATGGGCAAAAACTTAGCAGCAACACCCTTCGTTTAGATGTGTCACTAAAATACTTATTAGTTACGCGTTTTAGTTCTGAGTCACTATTGAGATGTCTCTTTTGTGTTGTTTTGCCATAGTGGATGACATGGTATGGAATTAGAATAGTTCTGTGATATTTATTATGACATCCAACTTTTTTATGTCACTAGGTCAAAATGCCTATTACAGAATGTCATAATCTGGATGATATAATGACATCACGGTCTATTGTCATACTAAATATGTCAAAAAATCATGCATTTCTTGTAGTGATATAAGAAATAACCCACAAGCATTATAGGCGCCGCTACCAATCCTGGGTAGCGACGTTAAGAATTACCAACACATATGATGCATATGTTTTTAGTACAAAAGTTTAGTTATCCCGTAGCAACGCATGGGCATGCTATCTAGTTAAGTAAATTGGTGACAAGTTTCTATGCTAGATTAAGTAAATTCAAAGATGTAGGGGCAATTTGCACCCACCTATATAGTTCTTGTATTCCACATGTAATTTACTCTATTTTTTTTTAAATCGCCTGCAACCATCTTTTGGCTTGATTGGCCCAGCCCCCGTGGCCGCACCTTGCTCTTGTCCCAGTTCACTCTATGGTCCAACAACCATTGTTTTGTTGTCTCTGTTAGTCACTCTAGTCATACATTCGGTCGTACATCATTACTCTTTTACTCCTAGTTTTAGAATTACTCTCTAGTAGTTTTAGTTAGAGCATCTCCAACGATACTATCTAAAACAAACTATCAATTTTTATGTTTGGGTCACCAACTATTTTGATACTACCTAGCTATATTTTGTTGTTGTCTCTAGCAATATTATATTACCTAAAAACAAACCACCCAAAATCATCCAAATAGAGAATCATATGTGGGCCCACATGTGATACTCTTCCTTCTCTTGTTGCCTTGGAAAAACTCAGCGACCTCGAGCGCTTGTGGGACATAACCAGTGATGGGGCCTCCATCGGTGAGGAAGGCTTGTAGGAAGCCAACATGTAGACCCTAGGCCATGGCGAGGACAGGGAATGAGTGGTGGGTAGGAAAGGACCACTCCGACCATCTCGGATGCATATGAGGAAAGGTTGTTCTGCGCACCGGCGATATAGGAGGGCCAGAGGCAACGAAGAACAGTGGAGACAAGGAAGACTCGACTGTGCCTGTACCAGAACTGTCAAACATATTTTTGGGTAATCACCTGCTGGGCAACTTGAATGGATAGTGGGAGGAAGTATTTTTGCATAGTCATCTGCAAGAGTGAGTTTTTTGCCCTATGGGCATATGTAGTCCGATAGTTAGTGTTGTTAGAGATGCTCTTAGTGAGAAACTTTTTGGAACTCTGCCGATTTCGTGTTGTCATTTAAAGAAGGCTTTGCACAGCCGCCAATCCAAGAAAGTTGGACGCGAAGCTGTTTTGTTTTAGGTGCTCCACTCATTTTTCATCGTAACCAATTGAGAAACTGATCCAAACAAGGCCAATAGGTAGATGTCATGCTTTCCTTTGAAAATATGTGTTTTCAAGTTGCATGTTAGCTAAGCCAAACCATATCAGTTAGGGTGAATTACGGGATGCTTTCTTTCCATTGGCCACCAGTATATTGTCTCACCTAATGAGGATGTGGAGCTTAATTAACTGTGTGTTTGGATAGCTTTCTGCTTGCCTTGAGGTCTGCTGATGGGTTTTGCCTTCCTCGTGTAGGAGAGCCAAATTGGCTTGCCCGGATGACAGCTGAGCAAGTTTCTTGTTCCATGTGTAGCAAGGCAAGGTGTGAGCACTAGAAACCAAGAACGCCCTCTGAGCAAGGTCAATAATAGAGCCAAGTGTTGACTATAAGTCTAAGTCATAACAGCACGTTATATAATAGTTGTCACATATTTTTCTTTGAAAATATATAATTTTTTTCTATTTTTGCTTACACAGGGGCTCATTGCTGCACAGGCTTCCCTGCAAAGCTTGTTGGCTTGAAAGCCGAGCTCTCGTCTCTCTCCTCCACATCAACATTAACTTAATTATAAAATCATTATTGTACTTGCTCTAAGTTGTTTTGTATGAGATGTTGAGTAGTCACAACTCACAACCCAACCAAAAAAACAATACTGCATTGGCAGACACACAAACCTTGGCTTTCATTTTGAGGACCCCAGGTCCCAAAGGAATCACCCCTAATCTGAACCGCGCCTACGACGTGCCCAGGCGGCCAGGCCGCCGAGCACAAATCTCTACCATTCGCCTCCACATATATCTCCCCAAACTGCGCCTGGCACTGCGATCAATTCGCAAAAGCCGTAACAACCAAATTCGCCTCCGCCCACCTTGCCGCCAAAAGCCGTAACAACCAAATTCCCAAAACTCCTCAACCCCTGCCAAGAAGTGGCCAAGAACGCAAGAAGCAGAGGCGCCGCCCATGGACTGGTCGGAGGAGGGGATCAACGAGGAGGAGGAGCCCACGCTGCGCAGGCGGAGGGCGAGGCTGCGTTCTCCTCCACGCGGTCGACCCTTGCCTCTCCCGCTCCCTCCAGGGTCGAGGTCGCTGTCTCCTCGTCGCGGCGGTCTGGCGGCCTTCTCAGGGTCGAGGTCGCCCTCGCCGCGCCGCGTCCCAATGATGGCGATGAGGATGGGCAGCTCGGTGCGGACGACCCGGAAGTCGACACCGCCAATAAGGTCCGGCGCCGATGCTCCCGCGGGCAACGATGGGGAGGACACCGGCGTCAAGGAGATGATCGCCAAGATGAGGGAGGGGCTTCCCACTTCCGTGCCGTGGGATGGCACCGACACGAGCGACTCTGGTCGCGGAGGAGGACAAGGAGGTGGGGTGAACGAGGAGGAGGAGGAGGGCTTCGTCGCCTTCTCGTTCCAGGAGGTCGTGGGTCCGCTGGTCGTCGACGGGGAGGAGGTTCTTGACGCCTTCGTCGGATCCGATGAGGCGAGGGCGGGCAAGGCTGCTGCCGAGCTTCTGGACGCCACCATGGGCGCCAACACCGGGCCCAGGACCGAAGCGATCAAGACTGAGCTCGTCGTCAACCGGCGCCTGCTCGACCTCGCGGGGCTGGAGCGGTGGATGCGGAGGGCGGAGGCGGTCTCCGAGCTCGAGTGGTTCACGGGCCTGTGCTGCGACGAGAACAACCCGCCACCGCAGATTGACCTCTTCGAGTGCGCGTTCCGGGCCCTGGACAACGCGTCGGCCGTCGAGCTCCACCGCGGCGCCGACGCCAGGAAGCGCTGGATCGGCCCGGTAGGCGTGCCGCAGTTCTTCATCTGCCCCATCTCCAACAAGGTCATGGAGAACCCCGTCGTCATCGCCTCCGGAAAGGTGCGATGAATCTTTCTTTGATCGGCTCTGTTTTCTTGCCGGTTGTGTGATGCAATTTCATATGTCCTAGTGCGCTTGTTCTGAATCAGTTGATGATTTAGTAAATATTCTCATTGCTATTCTTGAATTGTTTCTGCAAACATGATTCGTAGTGTTGGATGACAGAAATATTCTCTTGGATCTATAATAGCAGTTTGGAATGTTTACAATGTGCCAATCTGAAAAATCAGCTATGTCTGGAACTGTTGAGGTTCTGTGTTAATTAGTTAGAGAAAGGGTAATAACTCTGATGGCTGCAGTGAAGTCATGGACGATATGCTGCGCTGAAAGAACTTTATATGCTGGATTCTTGGTGTTGGATGGCACCACTTTTCTCTTTGAACTTGCGAGCATTTATTTTTCAGATTATGAAAAATGCTGATCACAGTTACTCTTGTCTGTTCAATTTCACTTAATTAGTGCACATTAACTTCTTGGCCTCCGTAACATATTTACATTGTGTCAATCTTCTTGCGTTGGTTTCATGCTAGATTCTGATAGCAGACTCTTCCATGGCTGCAGACAGTTGATCGTTCAGCTCTGGAGGAATGGCAGAAGGAGAACCGACGCATCTGTCCCGTCACCGACGAGGTTCTCGCGTACACCATGTCCATCCCCAACGTGCTCATCAAGCACTGCATCGAACATTGGCGTGCAGCAAACAAGATTGCAGGCATGATGGCAGCCACCGATCCACCTGACATTTCCCACAAGTTGGAAGTCCTGATCGGGCAAGCCACTCTAATGCCTCACTCCCCAAGGAGCTCCAAAGAAGTCCGGAACTCGCTTTTTCTACTCCACGAGATCCTCGTCGCCAACGAGCGCGCAGTGGTACACCTGATCGGCTGTCGCCCCGGGACGATCGCGAAGCTCGTAAGCGTCCTCCCGGAGACCTGCCTGGACCCTGATGACCCTGAACTGGACGACATCATTATCAAAATCTTGGAGAAGGCGGCTTCATACGGGCCCAACAAGGCGGTGTTCGGAGACGACCAGTACGCCATGCCTGTGCTGATCGCAAGGACATTGCTGGGGCCAGTGCCGATGCGAGCGAGGTGTGCTCACATCCTCGGGCTGCTGGCCGACAACCACTACAACAAGATCAAGATCGGCGAGCTTGGAGGCTTTGCCCCACTGGCCGAGTTGCTCTACGTCGGAGACAGAGGCGCCAAGAAGACGGCGGCGAGGGTGATTGCCAGACTCTGCGAGGCCCAGGAGAACCAGAGCAAGTTCCAGAAGGAGGGAGTAGTGGACGCCACCATATCCGCGCTGCGGAGCGACGGGCTAGCAGAGGAGGCCCAGGACATCCTACTGCGGATTGCAGACTCTTCTGACACCTTGACGGAGGCCTTCTTGAAGCTCGTATCGATCAAGGACGACGAGATGTGCCAGAAGATGAGTGAGTTCCTTTGGAGAACCTTCGTTTTAATGAAACGAGAAGACAAGCACGACGTCGGTTCTTCCATGACGGCCTCGAAGAAGAGTTGGGGTGAGAGGTCTTCTACATCGTCAGACGCTGAGAAGTCTTCTACGTCCTCTGCAGATCAGCGTGCATTGAGAAAGCAGAACAAGGAAGATGTCAAGACCATCGTCTCATGGCTGCACAAGAGGTGCTCCTTCCCCAGGACATACAAATACAGGGAGGATTGACCATTATTGCCTCAATGGTGTAGTAACTCTAGAATGAAGAGGAGAACCAATAGGATTGTGAGTGACCGGAGGTAGCTGTTTCTCTACTCTGAAAGAATACGTTTCCTTTCCTGTGTAAGTGACTGTAGCTCAGCTGAAGGTGAATAGTGATCCTGCACTTATTCTGAATGTCAAACTAATGAATGTTCTGGATTCGAATGCGGTCACCGCTGTTATTCAGTTTTGTTGGACGGAAATTATTTGGCCAAACTCCAAAGTTAATTCTGCATTGCTGAGATGATGTTATGTCCAGGTCATCCAATGTAGTAAAAAAAGAAGTTTAGGAATTTCAGGTGTGGTGAATAACAGCAGATTGTATGATTTGAGTGCTGCTGTGGATGGCTTTTTAGGTTTGTGATTGTTGTAGCCCATCAAGTTGAGGGCGACCATCTTTGTTGGCTTTCGCGCTGCATTGTGCTGCTTTGGTTGTTGCTTCAGATCAAGCTTTTTATAGCCTGACTAAGCCGTGTCAGATCAGAGGTCAAGTAAGATTCAATTGGTTTTTTCCCAGGTGCGAGTTACTGATTAATTAGTTATATCCAGTAGTGTACATATAATTATATAGGTTGGTTGTGGCAGCGCATAACACGCCGGCATACTCTTAGCAGGAGCACGTGTATTGTTCATGTGCCGCGTACTCCCTCCATACTTGAAATTTTTGACGTTTAGGAGGAGATGATAGTTTTCCTTGTTTGCACGGCCTTGTTTAGTTGCCGTAATGAAAAGTTTTCGGCCACTGTAGCACTTTCGTTTTTTGGTAAATATTATCCAATCATGGACTAACTAGGGTCAAAAGATTCGTCTCGTGATTTACAGGCAAACTGTGTAATTAGTTTTTATTTTCGTCTATATTTAATGTTTCATACATGTGCCGCAAGATTCAATGTGATAAAGAATTTTAAAAATTTTTTGGTTTTTGGGGTGAACTAAACAAGGCCTTATTAAATATGGTTGGCGTACCTATTGGGGAACGATTCACAGCTTTGTTGGTTTGGTTCTCGGGTGCTGAGGCTAGCAAGCTCTGTTTCTCTCTTGCACAAGTTTTTTCTTTTTTTTTTGCTCGACTCTGGTTTTGCATAACAAAAAGACTACTAGAAACATTAATAAACATGTGATTTATAATTTATACTGAGTATTTATATTTGATTTAGTTCTAAAAAAATTATTTCATCATTTTTTATTTTCTAGGATTTATTACGCAAATTTGAAGTCTCAGTAGTTTTGATGAGTTTGCACAACAAAAAGACTACTAGAAACATTAATATACATGTGATTTATAATTTCTACTGAGTATTTATATTTGATTTAGTTCTAAAAAAATTATTTCATCATTTTTTTATTTTCTAGGATTTATTACACAAATTTAAAGTCTCAGCAGTTTTGATGAGTTTTACCGGAAGCAAGATAAGCTAACAATTACTTTGCATTAGGAACCCTGAACTATTGCTTAATCAATCTAGTTGTTTTTAATTTTTCTTTCTCTCTTGTATCTTTTCAACTGAAACTCTCTTCTTATCTATTGTTACAAGCTGCTCCTGTCCTTCTCAGTTCACGAAATTAGCCAGCATCGAAGTTCAGCTCGAAGTGCGGCCTCTCGATTCTCGTCTTCAACTTCGGTAGCAAACGAGTGAGGTAGTCCGGCGGCATCTCAACAGAGTCCCGTGTAATCTTCTACTACAACACCATGACCGAGTGCATCTTGACAGATTCCAGTGCGACCTCTGAGTCTAGCGCCTCGGCCATTCTGAGGTCAGCGAGGAACAACGGCACGACCTTGGAGCGAACCAGCAGCGATGAAGGGCGGCGAGGAAGGCAGTGCGACGCGCTAATGCTGAACGAGTGAACGGGCCACGTAGGAAATGAAGCGGCGTTGAAGGGCCATTAGTGCTGCGCGGCGCGTGCGATTAGCGAAGGCAGTCGAACGGACTCCAAGGGTAAAGACAGTCCACAGATGGGTCACGCAGCCAGAACGTCAAGATTTATGAAAACGTCGTAGACTCCTAGAACGATAAGAATTTCAAGTATGAAAACGTCGTAGACTCCACAGGCGTATATACTCGATCTATTCCAATTTATAAGTCATTAATCTTAGAGAGTCAAAATATCTTAAGTTTGATTAACACTATTAAAAAAATTAGAAAGGTTTGTGACATTAATAGATATTAATATGAAAATATCTCTACAACTAAAAATTGTGAATAGGACCTGTCTACCGACCGTGGTGAAGCTGCTAACCAGATATATAACTCCTATTTGCGCCGACATGTGTTGCCAATCGCCTAGGCACGCATCGCCCACCTCGCCTCTCGCTCCCTCGGTCCTCATCCTCACCATTCATGATTCGTCGCCGCGCACCTTGCCTTGCTCTTGGCCGTCACACCGCCGCACAACCCAGA
The DNA here is from genome assembly GCF_000003195.3 of Sorghum bicolor. NCBI lineage: Eukaryota > Viridiplantae > Streptophyta > Magnoliopsida > Poales > Poaceae > Sorghum > Sorghum bicolor. Next base: position 29,542,354 of record NC_012875.2, read on the forward strand.
TCTCCACACAACTTGGCCGCCATGTTGTAAGTGCAATCAAGTCCTATTTGTGGGTTTTGGTGTTAATGACAATAAAATTAGAGGACTAGCAAGTTTTATCGAATTAATGAGTAGGGGATCAAATTTTGGAAGTGATGTACAGGTTGCTGGTATTCTGAAAACATGTTTGAGCTGATCCAAACTTAAGGACGTGTTACTTCGTTTTATATTCTTTATTTGAGTTTAGGAAAAGCCGTACTATAAAGAGGAATTCTAGAATTGTCAACTGTGCAACCAGATGCTCATCTTCTCAAAACAACTTCCTCTTTCTCAGCCAAAGCAGCACGCAAAACAGTTTCCTTCTTAACCTGCTCTGGCCAGGGCGGCAGTGCCGCCCATCATGGGCGGCAGTGCCGCCCTCTTCTGACCGTTGGGACCCAGGGGAGGTATATACCACTGGACGCTCCTCACAACGGTCATCACGGACCTCAGACGACTTATCTCTTGTTCAGACAGACCAGAGCTCTCTGTCTCTCTCCTCCATTGTTGCTCTCCATCCCTCAAGCTATCTTTGATTCCAACCATCAATCCTTGAGAGAAAAGGCAGCAAAACTCGATTAGAGAGTAGATCCACTGCTTCCAAAAGTCTAAGAGCATTTGGTTCACGTTTGGTCAGCGGTTCAAGGGTTTATTACTCTTGGAGCTTGCTCCTAGCCGGCTAGGCATCGCCCATGAGCTTGCCCACCTGTGTGGCAGCCTTGGGAGGTTTGTAAACTTGTTTTTGCAGCTAAGAAATTACCCCTCACTTCAAGAGTTTACTCTCTTGACTTGAGAACGAGGGTAGGGCAAGACTAAGCCTTTTGTGGCTTCGTCAACAATGTGGACCTAGGCAAGCCTTTGTGGTGAGCTGAACCACGGGATAAATCTCTGAGTCTTGTGTGCTTCTTGCAGATTATTTCTCAAGGTTATACTCTTCTAGGGTTTGGTAACCCGATCTAGTCTTGTGAGACTTTTCTGTGGTATCCAGTCTTCGTACTGGATCTTTTCCTTGTTTTGCAGGATTGGACCCTTCTTTACCTAAGTTAACTTCCTGCAAAGTTTTACCAACGTGGGCATTTTATTTGTAGGCTGGCAGTGCCGCACTCTGTTCTAACAGAGTGTTGAGTTAATTTTTAACAGGCCTATTCACCCCTCCTCTAGGCCTCTTTTACTTCCAGGAGATCCTACAAGTGGTATCGGAGCCTCGTTACTTCAGATACGCTTCACCGCGTGAAGTATGGAAGTTGGAAGAGGTTCAAGATCCGCCCGAGAGCCAAAGGATGATGATGTTCTTGTCGAGGATGCAAGCAGCAGCAGTGAGATGTCACTGTCCACAGCAAGCAATGCCACCCTCAAAGATGACAAGACCACCGATGCGGAAAGAAAGAAAGAAAGAAGAGCGAGAAGAGAAGCAAGGAGAAAAGCAAAAGAAGAACAACAAAAGCATGATGAGAAGCTGAAGAGAAAAGAAGAAAGAAAATGCATACGCGAAGAAAGAGCAAAAAGAAGGGCTGCAAGAACAAGGCAAGAAGAAAGGAAAACGTATGATGCTTCTTCTAGTGAGCTATCTAGTAGCTCGGAAGATGGTGATGATGATGCATTGTATCACATTTCCAAGAAACAAGAGAGGAACAAGAAAAAGGCAAACAAAGACAAGGAGAGCAGCAACAAGAAGGAATATTCAGCCGTATCCTTTAATTATTCTTACTTGACTAATCGTGACCACAAGTCCTTCATTAACGTGCCCACCGGGAAGTTGCCTCATTTCGATGGGACAAACTTTGCCAAGTGGAAGCACTTGATGAAGGCTTATCTTATCGGTCTTCACCCCGGTCTTTGGGAAATTGTGTGTAGTGGATTTCAAGCACCGGAGAACCTCAAAGAGCCAACAAATGAAGAGCTAGCTGCTGTCCACCTCAACGGACAAGCCACAAGCATTCTCCTTAGTGCTCTAGATGGAAATGAGTACAATAGAGTGATGAATGTTGATGTGGCAAAACAGATTTGGGACACCTTGCATCTTGCACATGAAGGTGTAGACAAAGTGAGAAGAGCCAAAATTGACCTATTGATGGCTAAGCTAAATAGGTTTGTGATAATTAATGGAGAAGGTCCTCAAGAGATGTTTGATAGATTGATGACCTTGGTTGGCAAAATTAGAGGGTATGGTTGTGAAGAGCTTGATGATCACAAGGTGGTGAAAATCATGTTGGAAGCATACTCACCAAGAAATGAGACTGTAGTCACCTTGATTAGGGATAAGAAAAAGTTTGAGCACTTCACACCAAGTGATGTGCTTGGAATATTGTTGACTTTTGACATGCAAAGAGAAGAAGGAAATGAAAGAAGGAAGCTCGGTGAGCTGCAAGCAAAACTAGATGGCATGAAGATTAAAGAAGTTGCTCTCAAAGCCAACAAATCAAGCAAGAAAGGAAGCTCAAACAAGATCAAGGACAGCAAGCAAGCATCAGCTAGTCAATCCAAAGAACCAAAACAAGTGCAAACAAGAGAGGACACAAGCTCATCTTCAAGTGAAGAAGAAGAAACACAAGGGGCTGATTTCAAGAAAATTGATGACATGGCTTTATTTATAAGGAAGTATCACAAGGGGCTGAAGCAAAATGGATATAAAGTTGTCCAAAGAAAGTTTCCAAATAAGAAAAAGAGAACTTTCTATAATTGTGGCAGCACCGATCACTTTGTTGCCAAGTGTCGTTATGAGAAGAAGGAGAATAACTACAAGAGGGACAACACTAGAGAAAGCAAGCATGAATACAGAAAGAAAAATAAGCAATTGGGAGAAGCACACATTGGACATGAGTGGGATTCAACTAAAGAGTCAAGTGATGAGGATATGAAAGTTGCAACCTTGGCGATACAAGAATCATCCTCAACACCGAAGCTCTTCACCAACATGTCCGATGACGATGATCATATCTCCCCTCACATTTGTCTCATGGCAAAGGGTGAGAAGGTAAAAACAAAATCCAAATCCTCTCCAATCCCTAGTGATATATCAAGTAGTGAACTTAGTGAAAGCTCTAGTGATGATGATCTTAGTGACAATGATGAGTTCGTTCAAATAACAAGGAAGTTAGATCCTAAGACCAAAATATTCATCACTAAACTATTGGAGGATTTAGAGAGTGTGCGAGCTGAGCTAGCAACAAGAGATGATGACTTACTTGAGCAAGAAAATATGTACATTGCTTGTAAGGAAGCTCTTGTGTTGGAGAGAAGTGAGGTGGACTCTTTGACCAAGGTCTTGACCGAGGAACAAAGAGAACATGCTCTTACAAAGAAGGCAAATATTGCACTCAACGATAAGTATTGTGTCTTAAAGGAAAAGCACAACAAACTCGAGAAGCAATATTATCTTCTTTTGGAGAGCAACTCACAGCCCTCTAATACAAAAGGCACCTCTAATTCCTCCACTAGCTTAAAATGTGAAACTTGCCATAACGTTGACAAAAGTACTTATGCTACTAACTTTATGAACATATGTGAAATGAGAAAAGAGATCTCAAGATGAAATATTGTGATAAGTGAGAAGTGCAACAAGGTTAGTAGTGGCAAGGAGAATCCATCAAAGAAAGCACAATACAAGGATGGAAGACACCCCTATATAAAGGATGGACTTGGTCTAAAGAAAGGGGCCAAGACAAATGGAAGAAAGGTAATAAATGGATATGAGTGTGTGAAATTTACTAGCAAAGGAAAAATGGGTACAGAACAGCCTGCACAGAAGGTGACACCATGGCTGCCCCGAGCAGCACTGCCAACCAAGGGCGGCAGTGCCGCTGTGAAGGGCGGCAGTGCCGCCCCCCACAGAAAAGGGAAGGCTACCCATACCTCCTATGCTAGTGACAAGTCCAAGAAGCATATGTCCCAGCAAGAGAAAAAGATTCTGAAGCCAAGAGATTAAATCTGGGGCACACCAAGCAAGCTTAAGTACCAACCCAAGGCACAAATATTTCGACAAAGCTTGAACTCTAGTTTTGTGTTGAAAAAACAACAGCAAAGGGGAAGTGATTGCCAAGTTTATTGGCAAAGACAGAAATATTTATCTTCACACCTCTATTTGGGTTCCTAAGATTCTTGTGACTAACATGAGAGGCTCCAAGAATGATTGGGGACCTAAAACTAGCAATTAAACTTATTTTGCAGGCATACTCCTCGTGTGGATCAAGTTGGGTGCTTGATAGTGGCTGTACAAATCATATGACCGGAGAAAGGAGTATGTTTTCATCATATTCCCCAACAACAAACTCCAATGACAACATTGTTTTTGGTGATAACTCAAAAGGGGAAGTGATAGGTCTTGGTAAAGTAGCTATATCACTTGTTCATTCTATTTCAAATGTTTTACATGTTGATTCATTGAGTTACAATTTGCTGTCCGTTTCTCAGCTATGTGAAATGGGATACAATTGTCTCTTTACAGATAAGGGTGTGGAAGTCTTCAAGAGGGAGGATGCCTCTATTGTCTTTACGGGTCGGTTGAAAAATAAACTTTACCTTGTTGACTTTAGCAAGAGTGAAACCAAGATTGAGACCTGTTTAGTGGCAAAATCCAGCATGGGTTGGCTATGGCATCGCCGGCTAGCTCATGTTGGGATGAGGAATTTGGCCAAACTCTTGAAAGACAACCACATCCTTGGACTAACAAATGTTAGTTTTGAAAAAGACAGGATTTGTAGCGCTTGCCAGGCCGGAAAACAAGTAGGTGTACCTCACCCACCAAAGAGCATAATGACTACCACTCAACCCTTGGAGTTGATACACATGGATCTCTTTGGACCGGTCGCCTACCTAAGCTTTGGGGGTAACAAATATGGATTAGTAATTGTTGATGATTATTCACGTTTCACTTGGGTGTTCTTTGTCTATGATAAGTGTCAGGTACAAGACAAGGTGAAAACCTTCGTCAGACGAGCACAAAAGGAATTTGGTCTTCCTATCAAGAAAGTAAGAAGTGACAATGGGACCGAATTCCAAAACACTCAAGTTGAAGAGTTTCTTGATGATGAAGGCATCAAGCATGAATTTTCAACCGCGTACATCCCACAACAAAATGGTGTGGTAGAGAGGAAGAATAGAACACTTATCGACATGGCAAGAACTATGCTTGATGAATACAAGACGTCGGATATATTTTGGTGTGAGGCCATCAACACCACTTGCCATGCCATCAATCGCCTCTATCTACACAAGAAACTCAAGAAGACTTCATATGAGCTTCTCACAGGTAACAAACCCAAGGTGTCTTACTTTAGAGTGTTTGGGTGTAAGTGCTTCATACTAAACAAAAGACCTAAAACCTCTAAGTTTGCACCTAAAGTAGATGAAGGATTTCTTCTTGGCTATGGATCAAATGAGCACACCTATCGAGTCTTCAACAAAACTCTAGGTAGAGTTGAAGTGTCGATAGATGTGACGTTTGATGAATCTAATGGCTCTCAAGTGGAGCAAGTTGATCTAAGTGTTGTAGGAAAGGAAGATCCACCTTGTAAGGCAATCAAGCAAATGTCCATCGGTGACATTAGGCCACTGGAAGGACAAGTTTCAGAAGAGGAGGATCCACCAGCTGTTGCTGCACAAATTTCTGCTGACGTACTCGACAAGGATGTGCAACACACACCTGCTAGAAATCAGCAGGGTGGCAGTGCTGCCCCCTCCACCTCAGCATCAGACCCTCCTGCTCCTACATCACAAGTTGAAGGAATCAACCTAGAGCCCATTTTTGAACAAGAAGAAGCTGAAGATTCAGAGGAGCAGACAAAGCTTGATGAGTATCCAAGACTTCGACAAACTATACAACGAGATCATCCCATCGACAACATTCTTAGAAGCATTCGAAAAGGGGTAACAACCAGATCTCATTTGGTTAACTTTTGACATTTTACGCGTTTGTCTCCTCTTTGGAACCACTCAAGGTAGAACAAGCACTTGGAGATCCTGATTGGGTCATGGCAATGCAAGAAGAGCTTAACAACTTTGAGAGAAATCAAGTATGGACCTTGGTTGAAAGGCCAAATACCAATGTTATTGGAACAAAATGGGTCTTTCGCAACAAGCAAGATGAACATGGTGTGGTGACAAGAAACAAGGCAAGATTGGTAGCTCAAGGATTTACTCAAGTAGAGGGATTGGATTTTGAAGAAACATATGCACCGGTAGCAAGGCTTGAGGAAATTCGGATGCTCTTAGCTTTTGCTGCCCATCATGACTTCAAGTTATATCAAATGGATGTCAAGAGTGCATTCCTCAATGGTCCAATACAAGAATTGGTCTACGTTGAGCAGCCACTGGGATTTGAAGACCCCAAGTTTCCAAACCATGTGTTCAAACTCCAAAAGGCGCTCTATGGGCTGAAACAAGCACCAAGAGCATGGTATGAATGCCTTAAGGAATTCTTGCTTAAACAAGGCTTTGACATAGGGAAAGCCAATCCTACACTCTTCACTCATAAAGTTCATAATGATATATTTGTGTGCCAAATATATGTCGATGACATAATATTTGGTAGTACTAATCATTTGTATGTTGAAGAATTTAGTAGGACCATGACAAAGAGGTTTGAGATGTCCATGATGGGTGAATTGAAGTTCTTCCTTGGGTTTCAAATCAAACAAGTGAAGGAAGGAACTTTCATAAGTCAAACCAAGTACACTCATGATATGCTCAAGAAGTTTGACATGGTGAATGCAAAGCCTATCAAAACTCCCATGCCAACTAATGGACATCTTGATCTAAATAAAGAAGGGACAGCCGTGGATATCAAGGTATATCGTTCCATGATTGGCTCTCTTCTTTACTTACGTGCATCTAGGCCAGACATAATGCTTAGTGTGTGCATGTGTGCTAGATTTCAAGCCAACCCAAAAGAGTTTCACTTAGTGGCTGTTAAGAGAATTTTACGATATCTAGTTCACACACCGAACCTTGGCTTGTGGTATCCTAAGGGTTCCAAGTTCAATCTACTTGGCTATTTGGACTCCGATTACGCCGGTTGCAAAGTAGATAGAAAAAGCACTTCGGGGACATGTCAATTCCTTGGACGGTCCTTAGTGTCTTGGAACTCTAAGAAGCAAAATTGTGTAGCCCTTTCCACTGCGGAGGCCGAGTATGTTGCAGCCGGTGCATGCTGTGCTCAACTACTTTGGATGAAGCAAACCCTTCAAGATTTCGGATGTCACTTCACCAAAATCCCATTATTGTGTGACAATGAAAGCACCATAAAGCTTGCAAACAATCCCGTAAGTCACTCAAGAACTAAACACATAGACATCCGACATCGTTTCTTGAGAGACCACGAAGCTAAATGAGATATCAAAATTCGCCATGTGAGCACCGAAAAGCAACTAGCCGATATCTTCACTAAACCCCTCGATGAGTCAAGGTTTTGTGAGCTGCGTAGTGAACTAAATATCCTTGATTCTCGTAACGTGACTTGAAACCCAGCACACATGTGTTTGTCAACCTAGCGACATAGGCAAAATCTTGAAAAATTGATTCACAAGTCTTTCAAAAACGTTTACAAAATGTCTCTGAGTATTATGATCATAGTATGTATTGTTGATTATTTGCTGATCATAATATTTAGAGATTAACATGTCCTTATCTAATGTAAAGAACAAGAAAAAATTTTAGCTGTAACCCTGCAAGTTGGGTAGGGCGGCAGTGCCGCCCTTTGAATCCACAGAGGATTCGGGTCCAATTTGGCAGAGGCGCGGGGCCCATCTCCCTCTACCTCTTTTCTCTCTGGCACCTCCCTTCTTCCTCTCCTCTCCTCTAGGGTTAGGGCAAGGTGCAAGTGCTCATAGCCGTGATCTCCACGGCGCTTGGCGAGTTCCCAGCCTCTCCTCTCATTGCTGGTGACTGCCCCCCGCTCAAGCTTTGGGCATTGCTCTTCTTTCCTCTTCATTCAACGCGTAATGTAAAAACCTAACCCTAACTCCTTCAATCCTTGGAATGTGATGCTCTGGCTAGGGATTTGATTTTCTGGGGGGAGTATGAAGGTTTTGGAAATGTTTTGTGGGAATAAATCGAGTTGATTTGGAAGTTCACTGTTTGGGGGAACTCGGGTAGGGCGGCAGTGCCGCCCTCAGAGGGCGGCAGTGCCGCCCCCAGCAGATTTAACCTGCTGACTTGAGTTCTCTCTCGCAAAGACCTCTCAAATGAATTAGATTTATTCTTACAAAGTGTTGTACAAAATATCCCATACTCACTCCACCAAGTCTCTAGTTAGGGTTTCACTTATTGTTGGATAGAACTGTGTTTCTGAAATTGTGATGTGTAGTAGAGGTTGTTGAAACAAGGATTTAATTAGAATGAGAAATATTTGAGATGAGGTAGTGAAGCCACTGAGGGCGGCAGTGCTGGCCTCAGAAGGCGGCAGTGCCACCCTTTCCAAGCTGATTCAAAACAGCTAGCTTTTCACTTCATATCCAATCTTCTTCTTCTAATTAAAACCTGTTGCAGCTATCTTTACAACATATTTAAACAGTTTTTTACCCAATCCTATTACTTCTTTGCCTAGATGGATCGAGGAGGAGATGATGCTAGAGGAAAGAGGAAAGTGTTGACGAAGCAATTGGCTCACAGAGGCAGGGGGAGGACAGCTTGAGGCAGTGGTGTAGCACCTCGAGCCACTGATAGAGCAGCACATGATCAATATGTGGCTGAGGAGGAAATGAATCAAAGGATTGGTTACACCATTCCAATTATGCATGGCACACGAAATCACCTCATGGAGTTTGATGACAGCTATATGAGAGACAATGAGGATGAGTTTGTTCTCACAGAGCCTCACAACAATGTGAGACATGTAGTGGTTGACTATGGGAGGAGTTGGAAGGCTACTGGTGATGCCAGAGTGATTGATCCCTATGCTGCAGATAAGCTTTTGGGGGTTGATTACAGATTTTGGAATGTTTTCCACTCCAACTTCTATGCCACAGCCATCATGACAAAGCCTAGGGGCAAAATCTGCAAAATGCAATATGTTGATTTCAATGAGTTGCAAGATAGAAATGAGTTTGCTACTGCCATAAGGACCTGTGACAGATTCCAGTTGACTGATATCATGAGTTTCAGGTATGATTGGAATAGAGAAATCCTTGCACAGTTTCATGCCACATATTTTTGGAACAAGGATGAGGATGAGATTCACTGGATGACAGATGGTAGGCATTATCGCATTGATTTTGTCACCTTTTGTCGTATTCTTGGTTTTAGACAGATTCATAGATCTTCAGTAGGATCCATGATGTGCGTCGTCTTGAACCACATGAGGTGAGTTTTATGTGGGAAGATCCTAGCAAGGCTGATGGGAGAAGGACAGGGTTAAAGGCCATTTATTACACCATGAACAACCTGTTTAGAATCACTCTCAATCCTAAGGACAATGCAACTGATCTAAATGGATATATAACTAATGTGTTGTCTAGATTCCGAGATGGTGAGAGATTCAATGTAGAGAGATTTATTTGGGTTGAGTTGGCCTATGCCATGGATGATGGAAGAAGGTCGCTGCCATATGCACCTTACCTGATGTTCATGATTGAGAGGGTTTCAGGACAGAGATTCCCCAAGGATTGTTATCATGGTGTCTAAACATAAAGAAGACACATGGGGGTAAAGGTAGCAGCGGGGCAGCAGCTGGTTCACCCACTAGAGAGACTTCCTTTGCTCACAAAGATGTTCCTGAGTCCTCTAGGAGTGGCAGGAAAAAGAAGAGCAAGAAGCTGGGGAAGATGAGTGAATGGATTAAGGCTATTTTTGCTACCTGCACCTATGCTGCAAACACTGCTTATGAGGATCGTTTGGAGAACAGAGAGGCAGTTAGGGCAGCAAGGGAGTTGGCTGGTCTTCCCCCTCTTGCACCGGTTAGGCCTCCTCCTCAATTCCCTTACCTACCTAGTCTGTCAGACACATCTTCTGAGGATGAGCAGCCCCATGGAGATACACAGAGCAGCACTTTGAGCAGCCTGATGGTGATGATAGTGATGATGAGGGGATCCGGGCAGCAAAGGAAGATCCACAGGTTCAGGAGACTTGCTGCGTGTCTACTCTCGTCGCCCTCCTGACCCTTCAGAGGCAACTGGGCCTTCTTCGTCAGCTCCACCTCGCCGTTCAGGACGCTTCACCTCGACCACTCACGTTCTGGGACGGGCTAGAGTTGACTCCGACAGCGATGACGAGTGATCTCTCTTCTTTTCTCTTCTCTTTTTGGTGCTTGATGCCAAAGGGGGAGAAAATTAGAGGGGTCAAATTAATTTCGAGTTGCGCTTCATGTTTTGTCTTTTGAGAGTTGTCTTTTAGCTTGTGAGCGAAGAATAGTTGAAATACTCTACTTTATGTATTATCGCTACCTTATCTCACTATTTGCTTTGGTTATGGACATGTTTTTAAGACCAGCAGTTTTATCATTTAATTTCAGTTCACTGTGTTGTTTCTCCTCTCTAGTTTCTATTGTGTCTTTCTGTTTGCTGTCTGACTGATGGGTGATAGGCCGGTAGTGCCGCACTTCTAGGCCGGCAGTGCTGCCCTATGCCTCAGCAGCCAAGCAGCTTTGCTGTTTAACTGTCTGTGCATCACGTCTTGACTTGTGACAGTTTGCACTTCACCCCACAGCAAGCCTGGATGTAGGGGGAGGTCCTCCTACCTGAAGATGTAAGACCATGCATCATAAAGCAAGTTTTTAGGATTCAATCCTCATTTACATCTTCAGGGGGAGGCCCCTATTTACCTAGCTCGAAAATCTTAATTCTTGTTTATATTGTTAAAAGCTCTAATTAGGTTGTCATCAATCACCAAAAAGGGGGAGATTGTAAGTGCAATCAAGTCCTATTGTGGGTTTTGGTGTTAATGACAACAAAATTAGAGGACTAACAAGTTTTATCGAGTTAATGAGCAGGGGATCAAACTATGGAAGTGATGTACAGGTTGCTGGTATTCTAAAAATATGTTTGAGCTGATCCAAACTCAAGGACGTGTTACTTCGTTTTATATTCTTTATTTGAGTTTAGGAAAAGCCGTACTATAAAGAGGAATTCTAGAATTGTTGGTCAACTGTGCAACCAGATGCTCATCTTCTCAAAACAACTTCCTCTTTCTCAGCTAAAGCAGCACGCAAAATAGTTTCCTTCTTAACCTGCTCTGGCAAGGGCGGCAATGCCGCCCATCATGGGTGGCAGTGCCGCCCTCTTCTGACCGTTGGAACCCAGGGGAGGTATATACCTCTGGACGCTCCTCACAACGGTCATCACGGACCTCAGATGACTTGTCTCTTGTTCAGACAGACCAGAGCTCTCTCTCTCTCTCCTCCATTGTTGCTCTCTATCCTTCAAGCTATCTTTGATTCCAACCATCAATCCTTGAGAGAAAAGGCAGCAAAACTTGATTGGAGAGTAGATCCACTGCTTCCAAAAGTCTAAGAGCATTTGGTTCACGTTTGGTCGGCGGTTCTAGAGTTTATTACTCTTGGAGCTTGCTCCTAGCCGGCTAGGCGTCACCCATGAGCTTGCCCACCTGTGTGGCAGCCTTGGGAGGTTTGTAAACTTGTTTTTGCAGCTAAGAAATTACCCCTCACTTCAAGAGTTTACTCTCTTGACTTGAGAACGAGGGTAGGGCAAGCCTTTGTGGCAAGCCTAAGCCTTTTGTGGCTTTCTCAACAACGTGGACCTAGGCAAGCCTTTGTGGTGAGCTGAACCACAGGATAAATCTCTGAGTCCTGTGTGCTTCTTGCAGATTATTTCTCAAGGTTATACTCTTCTACGGTTTGGTAACCCGATCTAGTCTTGTGAGACTTTTCTGTGGTATCCAGTCTTCGTACTGGATCTTTTCCTTGTTTTGCAGGATTGGACCCTTCTTTACCTAAGTTAACTTCCTGCAAAGTTTTACCACCGTGGGCATTTTATTTGTAGGCCGACAGTGCCGCCCTAGAAGGCCAGCAGTGCCGCCCTCTGTTCTAACAGAGTGTTGAGTTAATTTTTAACAGGCCTATTCACCCCCCCTCTAGGCCTCTTTTACTTCCAAGAGATCCTACACATGTCGTCCGCCCCCTCCCTCCCCGTGTCACCCAATCGCGGCCTGCTCCGAGTGTTGCGTTGTCTAGCAAACGGCCCCTGGCTCCCTCTACGAGGTGGAAGAAGCCCTAGGTGCAAACGTCCTTAGCGAAGACGGCAAGGGGCGCATGGAGGAGAGACCCACAACATGGATGGGGACGTTCGGAGCACACGGGACATGGAGGCGTTGGGATCTAGATGGATGGACAAAGAGTGGGGGCGGACTGGGTCACTAGATCCCATCAATGATGAGGCCGGCATCAGGGCCACCCACGGAAGGGGACAAGGCCCGCAACGATAGCATCAAGGTTTGCTGCTTCAACAACGACAAGCACTCTCCAAGATCCTTAATATCCTCGTATTTGCTATGATTTTGGTTAATTGCTAATGTGTGTGCTCCTCTGATGGCTGCAACAGGTGTTTGAGAAGCACTGCATCGTGTTCACCATCAGAACCTTCGTGCCTCCATCATCCATCCTCACATGACGTGCTGGTACTTGCGCTCCTTCCTGCGGCTTTCTGCTCTGCAGTTCAGCTATCTAGATTTTAGTATTTGTCATTCTTTATAGGGAGAGTCGGGGAGATCGGAGATGTGTGAAAATCAATTTTTTTGTGGTTCAGGCTGGTTTTCTCAATTGCTTTATAGAATGTAGTTGTAGGAGGAAGTGTTGAATCATGCATATTATCTATAACTACAACTTTGTTAGACTTGGGCATAGTTCTTCACTTTGATAGAGATTGGGGAATGACCAGATCATTTGTTGGTTCCTAATTTTAGTTTGAAGTTCATTGAGTAAATGTCTGCTGCTATTACAACTTAACTCAGTGGAATTGACAAATTGATTTTTGGCTATTTGTATGGTCGTTAGTACTATTGCTCTAAATTTTATACGGTACTAATTAAAGTCCTCATCACTGCTGATGTCATTGATGTGTACAAACTCTTGCTATCGTAGTTTACTAAACAATATAAATGTTTGTCATTGCTTTCAAATGCATTTTAGTAATTGAAAAGGCTGCTTGTTAATTCAAGAGAGTGCCTCTACTAATTATTATACCTAAGTATGAAAAATTCAGAGAATTGCTGAAACATATTAATCCGGACATATTATAGGTTAAGTCATCATGATTACTATCAACCCAATGAATTTGGTGTGAAATCAAATATACTTAAATTAGTATCAATCCAATGAGGATTCCTTGCCAGTCTGCATTGAAGCAAAGCCTGTACAACACGCTCCAGGTGATATGATTGGTGTCGTTGGTTCCTTTTCAACAAATGAAACTAAGATAAGGTATATGAGAGAAACCAAAACCCTCAGGTTGGAGGCCTCCTGCCTACCTCGGCCATCACTGGTTGTAGGTTGGTTCTTAATCAACTAGGTGTAAAGGTTCTCGTTGTCTCTCTATCCTATCTATGTGTACTTTATACTATTATCCAACAGCTTAAAAAATGTCAAATTCTTTATTCCATGTTATTTTTAATTTATATGATCTTTAGGAGATGATGTAAAGAAAAGTCATAAAGGTAGGTGACTAAAAACAGGAGGATTTTGTTTTGACAGTAATGATGTTCTTGCTCGATCAACTATATCTATCCTTGGTGATTAAAAATACTTGATTACTGATATGCCATGTTGCAGCAATGAATTGTGTAGAACTAAATTTATTAGTCATTCCTTGTTGGAGAAAGTAGAGTGATGTTGTATATTCTTAACTAACAGTATAAGTTGTGTCTTCATAGGTTGATGGATGTCTTCAATAGTTTCTCTTATGTGTTGTCATCTTGTGGTATGCTATCCTCAACCTTTCTCGAGCACTGATATTTACAGCTAAGTTAAACTGATGCATATGTGTGAGTTCCAATGGACAGACAGTTGGTAGGGTTCATAGTTTTATTATAGCTGTAGGGACAGTGGGACACTAATCTTAGTAGTCGATTCTTAAATACGTATATTTAGTTGTCATTGGTGACTTCCATTTTACTTCGTTTAGTTTGAAGTCGACAATGATAGTACTAACAGACTTTATTTGGTTCCTTCAAGGATTTTGTTAATAATTTTTCTTACCTCATAGATAGCTTTTACACCCTATCCCTTTTTGTTTTGTAAATAAAAAAGTCATCAGTTATTTTTTCTTAGATTCATAGGTTGGCATTGGATGTGATTGAGTCTGATTCTGAATCTCTTCTCTCTCTCACCATCCTTGTTTAGGAAGAACACGTGGCCAGGAATTCCAAAGGATGTTATCCCAAATTGGTTGAGGTATGTGAGGCCACTTTATTCTTTTGCTTCTTTATTGCTTGTGGAGTTCAGCACAAGAAGCAGTCCTAGCACGACCATGGTCTCGCCGCCACATACTCTGCTTGCCGACTGGCGGCGCTTGGCCCCCATTAACAAAGGCCATTCACTACTACACTCACGTACAGTAAGGGCGGCTAAATATACTCTGTAAGGGCAGTTGGCCCAGCCGCCCTTATGCAAACACTCTTACAGTGGATTCCACTGTAAGGGCGGTTCAACACCAGCCGCTCTTATAGTGGTCCACTGTAAGGGCGGCTAATAACACCAGCCGCCCTTACTAGTGACCACTGTAAGGGCGGCTGGTGTTTCTAGCCGCCCTTACAGTGAGTATTAGTAAGAGCGGTCAGTGTTCCAGCCGCTCCTATTGTCTGTATTTGTAAGGGCGGCTCAATCTAGAGCCTCCCTTCCAGTTAATTTTCAGCAAAAATAATAATAATTATAATAATCAAATAGAGTAGCATATATATA